>NW_017732266.1:58359-184915 GCF_001890085.2 Hipposideros armiger
TGGTAAATTACCAGAGCTAAACAGGAATAAGTAATTAAAAAGGAATTACTTTCTTTACTTCTGTCTTGAAGGCCATTAAAAGGAAATGTAATGCTTTTTTTTTTTTTTTTTTTCTGCCTGACATTTTAGAAATTGCCTTTGTCGATCTGGTAAAGCTACTTAGCAAGGTGCCCATACTTGATTGTAAAGAATGAGACATGCATGTCACCACACCTGACCTTTCAGAGGACCCCTTTTATTCTAGATGTATGGATTAATCCAGGGATGGGACATGATCCGATTAGGGGCAATTAGAAACCTTTTGAACAGGCTGACGGTATCTCCTCTTTTGAGATAAGATCCTAGCTAAACTCATCTAAGTCTAGAGTAGCCTGGAATCACCCTTGCTGCTGGGTGGACAGACTTTTGCAGAAAATGAGGCCAACAATAAGGAAAACAGTTTGAGAGTAAAAAAAAAAAAAATTAGTGATAACATTGATAAGTGTCTGAAAAGATCCATGCCTAACACCACAATCAACCCATCAACCCTGGGTTTAGAGCTACAAGGCCAAATACTCTCTATTGTATATGGTTAGTTACAAGTAAAACTGTTTTCTTGTAATTACTGTTTTACTTAAAATGACCAATGTCATCTCTAGTCATAATCTACCCTGACATTTCCCAAAACCATTCTATCTATTACTAGATTTTCTGGCAACTACCCACTTCCCTGGACTTTTCTTTGTGCCCATGTTTCACACAAACCTTAGCCATGAGCTTTTCTAACTTCCTCTTTCCCGGCTATCTTCTATCCTTTAATTACTAAAGTGACCCCTCCCGCTCCATGCATGCCAGTCAGCACAAGTCCTTGTTACTAAAGAAGAGAAAAAGGTGGGAAATGGCAATGGGGATGCAAGGAACATTTTCACATTAGTAGTTTTCTGTCTTTCTTGAAGGAATTGCTTGAAATATAATCTTGTTTGCAGCCATAATTATCATTAGCTATTTGTAATAAATTCAATGTGAAAGTTAAGAGAAACATACATTATATATTCTAATGAATTTTGAGTTAAACAAATGCAAAAATACTAGTATGAACAATCATTTATATCTATTTATGTATTTTCTGTATATTTATGCACATTCATATGGGTATATGGCATCTAAGCTAAGGTGTTTTGACACCTTTGTCATCTCTAGTTTAAAAAAATCAAATTAGCTTTTCTCTGGATAAGAACATGTACATTTTAATTTTTCAGTAGAGCCTAAATTACTCTGACATGTTTTATAAACTTTTGCAGGTATATTTTAAGTACAATATAAACTAGGGCTAAGCAACCACATAGGTGTATCAACAAAAATGAACATGTATGTCTTTGAAACATTAATATATTGGAGCAAAACTGCATAGACAGAAAGGCTAACAAGTAACCCATTAATCCTTGAACGTTCTTTTGTGTGCTCTGTAATTCCACATCCATTATGTATATTAAGTAGTAGGACATAAACCACTTCTCTTCACTTACATTCTATATTCTTGGTGGTGTGTAGAATTTAAGGAATGTTACGCACATCTAAAGGATAGCATCAAAAATTATCTTCTCCATAGTTGCATTGCATTAATATTATTTTTTACATACTTGTGTTTGTAAGGAGAGAAATCAACTCACGTTGTTTTAAAAAGTAATAAGAGAACTGAGAGTTGAGCTTGTCTTAGGAAACCAACCAAAGACATCATGTGGAACCAAACTTAATCTGAAGGTAAGGACGGGAAACAGGTCCATAAAGTCATGACACACACTGATAATATTTTCTTTTCCACTGTCTAGTCCCTCAGCAGAAAGCTCTTCCCGCTCTGTACAGTAGCGCTGGGAAGCCCACGTTCTCCAATGTTACATGTTAGAATTCCTTGACTAAATACAGAAACCATCTCACAGTCTCTTACTTTCAACTCCAAATTAGAGGTAGAGAAAAGTCTAAAAATTAACAGAGGTTGGCTGTCCTTTCCCTTCATTAAATTAGCTATAGTCAATGTGTGCACATTCTTTTTTGAAGGCCTTTTGTGAAACATCACATATCCACTATTACAATGTATAGACCAGATAATATTGTATTAAAAAAACAAAACAAAACAAAACAACAAAATAAATGTATTGCCTATATTTTATAGGCTCAGAATATCAGTTACCCTGTAAGGGTTCCATCAAATACAGAGTTCAAAATTCAAAGATTAGTTACAATGTTACATAAAAAGCACAGTCCAAACACACCCCCCTTTCCAGATGCAGGCAGGCAAGCCAATGAAAAGAAATGACATTGCTTTCTGCTTTGGGGACTCCAAGGAAGTTATGCTAACATGATTAATAGTGAATGGTAAGGGTTTTTTTACTCACTGTAGTGAATTTGCAATTATAAGTATTTGAAGTTTAAAATGAAAATAGAATCAAAGATCAGAGAATGGATCCTAGTCATTTAAACTGCTTGATCTTCTCAGGTGCTCTTCAAAATCATCGTGTAGCTAAACAGTATTTCAAAAAATACACAGCTATTTTAAACTCAGGACCTGATTTCATCAAAATAGCTGAAATTCAATAAGTATTTTGTATTAGAAAATTCAGTTTTTAGAAGCACATCGACTTGTAAGAGAGTAGCAAAAAATCATAGTAGTAGTGCTTGGAAGTGTAGGATGAAAACAACTTTTTCTCCCTGCTTTTTTCTTCAGTAGCCGGGGGCCTGCTAACTAAACTGACAAAGACAGATTAACAGGAGAGAAAGGTTTATGCATATGCATGCTGTGCACAGTGGAGCCAACAAAAGAAGTAGCTAGCTGGTTAGAGGACTAAAATTAGAACTTTATATACCTAATGTAGTAGGGAAAGGGGAAAGGGGAGAAAAGGCTCTTGTAGGAAGAACAAAAGGTTTCTTTAGAAAAGACAAATGGGCTTTTAGGACAACAAAGGGATATAAGAAAGTTTCTATAGTGTTTGTCTATACAGGTGAATGGTCTTTCCTTCTTCTTCAGGGCTTCATGATAGCCTTATTCTTGTTCTTCTTCCTGGAAGTAAACCTGCCTTTAGGAGGGAATTTTTGGCAGACTCATGTCCAAGGAGTTGCTGATTTTAGGCAGGTAAGGGAATTCAGAGAAGTCTTCTTTCTACATTTGTTGAATCGCCAATGTCCTCAGCTTAAAATAATCTTCCTACCAACTCTGGGGTTCCCAGGTTTCCACTGAAACAAATAAAAAACATAGTTAAAATATTAACTGAGGCATGTTTAAATTTTATCAATTTTTTTGAGCAAAACTTGGATCTAATTGGGCAGTAGCAAAACGGAAGTGGAGAGCTCCGCCACCAAAACCCAGAGGAATTATATAAGGAAAGTGTGAAAGCCAAAAAAGGGAATTATTTGATTGGCTAGAGCTTTAAGCCTAGTTGGTTGTTTAGGATTGGTTGTCCTTAGTGTTGTAATTTTGTAACCTTGAGGCATTTACATGCTTAGATTTTGGTTTGCTTATGTAGGCTGCCACCACATTGGAGCTACATCAGTCTAATGGCCTCCTTGTTTAATTAATTTGTTTTTTGTTTGTTTGTTTGTTTGTTTTAGCTGAGCCATCCTGCCACCTGTTGGCAGCTCAGCGGTAGCTCAGCTGGGGCCGTGAATCGAACCAAAGGCCCTGTTGCTCAGAGCTCACACTCGCGAGCTCTTAACCAACTGAGCCACTCGGCCAACCTGTTGTTCATTAATTTAACAACATATGTGATGTGGATTTGCTCACTAGAGTTGCAAATTATTTAACAATTTTGTTAAAACTTTGTATCTTCAGAAGACATATTAATAGAGGTGGGTAAAGGACAGCAATTAATGACTACAAAATTAATCGCTTGAAAGAAAGTTCATAAGTCACCAGACACAATGGGGAAACCATAAAATTTATAAATGTCATTTTAAAAATAAGTTAATGAATGAATAAATTAGAGTGGTTTGCAACTACTTCTGACAAAGGAATTTGAAATATGCTTTATACTGTACAGGGAGAAATATATAATAAGTCTATAAATAAACCATTGATAAGCTATTTGTGTAAATGTATACTAAAATTTATTTTATCCATATATAATATTGGTAGCACTGATCAAAACGGGAAGAGATCATTAGCAAATTTTAAAATTAAGATTATATAATAATATGAAAGTATTGTGAAATATTCTTAAAAATCTCTCTCTCTCTCTCTCTCTCTCTCTCTCTCTCTCTCTCTCTCTCTCTCTCTCTCNAAAGGACAGCAACTTGTCTGTTCCCCTTCCCCCAATTCCCCAGCACTGTTCCTATTCCCCAATTCCCCAATAAAAAAATGTTAAAAAAAAAAAGAAAAAGAGAGACAAAAAAGTGAGAATCAGAGGAGAACAGAGAGGAAGCCAAGAAGTCAGATGAGAGATATTTGAAGATGCTATGTTTCTGGCTTTGAAGATGGAACAAAGAGCCACAAGCCAAGGAATATAGGAAGAAGCTTCTAGAAGCTGGAAAAGTTAGATTCTCCCCTAGAACCTCCAAAAGTAACACAGCAACACCAGTGCCTTGATTTTAGGCTAGTAAGACCATTTCAGAATTTCTAACTTCCAGAGTTGTAAGAGAATTAATCTGTGTTTAAGCTACCCAATTTGTGATAATTTGCCACAGCATCAATAGGGAAGTAATATAAGCTGTCAGAAGAAAAAGCCACAGGGCATTCTAAAAAACAGTAAGAGAAATGGCTAAATGCTCAGGAGAAAAATTACCTGTCAGAATATGATGGAACCTCTTTAAAAGGTGAAACTAAATAATAATTAATAATAATAATAATAATAATAATAATAAATAAATAAATGAATTGAAAATTCAATAATTAATTAAACTGTCCTCCTAAATTTCAATTTCTAGCAAAAATTGAAGGTAAAGAAAAAACATGCACACACCACTTTCAGGACAGAATCTGAAAAACCTCCTTCAGTAGACCTGCACTCTAAGAATTATTAAAATAGCAACAACAACAAAGATGTATAGTTTAAAGGGTAAAGAGCTGAAAACCAAGATTTTTGGAAACAAATAAATGAAGAGTACCAAAAAGGATTAATCGATATATTTCTTCCTTGATTAGAAAATAAAATAACATTTAAATTAGCTCTAACATTTAATAACTAAGCATAAATTTAACAAATCTAACAAAAGCAGTGAAACACCTCTATATAGAAAACCTAAATAATGGAGAGGCATACCACAACCATAGATTGGAAAACCCAGTATTGTTATGATATCCTTGTTCCCAAATTGATCTATAGACTTAAATAAAGCTCAATCAAAACCCTAAAATACTTTTTTTTTTTGGTAGAAATTTCAGTATGATTCTAAAGCATATGTGAAAATTCAACATACCTAGAATAGAAAAAAACTTTTTGGTAGAAAAAAAAGGAAAGAAAGAAAGGAAAGGAAAAGAAAAAAAGGAAAGGAAAAGAAAGAAAATGATACAGTCTGCATAGTAGATAACAATTTTGGCACAGAATTATCTTACACAGCACACAAAAAGCAAAACCAAAAATGAAAAGATAATAAGTAGGACACTATAAAAAATAAAAATTGCCTTTATCAAAAGGCTCCATTAAGGAAATGAATAGGCAAGAAACAGAAAAAGACACACACACATAAGCACATATATACACATATACATATACATACCCACAAAATATATATGCCAAAAGGGTACATAGGGAACTTCTAAAAATCATATATGATATATGACCCTGTAAATATGAACAGACACTTTGAAAACTTAGAATAGAAATGTCCAATAATTACATTTAAAGATGTCCATCTTCATCATTTATCAGTAAAATTAAAATTAATACAATCATGGGGTAACACTCCATACCCACTATATTGGCTAAAATCATGAAGGATGACAAGAATGTGATTTTATAAAGATATAGCACATGTGAAACTCATATGTGAGAGTGTCTAATATATAAGCCACTTTGAATAGTGTGGCAGTGACTTATAAATTTCAACGTAATTTTACCTCAGGACAGAAGAATTCCACTACTAAATATTTAAGAAATGAAGACATATTTCCACAGAAATATTAGTCCATAAGTGTTCATCACAGCCTTATTTATAATAGCCCCAAACAGGAAACAACTCAAGTATTCATCCACCGGTGAATGTGTAAGCAAGTGTTGATATTTCCCTATAAGGGAACACTACTTAGCATTAAAAATGAAAGAACAGACATGATACATAGTAACATGGATTATCTCAGAAAAATTACGTTGAATGAAAATGCCAGACGTAAAAGAGTGCATATTGTATGACTGATTTCATTGCCATGAGGCCGAAAGCAGACAAAACTTTCCTATGGTGATAGAAATCAAAACACTTTATGACTCTTTTAGTGTAATGATGACAAATATTATACACATTTTATTTTACCTGAAATTTATTTTTCCTTTCTAATTTAAAGAAATTTAAAAATTTCCATGGACCCCTATGAGTGCCTGGGTACTAGTTGCTGTGTCCAGACAGAAACAAAATGGTGCTTCTCTCTCTGGTGTAGGAAGGTGAGCTTGGAAATTGACAAGAAAGTCCAGAAGTGAACTTGATGTGGTGATGGAAATAGTATATATCTTGATATGGGTAGTGATTATTTCAAACACGTAAGATTGTCAAAACTGAATCCTTGAGATCTATACATCTACTAATACAAAATTCTATCTAAAAGCAAGCTGAATAACTAAATCAAGATATCAAAATATAAATTTATCATATCCCCAAATATATTAAAGAAAATATTAGATTAGATGAGATATTAATTCCTGCTTTCCTACAAGACCATCTTATCCCTTCATTCTCATTGTTCTGTTAGTCCTATCCTGGATCTCCCGAGAAATGTTAATGTGTCACAAATTCCATCCTTTTGGTCCAGTTTGGTATTGTCTTTACATTACGTACATAACATAAACATTCCCAGAGTAAGAAACGACATGGCTCAGTCTTGGTAAATTACCAGAGCTAAACAGGAATAAGTAATTAAAAAGGAATTACTTTCTTTACTTCTGTCTTGAAGGCCATTAAAAGGAAATGTAATGCTCTTTTTTTTTTTTTTTTCCTGACATTTTAGAAATTGCCTTTGTCGATCTGGTAAANAATTTTAGTAAACTAAAACCCATGAAGTGGCAAGCCCCTCTCAGGAGAGAAGAGAGCTAAGGCTGCCTTCATCTTTAGTGGAGTGGATGAAGGAGAAGGATTCACCAGAGAACAGGGTAAGGAGAAAAAGCCAAAATTAAAATACAGTAGTAGTAGTAGTAGTAGTAGTAGTAGTAGTAGTAGTAGTAATATGAGTAGTAATAGTAATAGTAGCAGTAGTAGTGATAGCCCAGATAGTAGTAGTAATGGCCCAGTGTTGTCTGGAATGATGGTTTAGAATCCTGAATGGCCCCAGACTCCAACCAAGTTTTCATTTACTTGACAACTCTTTCCAAAGTCTTCACTTTGAGCCAGAGCTGTAGTCAAAAGATGAAAGACAAGAGCAGAAGAATGGATAGAGAGAATTTTCCTGATACATTGGGAGGCTGAAGGCAGGATACCTGAGAGAAATCCCTCTGAGCCTTCTTTCCTTCAGTAACTAGGAGGTGGTAGCTGCTGAGCACTGAGAGGAGGGCAGAGCAATTTAGATCAGCTCCATACAGGAAGGCATTCTGATCCATGGGAAATATTTGGCATGACTGTTACAGGAAGTATAGCACATGAACGGAAAATGATGCCTCAGAGGCGCGTTCTATCTTCTCCGAGTCTGGAGAACAGCAGCCTAAGAATGGTGGTAAGGTAGAAAAGGTGAAAGACGTTTTTCTAGGCTTTCTAGGTTTTCACTGAATGTTGGACCACAGCCCTTCAAAGAGTGAGCTTAGGGCAGCAAGACTGAGAATGGAACCTAAATATCATAAAGCCAGAAGCTGGAGTAGGTAGCAAATAAAATTCCTCCGTAAATCAAATAACTGAGAGCTAAATCTCCCAGAGTTTTGAGTGTTGGCATGGTGCTATAAAACTAAAAGACATTTTGACAGAGTCCATGGTACTAAGATTCCAAGCCCTGCAGAAGAGGCTGGGCCTCATGGTACTAAATCATTAGCCTCACCTAGAGCTTCTCAACAAGAGCTTTATTGACACAGAGCATCACATTGTCATCCTGACAGAAAATTTGTGTGCCATTTTCTGAAGATAATATTGTTTATCTCGCATCAGCCATGTTTTTTCAAAATTATGAGATATGAAAAGGAGCCATAAAATGTGCTATCCTCAAAGATGAAACCATTCAGAGAAGCAAATGTACAGATGGCCGAGATGCTCAAATTATCAAGGAGTCTTAAAAACCTGTGATAAATACATTAAAAGAAAAAAAAAACTTGACTGAATGACAAATTGTGGCAGAGACTGGCACTATTTTAAAAGTCCAAATGGAGATGCTAAGAAAAAACATTTCAACATAGGTATCAGAAATAAATGGACACAGGAGAGGAATCAGAGAACAGGAATGCTGATTTAAAAAATGATCTAAACTGAAATATATGTTCTTTGACAGAACATTTAAGACCTGTTCTATATGTAAATGAGTCTAGGAAGGAGAAAAAAAGATTGGAACAGAAAAAATAATTGAAGATATAATGGCTAGGATTTTTAAAATTTTGTAAAGTATATTGATCCAGAGAATCAAAAGTCTAAGCAAACATTATACAGGAGAAAAAATAAATAAATAAAGCCATATTCAAGTATATTAAATTGAAGAAAATAAAATATGATAAGAAAAATTTGTAAAAAAAACAAAACAAAAGACTACGTATAGACTGAATAGTAGCTCCCCAAAAATGTCTATATCTTAATCCCCAGAACCAGTGAATATATTATCTTACATNTTTAAAAACCCACAAGAAGTATGAGGATGCATTCAGTAAATAGACAGAAGGTTTTATTTTTATTTCTTTATCGTAACAACCTGGTAACTGGTACAAGTTCACTATGACATCAATCCCCCAGGCTCTTTTCTTTTCTTTCTCTCCCATCTTTAGAATGAGATTCTTTATTCTTACAGTTTCAGGGCTCATGCACTTCCAGCCATCTCTCTGTGTTTCAAAAATGAAGAGTAAAGAACCAGGGTCTATTTTATTGGTCAAAATTTTAAATTCTCTTATATTTCTCCTATTATTAAGCCTAACCATGTCATACGACTACCCTAGCCATAAGGGTTACAGATACAGAATATCCAAAGCAGGACTTTTTGCAAACTCCAAATGCAGAATCTGTTTGCAGAAGGACATGGCAACCCTTCTTAGCTGGGCTGCTAGTCGTGTGTTTTCTGCCAGCTTTGTGTCTTATGAAATTCTCTTTTAATACATTTTGTTCCTCAGTTTTGATTTCTTATATTAAATGCTTAGATTAATTTCAAGATTTTTGCTTAATATTAAAGTATATAAGGATAAATATTTTTCTGTGGTTTCTATATCCTCTAAGTGTTCCTGTATAATGTTATTGTTTTGCATTAATTTTTCAAAATCTAATTTTAGTTTTTATTTAATACAAGGTTTATTGAGAACGTTTTTTTTAAAATTTACATTATTTACTCAGGAGAGGAGCGGTTATTCTTTTATTATTTATTTAACTTTTTATTGTCTTGAGATAAAAATATGTGGTATGGAGGAATCTATCTCCTGGAATTAGTTAGGGTTTCCTTTGTATTTCAGTACATAATCAGTTTTTGCAACTATTCCTTTGACATAAAAAGAAGAATTCAGGGGCTGGCCGAGTGTCTCAGTTGGNAATAATATGAAAGTATTGTGAAATATTCTTAAAAATCTCTCTCTCTCTCTCTCTCTCTCTCTCTCTCTCTCTCTCTCTCTCTCTCTCTCTCTCTTCTCTCTCCTTTCTCTGTCTCCCTCTTATTCCTCACTGAGGCCTTCTTTCTCTCGGAATTCTATTTTTTTGTTTATACTTTTCTCTGATTCCAAACTTTAAGGATGTTGTGCCATCCTGCTTTAGGATTTTTTCATTCTTCATTTGTAGTTTATGCAATTGAGAAAGGGGAAAGTGATGGGGATAGAATTATCACCCATATAAAGGAGATATAAAAATTAGCAGTTCTGCTGTTTGACTTAGAATGGATTCTACAAGGAAAGTATTCCAGGTCTACATATATTGCAACATTTGACTTTGGAAAACCAGTGTAACAGTTGCCATTCTTTGACTAATCAGAAGCATTTAGTCTTTGCTAGGTTATTTTAACAGCAACACCAAACATTTTCATGAAATAGTGAATAAAGTTATCCTACAAACAAATGAAAGCATCACTTGAAATAAACGCTATGGAAAAACAGGACTAGGCTAGTTTCCCTAACTCCACCACTGAGGGGGAGTTTTCTCCATTGTTTCCCAGTTGTTATCATCTTATCTAGGTTGTACAGACACTTTTGTTACCTTATCTATTTGATCCCAACATGGTAAAACTAAGAAACAAACAAGGAAATAATCAAGTGTACTGGAGGAAAATAATAATTTTCCCTTTACTCATCTTGGTTCTTGGCTGAGCTAGCCCCAACCCTGTACCCCTGTAATAAGAGACAGATTAACAGGAAAAAAAGAAACAGAAGTTTGATAACATGTGTATCTCCTATATATAAGGGAGAGAGCCAGGAAAAACTGAGTAACTCCCTGAATGGCCAAGTCATACCTTAAATACCATTTCCAGCTAAAAACAAAAGATGCTGGGCCAGTTATGGGAGGTTACCAGGAAAAGAACAGCAAACAAGGGTGAGGTTATTAAGCGGATTTAAGTCTTTGCCTTCCCCATTGATACCTTTCTAGAGATTTGAGTCATCCTTCTCTTTGTGGAACAGGAAGGGAGACATCCAAAAAGAGATTTCCTTTATAAATGTAAATGTCTTATAAAAGGGCAACTTCTACTCAGTTTTGAGAGCTTCTCTTTTGTCTGCCATTTCTTAAAAATAACTGGTTTAAAATAGTCCACATTTTGGAGTGGTATACTTTGTTCCCTTCACAAGCAAGCATAGATCTTTATTTTTTCATACATCCAGTGGCACAGGT
Organism: Hipposideros armiger; assembly: GCF_001890085.2. Taxonomy (NCBI): domain Eukaryota; kingdom Metazoa; phylum Chordata; class Mammalia; order Chiroptera; family Hipposideridae; genus Hipposideros; species Hipposideros armiger. Next base: position 69,454 of record NW_017732266.1, read on the forward strand.
GATAAATAATACATCATTGTAAATTAAAATGATAATTTGGGGATATGCATTTGGGAAAGGAACTTAGGATACACAAAATATTTTATAGAGTAAAATTCATGTCAGATATGCTTATATAATATATATTATAAAATACTAAAAATCGTTTTGTTATTCTGATACAATTTAGATATAGAGATCATCACTTAGAAATGTATTGCCTATTTGCTTTGTTAAACAAAAAACTTTCATGGCCAAAAGCTTTTTCTGAAAGAAAGAGGTTTATTGAGCTAAATTCTAGCAGGAAAAAAAGACAGGGCCTGGATCATGAAGTCTAACCCACCAGCAGCAGGACTAGACGGAGAAGGCAACATGTTTGCCTTTCTGGAGTTAATGGACTCTTTTATACATTATGTTTGGGAAAAATTTACATTGGCTACAGATAAGGTGGGTGGGAAAAATGTGAAGCGAGGTCAGTTCTAGGACAAGTGCACAGCCTGTAAGGAAGAAATTTTTACTCCTTTTTATTGGTTCTGAAAAACAGTCCTGAAAATTCATGAATAAGCAGAATGCGGTGATTCCTACAGAAGTTGATTCAAAGCTCCAACATACATTCAGAGATGTGAGCAGTCAATTGTTAGCTGGCCCAGAACTATCAGGTAGTTACATACTCTTGTCTTTCTCCTACTCTCCTGCTTACTGTAATTTGATTTAGGACATCTCAGCATTTTTCCCTTGTCATCTCTATCATTCAGTGCCCTATTGATCCAGTGGACTCTGGACTCTGAGCAATGTGCTGTACTTTTCAATGTATAAGGTTTGTACCTTCTCAGTTGAATTTATCCATAGATACTTTTTTTGCACGTGATTTAAAATGAAAATAATTTTGGTTTTCATTTTAGATTGTTCACAGCATATTTATAAAAATACCACTGATTTTTTGTTTGTTTATATTGTATCCTTCAACTTTGTTGAGTTTGTTTATTAACTCGAATAGCTTTAATTATTAGGTTATTTATCATATTTATTTATAAGATCATGTCATATGTAAATAAAAGAGTTTTATGTCTTCCTGACCAATTTAAGTGCCTTTTATTTTTCTCCACCCTCAACCCATTGAATTGCTCTGTCTAGAACTTCCAGTACAATGTTGAACAGACTGCTCAAGCTGGCATCCATGGCTTAATTCTGATGTTATGAGGAAGGCTTTCACTCATTAGTTAGCAATATTTTTTCCCCATATATTACCTTTATCAGGTTTGGGAAATTTCCTTCTATTCCTAGTTTCAGTGTTTTCACATATTGGATTTTATTAAATGCTTTTTTGAAACAATTGAGATGATTATTTGTTCCCGTACTTTGTTAACATGGTGAATTATATTAATATTCATATGCTGAAAAGTCCTTGAATTCCTGGAGTAAATAGCACTTGGTCATGGTGTATAATGCTATTAATATGCTGCTGGATTAGATTTGCCTGTATTTTGTTGAAGACTTTTGCATCTCTATTCATAAGGGATATGCGTCGGTAATTTTCTGTTCTTGTGATGTCTTTTTCTGGATTTTGTATTATAGTAATGCTGACTTTCTAAAATGAGTTAGGATGTGTCCCCTCCTCTTCTATTTTTGGAAAATTCCAGAATACTTTGAGATTTTTTTTTTCCTTAAATGATTGGTATAAATTACCAGTAAATTCACCTGGTCCTGGGAATTTTTAGTGGGAGGATTTTGATTACTGATTCAATCTCTTGTTATTTCAATAATCCTTTTTATTTTAGTTAGGTGGTAGAAATAACCTCACTCTAACTTTTGAGTTCAGTAATCTGATTTTCCTCTCTCCTTTTATTTCTTTAAATTTCTGAATCAAGTGGCATGTTTCTCTTTGTATTGATCTTTTCAAAGATTCAACTTCAGTTTAGTTGATATTCTCCATTGTTTTCTATTCTCTATTTCATTTATTGCTGCTCTAATCTTTATTATTAGTTTCCATCTGCTGGCTTTGGGTTTTTCTCTTCTTTTTTCAGTTCTTTATAGGCTTGTATAACTGTATCTTCTCTCTCTGAATCCCATAAAGTTTGGTATGTATGCTTTCATTTTCTTTCATTTCAAAGTGTATTCTAATTTCTATCTTGGTTTCTTCTTTGACCCACTGTTTTTCTTAAGAATATGTTGTTTAATTATCATTTATGTGTTAATAGTCAATTCTATTATTAATTTCTAGTTTTATTCCATTGTAGTTAGACAAGATACTTTGGATCATTTCAATTTTTTTTAGTGTATTGAGAATTCTCTTTTTATTTATTTATTTAGTTAGCTTGTTTGTTTATTTATTCTGAGATTTGAAAGGTAATTTTACCTGATATAGGGTTCTTGGTTGTCAGTATTTTTATTTCAGCATGTTAAATTTATCACATCCCTACATTCTGGCCTCTGTGGTTTCTGCCTAGAAATCAACTATACTTTTTATTGAGAATTTCTTTTGTAGGATAAGTCCTTTCTCTCTTGCTACTTTCAAAATTCATTCTTTGTCTTTGCCTTTGGGAAGTTTGATTATAATGTGTCTTGGTGTGGATATTTCTGTGTTTATCTTTCTTGAGCTTCATTGACTGTGTAAACTCATGTCTGTTTTTCAAATCTGGGATGGTTTTGCTCATTATTTTTTTATTTCCCCTTCTGCCCCTTTCTGTCTCTCCTTCCCTGACTACCACTATGCACATTTTTAAGTTTGATAGTGTCCCGCCGGTCATTTAAGCTTTTATTCATTCTGTTTTATTCCTTTTTATTTGTGCTGTTTGGACTAATTGATTTATTTTTTATTTTTTATTAAATTTATTGGTGTGACATTGATTAATAAAATCACATAGGCTTCAAGGGTACAATCCTATAATGCATCATTTATATGTTGCATTGTGTGTTCACCATCCAGAGTCAGGTCTCCTTCCATCACTATATGTTTGAACCCCCTTTAACCCTCTTCTACCATCCCCCTCCGTCCTACCCTCTGGTAATCACTAGACTATTGTCTGTGTGTATGAGGTTTTGTTTGTTTGTTTGTTTTTCTGCCTAGTTTGTTTGTTGCTTTCAGTTTTATAGCCCACATATCAGTGAAGTCATATGGTTCTCTACTTTTTCTGTCTGATTTATTTTGCTTAGTATGATAATCTCAAGATAATCTATGTTGTCACAAATGGCAACATTTCATCTTTTCTTTTGAGTCATATTCCATTGCGTATATACACTACATCTTCTTTCTCCAATCATCTATCAAATGGTACTTTGGTTGTTTCCATGTCTTGGTCACCACGAATAATGCTGGAATAAACATAAGGGTACATATACTTTTATGGATAAATTTTTTCAGATTTTTTGTGTACATATCCAGAAGAAAAAATGCTGGATCATATGATAATTCTAGTCTTAATTTTTTGAGGAACCTCCATACTGTTTTTTATAGTGGCTGTGCCAATTTACATTCCCACCAGCAGTGTGTGAGAGTTGCTTTTCTTTCTTTTTTTTTTAAAGATTTTTATTGGGGAATTGGGGGAGGGAACAGTGTTGGGGAATCGCGGAAGGGGAACAGACAAGTTGCTGTCCTTTTGTTCTTTAGTCTAGTTGTGGAGGACGTCGTTTCACTGGCCCATGTTGGTATTATCATTGTGCTCTTGCCCGGTGAGGCAGATTGGTTGCTGGCCTCTGGATGGCCACTCACGGCTGCTGACAGCAGCTCAAGAAAGTTCATGTCTGCTGCCGGCCAGCCCCACTGCAGCCTACACCGTCGCTGGCGACTCTCAGCAGCCCAGCTCCAGGTCGAGCTGTTGTTCATCAACTTAGCTGTAGAGGGCGCAGCGTCACTCACCCACATGTGGGATCCGAACCGGGGCCCTGCTGCTCAGAGCTGGTGTCCCAAACCAACTCTTAACCAATGTGCCATTCGGCCGGCTGAAGAGTTGCTTTTCTCTACAACCTCCCCAACACTTGTTATTACATGTCTTGTTGAAGACACCCATTCTAACAGGTGTGAGATAGTATCTCATTGTGGTTTTGATTTGCATTTCCCTATTAACTACTGAAGTTGAGCATTTTTAAATTATTTATTGATTGTTTGTTTGTCTTCCTGGGAGAAGTCTGTGTTCAGGTCCTCTGTCCACTTTTTAAGTTGATTGTTTGCGTTTTTTTGTTGTTGAGTTATATGCATTCTTTATGTATTTTGGATACTAACCCCTTATTTAAGGTGTTTGAAAATATCTCCTTCCGTTCAGTTGTTTGCCTCTTTGATGACATGACTTTATATAGAAAACCCTAAAGACTCCACCAAAAAATGATTTAAAAAAAATAAATATAGTAAAGTTGCAGGATACAAAATCAGTGTACAAAATTCCATTGTGTCCTATGCACCAACAATGAATTCAGAAAAGGAGATTTAAAAAAATTCTTTTTGCAAATGCAACAAAAAGAATAAGATACCTGAGAATAAACTTAACAAAGGGATGTGAAGGACCTATACACTGGAAACTATAAGACATTATTAAAAACAAAATAAAGAAGACACAAGAAATGGAAAGATATTTCATGGAATGGAGAATCAACATAGTTAAAATGTTCATATTACTCAAAGCAATATATAGATTTAATGCAATCCCCATCAAAATTCCAATGTCATTCTTTAAAGAAATAGAAAGAAAAAATCAGATGTGTATGGAATCACAAAAGACTCCAAATAGCTAAAGCAATCCTAAGAAAATAGTACAAGACTGGAGGTATTACACTCCCTGACTTCAATTTATACTTCAAAGTGACAATAATCATGGTATTGGCAGAAAAACAGACACACAGACCTATGAAATAGAATTGACAGCCTAAAAATAAATCCACATATATATATAGACAGATAATTTTCAACAAAGTACCCAAAGACATACAATGAAGATAAGAAAGCCTCGTCAATAAATTTTGCTGGGGAAATTGGAAAGCCATGTGCAATGGAATGAAACTAGGCTGCTGTCACCATATACCAAAATTAACTCAAAATGGATCAAAGACCTAATATAAGGCCTGAAACAATAAACTATATAAAAGCACAGGCACTAAACTTGTGGACCTTGGGTTCAAAGAGGATTTTATGAATTTGACCTTTAAGGCATAGGAAGTAAAAGTTAAAATAAATGAATGGGACTATATCAAACTAAGAAGCTTCTGCACAGCAAAAGAAACCATAAACAGACTGGATAATTTTAATTGACTTATCTTGAAGTTTTCTGATTCATTTTTCTGCTTATAAAAATCTATTTGAAACCTCTAGCGATTTTTTTTTAAATTTCAGAAATTGTAATTTTCAGAGCCATGTACTGACATCTTCAGCACCACCACTCAGCTGAGAAATGGGGATGGGCAAGGACAATTAAAATTCCACAACGATTTTCTACCATTTTTAAGTTGCCTTTTCTGGATTCAGCATTCTCTTGGTTTCTATAAACTTTTGACTATTTTCCAGAGCTCTGATGAAGCTTATTCTGAAAACTTAGGCAAACTTTTTTTGGTGGTTCTGTAGAGGAAAAGCCCCTTGAAATTACATGCTCCACTCTTTTGCCTGATGTCATCTTGCACATAACTTTAAAATCAACCTCCCTGATTCACTGTTTTTCTTTTGTTATGGGTTGTTCAATAATCCAGAATCTCACCTATTTCTGGTTAAATGAAGCCAAACTCTCCAAATTGGCAGTAAGAATTGCTATAGTTTTCCTTTCTTAAGTAACAACAACAACAAAAAAACAACAAAAAAAACAACTCCTCTTCTGCAGATCTTCTCATTACATGGTCATGTTTTTGCTTGAGTTATGAAGTGTGTCCACCAGCTTAATGAGCCAAAGCACAAACTACATGAAAATCAGTTAAAGGGTATAAAGAAGAAACCTTACTGACACCATTGACTGCATATCCCTAAAATAGAATTGAGTCTTACTTAACTTGGTTATTTGGGTTTTAAAGAAAGAGAAAATGTCACTAAAATTAGCATATCTACAATAAAAAGCAAGCCTCTCATATTTCAAATATTTTCAGTATCAATTTAAGTTATAGGTGCCCCAACATCAAGAACAGACACTTTTAGAATTCACTATGATTCATGTATTTTGTTCCAATTGAATTCATGAAACCTATATTTCTTAAATATTTAATATTTAAACAAATATTTAAACAAATAGTTCTATAGCACAATTTTGTTTAGGTGTCATGGAGAAGAAACAGTAAGTTCTATGAAAGTGCAGACACTGATGAGTGGTGGTGATGGTGAATGTACTTCAGTAATGAAGAAGTGTACGCAAGGTTATAAAGGAAGGGAGTAAGGGAAGACCTCTTCCATGAGAAGACATGTAATGTGAGACCTATATGATGAGTGGGAGTTCGACAAAGAAGCTCGGTGTTCTGGTAGGCGAGATGAATTCCGAGGAGTCACCATGTTAGAATATCATGAAGACCAGGACATTTGCAATAGGATAGGGCAACTGGCAGGGATGTAGTATAAATCAGGTACAAAATACAATACCTGATTTTTTGTATTTTTTGTATCTATTCAGTTTTTTGCTTTTAAGTTTACCATTTCATACCTTCAGTTCTCAAGAGTAAGTGGAAGATACCGTTCCATACCTCTGTGGAGACCTACAAGTATCTTCAGGATCAGGACATGGAGGGGAGAGCAGGCCCAGGGACATCATCACGACAAAGTCCTTTTCCTTCAGAATTTTGTACTTCTTTATGGCTTTCTTGCTTTCTCTGTTGCTGTTGAGAATGCTCATCTCTAATCCGTTTTGTATGACTGAATGTTTTCTTTTCCTATTTGGTAGCTTGTAGAAAATCCTCTTTTCAATATTTTCATATTTCATGATGCATCATGGTAGGAGTCTCTTCTGATTCATTTTACTGGGCACTGAGTGAACTCTCTCAATTTGGAAATTCATGTCCTTCAGTTCTGGGAAATATTTTAATAATTTTATTAATTATTTCCTACCATCTGTTTTTCTTCCCTCTCCATCTGGACCTTCTATTATTTGGACTTTGGAATTCTGGAGGTGATATCTATGTTGTTTTATATTTCCTTTCTGATGTGTTATTTTTCATTTATTTTCTGTAAGGTTTTCTTAAGTTTGTTGTCCAGACTTCCTCTTGAAGTTTTAATTTAACTATCAGCTTTTTAAATTCCAATGGTTCTTTTCGGTTTTTATGAAGTTTCTTCTTATTCTCATTTCAGAGTTGAACTATCATCTTTTATTTCTATGCGAATATAAATGAAAGGTTTTGGGATTTTGTTTTATTTTTTATATTATTTTCCCCCCTGCATATTCTCATTTTACATTGTTTTTATCTGTATGTTTTGGCTTTATTTTCCATCCTAGTATACTCAGATGTCCAGTTAATATTGGCTTTTGGCTTTTGATTAAGAGAAGGATATTAAATAGCTAACTTAAAATTTCTGAGCACTGGGTAAAGTTTTCAACTGTAAACTTCACTGTGGATGACCTGGGTGGACCAATTTAAGGAACCCCCAATATTAGGTTACAGATTCCCCAGAGAACAGTTTGAATCACCTGCCCATAGTCCATGCCTGTGACTGTCAACATTTTTGCAGGGTGCTGGGGTGGAATGTGCTCAGGCAGGGAGCTGCTCATCACTGCATTTAGCATTCAGGATTCTTCAGATTCCATACGGTTTGTGTCTGAGTACATTAACCTCCAGACTTCTACCAGGGTTGTGCAGTGGAAGCGATCTAGTAATTTAACAACTTCTTAAACAATTTTCAGCAGGCCTCCATTTTTTAAAATCGCTGCCCCTCGCATTTCCTGAGGTACTTGGTATTGCTAGTTTATGGATTTTTTTTTGAGGAATCCGTGCAGTAAATAAGGTTTTCAGTTTTCCTCACTACAATATTGGGATACAGTTTCCTTAGGGCCACTAAGTCAGTTCCCACTTCGCCATATGCTTTCAAACTTCCAATATCATATTCTCTTTTCTCCAGTTCTTCTTATCCTTGTATATATCTTTTGAAGTAATTTATTTTTAGTGGTTTTGAAGGATGTAGGAGGGAACAAAATGATGTTTGTGTGTTCAATTTGCCATCGTAAAGCAGGAGTGCACGTAGGAAAATATGCGCGCATGTACTTTGATAATGTATGTTAAATATCTGTGTAAGATGTATTCATAATGAACTTTATTGATTTCTTAATTTCTATAATGCCCAAAAGTAACAACTATCAAGAAATTTAATCTGTATTTCATTAAAGGAAACTGTATGTTGGGTAAAAGTCATTTCTGTTTTTGTTTTTCTTAAGGTTCAAGGGAGGGTCTTTAAGTCTATGCGCTTCTCATATGACTGTTTGTGAAAGATGTGCAGATTTTTCCTAGTGGTTACCATTGGGACCATTGAGAAATCTAGGAGGAAAATTTGTTAATTGGGCCTCACTGGATAGAAGTTGAATACAAGGAAACTGCTAGAGGGCGAAAAAGACCACAAATCAGAAGGGACAAGTCACGCACAAAAGAGGAGGCAGAGTGTGATACCCAGCAGCTTGAAAAAAGTTGTCATTTTCTCTAGAAGAGTACCATGAACAGTCCTGCCAGAATGTCTAACCTTTAGTTTCCTCTTCCTGGTGATAAAGACATGGCTCTGGCTACGTAGCCCCAGATGTCTATCAGAATTTTGGTAACAGAGATGCATTCAGTGACCACCTACTTTCTTAGGTTTATGAGGAGAGTCAATGGCAATCCAATGGATATGAAGTGATATAGGATTGCCTTTTTCAGGATGACATCACTGGGGGTTGACCTTATTGAACAATCCTTGTTGAGGAAAGGCCAGGAGTTCTGCACCACTGATGCGGGTGCCCGAGAATGGAGAATAGATTAGAAACAAAGATTCTCTGGGATCACAATTGAGAGAAATAATTAGTCTCCAAAATTTTCTCTCCCTACTACCTTGAAGTTCTCATTCTTCTCTTTAATGACTTTTTAAAAATGCCCTCCCAAACTGGAGCTCTTGTGCCAAATATAATCATTAAGTAGGAACTGGAAGAGTTCTAACTTTCATTATTTGATAAGTTGACAACGTGGGCAGGAAATTTCCTAAAACAGAAGAAATATGATCATGAGCTTCAAAGTGAAATGAATGGCCACATTTTGTTTAAGAACATCTTACACATAATGAGTATTTTCTGTCAAATATCAGTATGGTACCATACTATTGAATCAAGAAGGGTTGAGTAGAGTTTGTGGTCTAACCTGGCAGCCTACCATATTAAGTACTGTTTTAATGGGTATTAAATAGCACAGGCACTTCAGAATAGAACACGTACTTTTTGAAAATTGCCTACTTGTTTGGTTGTTTATTAGAATGAAAAATAACAGCCACAACATTGATTTTAAAATAGCTAACATTAATGTTGCACTTATTATCTGACAGGTACTATTTTAAGGGCTTTATGGGCATTAATTTGTAATAACTCTATGAGGCCAGTCTAATTACCATCTCCATATTACAAATTAGAAAAGTAAAACAAAAAGAAAACTTCCACAATTACACAACCATTTACTAATGGAGCCAGATTTCAAACCCAAGCAGTGCTAACTCCAGGTCCAATGTTCCAAATAAGATTTTTTAAAGTTAACAGTTGTTTTATGATTAAGAGTGAAAGTGTTCCCAGTCTCCTTGAAAAACTTTTCAAAAGTTCAAGTTGCTACATTTCCAACTCCACCTTCTATATATACTTTTCCCCAAAAAACATTTACTCATGTTTCCACCTATCATATTATATAGATGGCTATCACATTCAGATTTCTAGATTTCTAGTAAGCTCAAGTTTTACATTTCAAATTGCATATAATACGTATCTTCTATGTATTTCCATCAGAAATATAAAAATCAATAGGAACAAAATACATGCAGAATAATATAATGGTTAATAGCTCAAACATAAGTTTGAAGCCTGGCACCATCACTTACCAATTACGTGACCCTGGGCATGATAAGTTTAAAGTTTCTAATTGATTTGTAAAGCAGGAAACAAATAGCACTTATTTCAAAACATTGTTACAAAGATCAAAGGAGTAAAAACCCGCTTAGAAAAGTGCTGTAGTCAGTATATACAAATGGTACTTATTATTAGAAAGGAAATTTGATTTGGAGATGTTTTCTTATTCTTCTCCACAGCTACCATTGAAAGAACAAACTATATAGAAAAATGCTTTATTGGTGCTGCCATTTATCTAATTGTGAAAAGCATATGGTAAATAATTACTATAAATAAGTTAAAAATGAGATATAGCAGGTTTTGCATGCATTCCTTTATTGGAACAAGAATAAGGATTGCCTTACCAAATTAGGACGTTATCACTCTGAAACCAATTTTAAGGTTAATATAAAAAAGGTAGAAGGGTCAAGTTTTATGGTACGTAGCATATTGCTCTTCTGTCTTGCTATGGTCTTCCTTTTTCCAACCAATTTCCACCTGTCAAGATCCTAAACATTTGTTTTTTTAATCCCTGATCAAATCTGACTTCTATTAGGAAGGTTTTCTTTTGTGTTTTTTTTTTGTCTTCCTCATAATAAATGTATATTTCCTCTAAAACTCACATGACTTTATCTCCCATGTGTCTTTTTTTTTTACTTTATAAAAAATTATGTTTTGATTGTTTCATATCTTTACTAAAATATAAAGGTCTTTCTGAGCCTAAGCACATGACATGTATCTTAGTATACTTTTCACTAGTTAGGTGATTAACTGTATTTAGGTAGTTCTGTGACATAGCCTCTTCATCCCAAAAGGAGATGGTGTTAGAGGAAAGAAACAAGGATAGTCACCAAGTTATAAACACAATAAAATACCAATTTGGTGGGTTCTGTGGCACTGCAGCCTAAAATGCATAATGAGAGAAGCCCGGGATAAAGAGCTCTGATGTTAGATACGTTGTCAGGTAGGGAGCGTTAGGTGCCAGATCGTGAATGACTTCTATATTCACACCCAAACTGTCACATATGTCTGCCAACTATGTAAAACAGAAAACAGTATTATTATTTATGCAAATTATACATGATATTAAGGTATATGTAGAGATGATTATCATGTGAAGATTAAAATACTTATAGAAACATAAAATATATATATAAACATATATTGCTGTATTTTGTTTTGTTTTATAACTTGTAGAGAGTTTATCAATGGTTTAAAACTAACCAAAAGCCATTGATGAGAACACCAGAATTAAAATATTCAGAAGGCTCAGAAAAATACTCAATTAACTGGGAAAACTAATAAAAAAATAATCTTTTAAAATAGCTGAAAAGGTTTTCATTTTGTTAAGTCATGAATTAAAAATATTGATTTTATTTTGTGGAAAAATAATGTTTTCAAATATACAGAAGTCATAAATGTAAAATAACTTAAAAATCAAATTAGTTTTTCTGAAAGTGGAAAATAAACAGAATGATATGGGTCAAAAACAAAATATTTATAGATCTACAGAATAGAGATAAATCAATAAAACCAAAGACCTAGTTAGAATTCATAGCGGGATATAGGCTAAATGGCATTTTGAATACATATGCAGATATTCCCTGACTAACAGTGGTTCTACTCACAGTTTTTCAACCTTACGATGATACAAAAGTGATAAGCATTTAGTAGAAATTATATTTTGAATTTTGGTCTATTCTCAGGCTAGCAATATATGGTATGATGCTCTCTCATGATACTGAGAAGGCAGCAAGCCACAGCTCCCAGTCAGCCATGTAACACCAGGGCATAAAGAACCGATACTGTACAGTGTACTGTATTGCCAACATTTTTTAGATGTTGTGTTTTGTGTTTTCGCATCCCAGTATGTCTACAAAACACCCATCTGTGTCTCCTGCTTTGAGGGAGAAGAGGAGGAAGACAATTATTCTTGGGATGAAACTCATTCTACTTTCTACTTTCTGTCTGTATGATTTTGACTACTCTAAGAAACTCACATAAGGGAATCACACTGCATTTGTCTTTTGTGACTGGTTCATGGAACATTCTGTGCTTTCTACTCAGTTTTGCTCTGAACCTAAAAATGATTTTAAAAAGTCTATCAAAAACATAAAAACGAAGGCATTAAATATACTCTGATAAAGAGGAATAACTTTTCAAAAGAAATGTATACTAAAAATATGAAGTAGATTTAAAATTAAAACTTTTCAATTCTAAAAGAAATATTCTTCTAGCAGTCATTTATTTCTATAGTAATAACAGAAATTGCTATGTCTTCATCTCTCCTGAATTCCCTATTATCCATATGGCTTGCCTGACTCAAATAATCAGCATTATAATGAATCTGAGGATTATCTAGCCAAATCTACCCTTCTATTACAATGTTTGATTTATACTTTAAAATGTTTGATTTTGCTATTGAATATTATTGTGCAAAAATATCTACATTATTTGAGAATAATCTATCTCTTGCTTTAAATTTTAATAAGAAATAACACATTCTTAAAGTTTTGGATTTGTATCCCAAAGACTGAAATATTTAAAGTTTCACACATGATTTATCATGTCTTTCAGTTCATTGCATAGACATATAAAGTGAAATACTTTTCTCTTATGTCTGCTAATTTTATTTTCTGATTACTGGATCAACATCATTCATAGGGGAGATGTGTATTAAAGTGTCAGCAAAACTACTAACAAATAACTATAAAATAAGGAAATACATTTTTTTCTTTAAATATCACTCAAGACATTTACAGAATTAAGATTGGAGAATAAATATTTTGCTTTTAATAATCATAGTCATGTATAAGAAGGTCTTAAATATGAAATAGTCACCTATGATCTGTCTTGTCAATTGGTTTGTCTGTTTGTGTACTAATGACCTATCTGTAATGTCAAGAGATTTCCAATTACTTATAGAAATTATTATTTGGTGAGATTCCTTTGGCTTCTAACCCATTTCTGTGATTTAAATAAATCACACAGATGATGGAAATATTTTCATCTGGTAATGTGTATAACCATAAGTACTACTCTAAGCCCTCAATGAGGTGATGATATAAAGTTAATAGAGAAACCTTGGCTCCTAGATGGGACATGGAAAGGATAAAATTAATGATTAGGAAAACTCTTAGTGTACTTTCTTATCAAGGTAACAAGCTGAAGTTGGAAAGAGTTTTGTGAGTGTATCTTAGGCTATTTCCGTTTTCTGTTGTCATAATTAAAATGACCATACTGCAGTCAAGAACATAAATAAGCAACCATTGCCATATTAATTAACAGTCTCCAATCGTCCAACTTTTTAAATGACACATGAAAAATCATCTGCATTGGCAAATATTTATCTACATTCAATAAAAATATAATTTAGTTGGATGAAATGTAACAGGATCCCTGCTTTTTTATGCCTATCTTTTTCATATTTACTTCTTACAAATAAACCCTATAGCAGAATTCCATAAAGGTGCTTGCAGAAGTCTAATGGATTGTCTGAAATATGAAGGTTCCCAATTCACTGAACTACAGAGATGTGACAGTTCAAACTGTATTTTAGCCGTGGCACACCAGGCGAACCTTCAGGAAGACAGCCTTGTTTTGACCGACTTCACAAAATAGCGGCAGGGAACACATATCCCAGCCTTTCAAAGCCATGAAAAGATCATACTGTGCTCAATCTTCTGCAAGCATTAGGGTATTTACTTGGACTTCCACTTACCATGAGGCCTATGAGGGCTGAATGTGTTTTCTTAGAGTTTACGTTGTGTAACAGGAAATTGTATGTTGGATTTACTATAGAGTTTCAACAATTTTTCCACATATGGGTAGTAAAATGTCACCAAAATATTATGCTTATTTCTAAATCCAAATATGTAATTATATAACTGTGAGCCCGTTTTTTTTTTTCCTCTTTTTGTAGATGAGAGAAATTCTTATGTAGTGGATACTCTTGAAAATTGTAGTTGTATTTTTTGGAAACAGACATTTAAATATGCCTGTGAATACATTCCAGTGAATGTCTTAAAAACTAGAGCTGTCAAAGGCTGTTGTTTATTCATTCCAATGATTTTAAGTTAATATAATCTACATACCGAATTCATAATGAATGATAATTCTAAATAATAATAACTATATTTGTTAAAAACATTAGTCTATTCCAGGCCCTTTCAGTGCATCGTCTCACATAGTCCTCTCAACAACCATATGATATTATAATTATTATTATCTCCATGTTATTTATTAATTTAGATAATACTTATAGAATTTCTTCTGTGTTATAGGTATATGGGGAAACTGAGGCTCCTCTATTTTAATGAGCTTGTTTAGAGTCACACTTGTAGTGACAGTTGGAATACAAATAAAGGCCTCTGATTTGAAAGTTCATTTTGGTAACTTACTAACCTGAGATTATGCACAAACAAAGTAAATAATGACAGAATCTTAGGGAAAAGAGCAATTTGGAACATCTATGTTAAAAATAGTTTTGCATTTAGTAAAGCTGAGGCTATTTGTAAAGTATTAAAATATTTAAATTAGAGGATTATGAGCCTATGGTTGTTTGCTACAGGTGAAGTTTAAATATTAGGCATTCTAGAGAAAGTTTACTAAATGTGTTTCTCAGGCATTAATTTTTATTAGAAAGTATGCTTTTCCAAGCATTCTTAACTGAAAGGATTATCTGGATGAGAGAGTAAACATGAAGATGATTTATTAGTTTCCTGTTATTTTACCATTTGAATATCAGGTCCCGGTTGAGGTCAGATAAATATAGAATGAAAAAGCAGATTATAATGTTCTCTGACTTGAAATCTGTTGTTCTTTTTAACAAATCAAAGTTAAAGTAATCCTTAGTTTGTACTTTACTACTATGTATTTTTTGTGAGACAATTAACACCTCAAGTAATTTGGCACTCTAAATCAATTATGTGTATTGCCACTCTAATCATTAGAGGTAGGTAGCTCATCAAAACCTGGTTCTTCCCTCCTGCTGTTACTGTTTAAAATCCAGCATCAGCCTGTTTCATCCTCCACCTATCCCTGTGTCAGCCTTCTGAACTCCTTACCTGTTCTTCAGACAAAACCTCAATTGTGACACGATGCATTGTCCCTGCGGTCTTACCTAATGTTATCCATCTTACTTTCCTTTGTGCCCCTGCGTGCGCCCCCTAAATCTTTGCCTCTCTGGTTGGGCACTTGTCAGATCTTGTCTTATGCATTTTGTGAGCCCCTAGAAAAAGCATCAATGACCATTCTTTTTATCTGTCGTCCTACAGCAATTAATATAGCACCTTACACATAAAACTAATTGTATTTTACTAATGTCTATTTCAATTTAGACCTACTTTATATTAAGTATCTGTTCGATAAGGTGTATATTTTATAAATTACTTGAAGAGAACTTCGTCATGGTTGAGATTCTGAAAAGACCATATTTTAGAATTATGTAAAATTATTTTGCTTTATGACTCCGTGTCTTTCATCTTTTAATGTTTTAGCTTTGTTTTATATATGCAGAATTTTTGTAAAGCTCTGAAGGAGCAAATGTTATTTTATCAAGGTATAAGGCAGTAGAATAAAAGTTCTTGATTAAAATTCATTTAGTTCATAATCTGACTGTACTTAAAATAAATCTTTGACATGCTGATCAGCTTAAATTGATACAATCTCAACTAAAACTTAAGTTCAGCGTTAGCTATGTATAATTACTGTCAAAAAAGATATGTTCTAGCTATCCATTTACATAATTTGAGCTTTCTTTTGGATTGCCTATGAATTAATTAAATTTTCTTTCATTGTATCAGCTACATGCAACACAACTTATAGCTAATATAAAATAGCTCATTAACTTCTACCAAATTGCCAATATCCTAATACAAATCTCTGAACTGGAGTATAGACATTAAGAGGAGAGAATCTGAGAAGAATACCCACCAACCTACATACACTGGAAATGACCTCAGTTGATGGCAGAGCATTCCTCCACAAAAAGGAAATTCTACTGATTCAGTCAGCTACCCTAATTTGTGACTAAAATGTAAAAAAGTCAGACTCTCTTGATAAACATTAAACTTACTTTTTGATAATAAAAAAATAAATTAAAAACTTTTCTGATAAATCTTAAACTATTTGATAGCAAGAAACTATTAGTAAGATAGTAGACAATAAAATATATACAATTATACAAAGTAAAACTATATGAGTCAAATTCCTGTGTTATAATGGCAGCCTCATTTTGGACCCTGTAAACATTAGGTCAACAACTGGGCTAAGTACTGGTATAAGGATAAGGAATCAGATTTTCCAAAGTGAAATTAGTTGTTATTTTATAGTTACAATTGTCATGTTTTAGATTTTCTTTTTTAATGTATTACATTGAGCATTAAAAAGCAATAATAGAAAAATAGAAAAACTAGCCCAATATCTTATACACCTAGCTGATCAATTGTGTTAATTTTTCTATATCTTTTCCTCATTTCTTCCAAATACTTGCATTATTTTATATGGTTTTAATCATAGCATAAACTTCTCATCTTTTCTACTTAAGAGCTTTAATAATTGTTTACCTGGTCTTTTTCTTTGTGTTATATTTATTTCAATTATAAATTAGAATATCATTAAGTCAAAAGCCCTAAACTGTTATCCTGGAAGCAATAGTATCATTATCAACTATAAACTTGGGAATAAATTTGGGGCTGTACCCCAGATCTACTGAATCAGAAACTAGAGTTTAGTGGAGGCAGAATCTGTTTTAACAACCTCTCTAGTCCATTCTACTCTATGCCAAACTTCAAGAACTATTGCATTAAATGTCTTTTCAAAATGCTGGAAAGCTTTGTTGAACAAATTGTATTATTTTTTTTCTTTGAAATTTTATAGAATATTTTTTTCAACAATTGGAATGTAGTATCAAAGAGTACTAATATTTTTAAATTATTTTCAAAAAGATTTGTTCCAATTTATATTGCTATCAAAAATGTAAATTAGCTTCTAAAATTATACTGTTGATAGCATTGGTCTTTTTTGATAATTTTAATTTTGCTGAATTTTATTTGGTAATACATAGATGTACATGCATATATATTAGTTCACCATAGGTCTCACTTAAAAACAATATTAATTCTTTAAATACTTTTTATTTGTGTATTAGTTTCTAAAAATATAGTAAAACTAATAATAACTAACCCTTAAATTAAGTTTTATATGTGCTAATCCCTTTAATCTTGATAGCTCCATGAGGATATGCTATCATTCCTGTTTTACCAATAAGGAAACTGAGTTACAGATGTGTTAGTTACTTACCCAAGGTCCTGAACCTTGCATCTGGTGGAGCTGTGATTTTAGCTTGGATCAGAATCCATGTTCTTAATAATTATGATGCAATCATGTAGAGAGATGGTTTTAAACCAAATCTGAAAGTAAACATTAAATATCTAAAATAATTGTAAGTTTATAACCTCTCAAACCTTTCTTTTCTTGTTTGCAATATATAGGTGTCATGATGATACACACACACACACACACACACACACACACACGTATACTGGGTGTCAAAAAAATGTACACAAGTGGACATTTTGGTCAGCGTTGCTCAAGCAGTAGTTTGCCATAATCAGAAGTGTCCAGACACTGATGGTAACCACTTTGAGCACCTCTTGTAATTGTAGAAGTCAAATGTGACTTGTATTCTTCTTTTGTTATTAGTATATATTGAGCATTACAATTTTTACACAGTTTTCCTTTCTTAAAATGTGCATACATTTTGGGGGGCACCCTCATGTGTGTGTGTGTGTGTGTAGACACACATACACAGATGTATGATTTGCTGACTTTTTAAATTTCTAGTAAGATAAAGTTCTCAAAGGAGAAAAGCCAGTTCTGCCTATAAGAGCATAGGGATTGAGTTGTTCGGTTTTAGTACAAGACTGCTGGACCCATCTATATTTTTCTTATGCCAGTGGAGAGTATTAGACTGAATAAGTAATAGGAAAATCAAATTATCCATGATTTATTAATTCATTCATGAAATGCATAAGCGATTGTCAAGTACAAAAGTTCAAAAGAAGAAAGGATCAGCTGTCAGAACCCACCAAGAAATTTTCAAGTCTCTATTCTTCATTCCTATCTCTAACTATTATATTTCCTGCCATATATATATATATATATATATATATATATATATATGCATTTCCTTTCTCCTATCCAGAATGCTGATAATGTAAAAGTTGACATTTATTAAATATTTACTATGTGCTAGGGATGTGCTTTCTGTGGATTATTACAGGTAGCGTTTTGTAAAAGTCCAGAAGATTATCTATACTATTTTCCCTATAGTAGAGCCAGGATTTGAACTCAAGCAGTTTAACTATAGAGACTTGTCCATAAGGACTACACTACTTATTGGAGAGGGAGAAGGGAGGTTAGGGAGAAGGGAGGTTAAGGAGAAGGGAGGAAGGGAAGAATGTTGAGGGTATTGTGAAAAAGTTCATCTGCCACTTCTAAGACCCTTCTCCACTGAACCCTGGTTACACTATAATATATATATATATATATATATATATATGAATGTATATATGAATATATGAATGTATTTATGAATATATGAATGTACTATTATGAATCTTTGACATGATTGTATTATTTGGACACATGACCCAATCAATATTTTATTCTTTATCCTCAGGATTCCAGATTCAGGATGTCCCTTTGGGATCTTGTGAAAATAAATACTGTGGCTTGGGAAGGCACTGTGTCATCAGCAGAGAGACAGGGCAAGCGGAGTGTGCCTGCATGACCCTTTGCAAACGACACTACAAACCTGTCTGTGGATCTGACGGAGGATTCTATGAAAACCACTGCGAAGTGCACAGAACTGCTTGCCTGAAGAAACAGAAGATCACCATCGTTCACAATGAAGACTGCTTCTTGAAAGGTAAATGCAGGGTGACCCGAAAGTGTCACCCTCATCTCTTTCTTTCCTCCTCTCAACGAGTGCCTTTAAGTTTAACGTCTAACACAATTCTATATCAGCAAAGGTCTAAAGGCAAAGGGGGCAAAAAAGGTGAGCTAATTACACCACTAAGTTGCGAGGGTACAGAAATTTACATGGCTATGATTCTGAATCTCAGTGATGAGAACAAAGCTGGCCAAACTGTGACTCAAAATTTAATATAGCTTACAGCATTGCACCATATGGCTTCCCAATCATGCAGTTATCTTAGGGACACTTGGTGGCTGGCCAATTCAGCCAACAGGCCAAATCCACCCAGTGAAAAGCACCTGGAGTGGAATTGAGGGACTAGTGCCTGCCAAGCCATGCTGTGATAACATCTCATTTCTTGCTGATTAAAAAGGATGGTTTCAGTTTGCGCCACATAATTCAAATTATATGTAACCCATACATGCCCACTGAAGAACTTACAAAAAACTCCACTAGGTGATCTGAGATGACCGTAATTTAAAATTTTAAAGTATTAGTATTTAATTTCATGATACTTAAAGTTATTGGTGATTGTTCATAGAAAAGTACAGCTGAATTAATAATTTGACAAATTATTTTAATATACTATGCATATAAATTAGTAAACACCTTTAAAATCATCTATTTATTTATAAACACATATGTTTTTTATCTGTTTATTTATACTGGTGCAAATATGTGCTCATTAATAGTCATAATCCAGACTAAAATTTGTAGGTGTTAAATCTATAAAACTTTCATTATTTGAATAGGCCAGTGATCTACCTGATTTCTAATCTTTGATTCCATGTCCCAGTTTCTCAGAATATTCCTGAAGCATATTTACACTTAAAAACTTGTTTGATGTTTTAATGCTTAGCTTAAATTTATTCAAATGTGTTATAATACTTCATTTGCTCACCAGTTAAGATAAAATGACTATTTAAAAATTGTTCTTTTTCAAACTTGGTAGAATAAATAAAGTATTATTTCCAAGGTTGTAAAAAAAAAAAGTGATACACCGGGCTTTTAAATGATATACATGCAATGCTGTATAGTCATTGCAGCTATTAGAAGCCCTTTGATATAAATGAAGTAAAATTATAAGAATAGTTTTCTTACCATAGTGACCTCTGTGCACCTTGAGTTATACCTGTGCAGAGAATTTTATATTAGATCTTCTTCCTTTACAGAGAGAATAGTGGCTGCTTTGGTTTTTAGTTCAGTTTATTTCCATCTCCTATCATAATCTGTTTTGCAAATAGCTAAAATGGATTGTATTAACATTGTTCTTTAACGCTCATGAAAGCATATTTTTTGCTGTTGTTTTGATCTAAGATGATACATAGAAAGTTTTCTATTCTACTAATGCATGATATCATAAAACTACATAAATACTATGTTATTAAGTTGATTTAGAATCATATTCTCAAGCTCAGGTTTTGTCCAGTTGACACCAACTAATTGATTATGTGGAGATATGATATTAAATATCATGTGGGGAAGAAAAACATCTGGTGTATTTAATGTTCTGCTTTATTGCTGGATGTTTAGGCACAATGCAACTCAAAATGTAAATCAGCACGGAGATAGATGAACTGGATATGGATAAGAACGTTGTCTTCCTTATGATTTCATAAACAATGATTTTAAGGACTTTTGTCCTTTAGACTTATACTAAACATCTTTATTAGAGTTCTGATTGCTTCAAAATACATGCTCATTATACCAGGGGTGCCAAAAAATGTATAAACATGATTTGTATTCATCTTTTGTTATTAGTATATATTATTACAATTTTAATACAGTTTTTTCCCTTTTTAAAATTTGTATACATTTTTTGGCACCCTCTATATATAGTGTTAAAATTCCCTTTATGTTTTCTTGATTAGTTAGCATATTTCTCAGGTCTCAGAATTTGTGGGTCTTTGTTTATTTGTTTATTTCTTCTGGTGTTTTGCCTACCTATATATCATTCGTAAAATAATTTTATTTCAACAGAAAGGAAATAAATAATATAGAACAAAACAATAAATTGCCTTTCTTAGTATTGCTCAAGTTCTGGGCATAAAAGAAGATTCAAAATAGTTGAATGCCTGACATTGTTGTGATGGCTAAAATTAATTCTTGTGACTGTGAATTATATTTTCTGTGGAATTACAGAAATTTATATTGTTTCAGTAATGGCACAAAGGAAGAAGCAAATCAAAATACAAGGTTCAAAAATTGCTTAAAGTTACATTTAATTAGATATTAAAAATAATCAAAACAAACAAAATAATAAAAATGAGTTTTTCTCCTTAGGGGAAAAAAATGCTACTTTTAAATTTAAAAAGAGGTGATTATGAAAACCTTAAAATAGGAGTCAACAAGCAAGAACCTATAGGCCATATCCATTTTGCATCCCATTTTTTGGGAACCTTTGATGGAACACAGCCACACCTGTTTGTTTAGGAATTGTCTTTGAAGGTCTTTGCCCTGCTGAAGAACTAAGTACTTGCAACAGGGAGAATGTGGCCTGCAAAGCTGAAAAAAATGTTTTGCCTACTAGATCTTTCCAGAAAACAGTTGTTGACTTTTGCTTTAAAAGACTACTAGTGCCGTAAAATAAATTTTTGAAAATATTTGCAGATCTTTACTATTCTGTATCTTCTTGGCTGTGGTGGTGAACATAGGGACAAACACATGTGGTAAAATTGAATAGAATACACACCCATACACAAATGCACACAAGTAAAACAGGAAACCTGAGTAAGACCACTGGATAGTATCAAAAATGAAATCCTGGTTATAACATTGTACTATAGTTTTTCAAAATGTTACCATTGCTAGAAACTGGGTTAAGTGTACCTGGAATTTCTGTATTATTTCTTCCAACTGCAATCATCTCTACAATTGATTCTACAATTATCTCAAAATAAATTATAAAAAAAGTCCTGGGAAAATATTAGCAAATACTTAAAACAATTTTAAAGAAAGTAGGATTTGCATTATTCAGTGATTATTTGAACTTTAAGGTAAGTCTTTCTTATGTGTTTCACATATCAAATTTATCAGATTTATGTTTAGCATTTACATTTAAACATTAAAATAGATTATATTTGTACAATCATGTATATTGATTCATTGTTGTAACATTAAGATTAGAGTCCAGGTTGAAAACATATATATATGTATTTATAACTCTGTATATCTATATTTATATCTCTGTCTATATATGTATATATATATATATATATATATCTTCCAATTATTTGTGTTAAATATTTAAATGCTTATGTAGTGTACTTAGCATTTACTATCGCAGACTGCCTCTTAAATATAGACATGAATTCACTAAGAATTAAGTTTATGATCTGTGGAACTGTAGATAAAACATAATACATCTATCAATGTAACACTTTTCTAATTATCTGATTACAAAAACAAACTCATTATACTAGGAAAGAGAATATGTAGTATTTATTTATTGGCATCAAATACTTTATGACGATGAAGATTCTTTATGATGATACTTAACATAAAACTTTTCATATTTATGTAATGCCTAAACTATTCATTGTGATGACAGTTTTGCCTTAAAGTAATTTCTCAGCCCTACTCCCAACCCAAAGGGTTTTCTAACTGCTACAATCCATTGTCACTTATAACAAGTAGTTTCTTTTCACCCTGACACCAGGTCTGCCTGTCATACACAGTTGAATTTAGTTACTCGGAAGTAGAGATGTTAGCTGGAGTAAGAAACTCAAGATATAACCTATGCCAAAATGAATAGGGAATTAAACCTTTTATGAGAAAGTCAATTGAACAGAAACCCTTTTGCCATTTACTGTGCTGACAATAAAACTGCCATAAAGGCAAATGTTCTGTGCACTTAAATGTGCATCACAAACAATAACAACTTGGAAAATATGGTTTTTACGGCTATGTATGTGCTATTTGGATGAGATCTGACATTGCGTTCTTTTTCTTTGGTATAATCATCTGGAGAGACATTTATATTCCATTTTTTAATTTTTTTTTTAACCTGAGCATTTCTTTTTCTTTTTATTTTTTGTAACAACAGGGCTTGTAGAACTTAGACTAGAAAACTAGACTGCCAATGGTATCTTAAAAATGTCAGTAAATGCCATGTGCTGATCCACATGTGCTTTTAGACTGCTGCTTTTTTGGAAAGGGTACCTTTGTAAAGTTCTACTGTATGTGTAAACCGCCTTTTATACCAATTTATGAAAAATAGTAATCTTCAAAAATATGTAAACTTTGGAAAACAATACCCAGGTGTTTATTTGTTGTTTTGTTTTTTAGTCAGTATTAGTCAAATGGAACAGTGGGGTGGAGGTGAAAGGAATGACTTGAGCAACTATAATGCACATTAACTCTTTCCAGGCCAGAATGCTGACACCCAGAAATTACAGGTCCTCTAAATGCATTCAGTACCCACAACATCCAAACTAATTCGATTAATCCTTTAAATTGCGGTACATCTATATTAAATATTTTTCTGAATTCAGTTTGTGAAATTGACTAAGTTGTATTTCATTTAAAAACTGTATTTTCTATTTAAGATTTTTTTAAAAATTAAAGTTGACATTCAGTATTCTTTTATATTACTTTCAGGTGTACAAAATAGTGGTTAGGCATTCACTTCATAAATTATATATATGTATATATAATATATATGTTATTTGTATAATATATGTATTATATATATAATATAGATGTAGTTTTTACAATATTATTGACTATCTTCCTTACATTATATTTGACATCCCCATGACTATTTGTAACTACTAATTTGTACTTCTTAATCCCTTCACCTTTTTCACACAGCCCCCCCCCCCAAACCGCCCTCCGATCTGACAACCATCCGTTGTTCTTTGTATCTATGAGTTGTTTCTGTTTTGTTTGTTCATTTATTTTGTTTTTTAGGTTCCACATATAAGTGAAATTATATGGTATTTGTCTTTCTCTGTCTGGCTTACTTCACTTAGCTCATTTAACATTTAATCAATGTTAATTTTATAGTTTTGTTGCCACTCTGCTCTCTAATCAAAATGTGAAATACAGAATCCTGTGTATTGCCCATTATAACATTCTTCAGGAATCCTGGTAATGTGTACACACAAAATAATTTGTTATTAGCATCATAAGATTGTTTCTCCCCTGATTTTTGAAAACTTGGTAAAGGATTCTGTAAACGTTACATATTATGTGTTTACCGTCCATTTATAGATAGTCAATAAATGATAGGTAGGTTTTACATATAATATGAAACATGTCCAAAATAAAGGGATGTAGATAGTAAGACTACTCAATAAATATATTAAAAAATATAACCAGAAATTGAGAAAGCGAGAGAGAAAAGAAAATGCCAGTAATAATAATACATTGGTTATTATTTTAAAACACTCTCACAAATATTATATTATTATTTCGTCATAGTAAAAGCCAATATAATATAGAAAAAGCAACAAGCCTAAGGCTGTAAATGGACTGCCAGCATTCCCACAGCCAGTTAACGCTACTGGGACAGGAGGGAGGCACTCTTCCTCCCCTTTTAGTGCATGCATGCTCCAAATAGCTCTGCATAAGTCTACAATGCAATCATGTCCTGCTTGACTATGATTTTTAAAAGTTTACTTTTCATAGTAATTTCTATGCGAGTATGTGACATTATTTAGACAACCTTGCCCACTGTCGCATTTGTGAGGATTAACTAATGCATTTAGTACAGGTCTTGGCCAATAGGATACAGTAAGAGATCATTATTGGCTTTAAGACTGGAACTGCAATAACTGTGAGCATTTGATTGCAATACATTTTTTAACTTGAGTCTGTGAAGCCACGTGTATTTCTTTTAGGTTTAAAGTAGCTTATATCTTGGTCAAAAGGCTCTCATTAAATTATTACAGAACTATATTTCCCAAATTATGAGAGGCTAATTTATGGTAGTGAGTTTTCCAATTGTAGATAAGATTACTTGAAGAAAAAAATAACTAATTGAAGTTTAGAAGGATATTTTATTAATTTCTTGAAAAACTATCTTGTAGTTATATTTCTCACTGATTTGCTTTAGGCTAATTTAACTCATCTGATTCTACTTATTATTTAATAGTATAAATTCTATTTATGGAATCATATTTATATTTATTTTATTTACTTAATAGAATGATAAATCTTATCCTATTTAGTCTATAAATATAATATCTATGAGATCCTAACAATGTTATTTTACACTCCTCCTCTTCCCCCGCCAAAGGAAATAACTTTAGAGACTAAGGTGGTATCATTGCATTTATTTTGTGTCAAATTCTCCTGTTTGCGACATGTAGGAACTAAATTTAACTTTCAAATACATGGGTAGTCTTATCCTGTTTTTGTACATTTTCATGTTATATATTTGTTCTTCACTTTCATGTTATAAAATAAATATTTTAGTTTAATATTTTATTTCATATTTTATGACTGTATAAATATTTCATTAATAGTTATAAGCACAATATTCAGTAGTGACAGGAAAAAATGAGAACATTGGTTCAAATAATTTGTCTTCTATCTTGAAGCTGTTTAAATATTGTATCAGTCATTACCTCTCACTGACACCTTCACTTATCATGTTTATTTTCTCAGTAGCCTATTTTCAAATGCTGAATGTGATACTTCTGTAACTTACAAAGTAAAAAACACTTTTTACAACTATTATTTTTCAATACGGTTGATGTCTCCTCTTTGTTAGCAAAAAACAAGATGACGAAAAACTTTACTTGGATTACACTCAGCATATATTATCAGGAAGAAAATGTTCTATTAGATGCAGTTGAAAATGGTTATTTATTAGTCTGATTTATATTTCACTTTTAAAATCATTTTTTAGGGATGCCTATAGATATTTCAGATAACATTTGAAAACTTATTAACGACAAAAATTTAAAACCAAATGGGAGAAGTGAGAAGGCTTGCATGTGGTTATCATCTAGATAGTTATGAAAAAAAAAAAAGAAAAAACAATGGAGGGTATCACATTAAATAAAGGAGATTTAGCACTTTTTGCATAATAAAATGCATAGGTAATTAGCAATGTTGCTCTTTTAATTCTGGTTAAGCAAAGCAAAATAATTTCTTCAATTCAATTTTAAATAATTAAAATAATGCAGTAATATGCAATAAGTTTGTTTTTAGTTTAAGAAACCACACTATCTAGGTAGGAATTATCTATTAGCCTTATGGTTACTTTACAATAGAGCTTTGATCTATTGGGTGGTGTGTGCTCAGGAAGATGTGATGCATATCATGTGTTCTCTTTATGATAATCACTTTAAGGATTTATTTCGATATGTTCCTCTCATTAATATATGTTTTCCAGTGGTTTATATAATATCTTTCTAAAGCACCCCCCCCCAAATCTAGTCATGAGTTATGATTACATGTTGTCAGTATTTTTCCATTTTGATCACAGCTAAAGAGCTTACAAGTGACCACCAATGTTCTTTAATAGATTTGCCTGCCAGACCAAGTTGAAGGAAAGTCCATGATATGTAGAAAGAATATTGAACAAGAATTTGATTTTAGTTTTAATATGTATCCTAGATAAGGCATTTATCTGCAAATTTCTTCAGAATTATAATATACAAAATAACTTATAAAGAGATAGAGATGATGGTGATTTGAATTCAGATGACAGAAGTGCCAGTGGTGTTACAAAGTTGTCTGTCTGTTTTAAACAATTTGCTGTGGATTAGACATGGAGTATATGGAATTAAAGAATAATCTAAGCCAAAACAAAAATGATTTGAGGAGTCATTTACTGAAATGCAAATCATTAGGGGAGTCACACATTTGAAAGTGTATGTAAAAATAGTATTTATACATATACATATGCATTAAAGGTTAGTTAAATTTGAACCGTGTTTAAACAAGCAAAGGAAGATGCCATTTATGCAATTGGATATGAGTCAGAAAATCAAAGAAGAGTTTGGAGCAGGGTACATCCATTTAGGAGTTATACGTATATTAATAAAGAGAAAAGTCAAGGGACTCTATAATTGACATAAACTAGAGAAAATGAGTTCATATCAGGAAGCAGAGGGCTAGGATACTTTAAATTTCAGCAGTCAGGAGATGGAGGGAGAACAAACAAAGGAGACAAATACATATTGATATAGGAGGAAAACCAAGAGAGAGTAAGAGTTTACTTACAGATGCTAAGTAAAAAAGTTTTTCATAGGGATGGCCAAGTGGCTCAGTTGGTTAAGAGCTTGCTCAAGGATTTGAGCTCTGAGCAACAGCGGTTCGATGCCCGGCCCGAGCTGAGCTGCTGCTGAGCTTCCAACAGGTGGCAGGATGGCTCAGCTAAAAGGAAAAAAAAAAAGAATTAAAAATAAAAGTTTTTCATGCACGACAAAATTGATGAGCTAAATTAAATGTTGCTGAGATCAAGTATGATGATGACTGGGAAATGACCATTGATTTGGAAAGATTCAGGCCGTGGTTGACTCTAGTAAGAGTCTATAAGAGAGACAATAGGAGCTGAGGAAGTGAGATAGCAGGCACAGAAAGCTCATTGGGAGAGTGTTTCTCTAAAGAGGAGCATATATGCTATATATACATGGTGGTCAGTGGGGGAGACATGGGGATGGGAATAATGAAGCAAAGAGGGGGAAATTTATAGGACAAGAAAAAGAAGAGGCAGCTGCCAAAGCAGAGCGTTTGGATAGGCGGCATTCAATGAGCAAGGGGAAAATTTGGGTTTAGATGAGAACATGGATTCTTCACCCATTAAACAGAAGGAAGGGAAAAATGAGTGCTTTTAGATGCAGTTAGAAGGACATATTGTATGATCAAAGAGTGTGTAGTTCTCACCTGGTTGCTAATATTTTTTTAAATAAAATAAGAAAATGAAGCATCTGGTGAAAGTGACAGAGAAAAAGGTTATGGAGATTTGAGAAGAACCAAAAAATTTTAAAAAGTGTGAAATAATAAACAAGGAGAGAGGGAGAAAATAGGGAACATAGTAGGATTGCCAACAGTTTTGAAGAACTCTGTGGTATATCTCTGCTCATAAATTTAAAGTGAGAGTAAACTTTTGTGGTTGTGTATTTTTCTACAGATATAGTCAGCTGCTTAGATTAAGGCACTGAGATGAAAAATTGGGTTTAACCAGGATTTTTATTTTCCAGAAAAGAATTTAAATACAGCAAGAGTTCAAAGCCATATTTTCTATCCCTCCTAGGGGTAGTATGATTATGTTATCTCTGCTTTATTTTGTATATATCTACTTTACCATCCACAGATCTCCTGGTGGGTATCTTTTGCCTCAGCTTGCATATAGACCGAAATATATTCCCCAACCTTCTCTACATCCTGGATATTGTATTACATATTTTGGCTTAACTTCCTAATGCTAACATTCAGTTTACATCTGTGTCGCTTAGTTAAAATTTTCAGAAATGAAATCTGTTTAAATGGGTTAGACAGGCCACACCTTTCTGAGGTATTTGGAAAGCTTAAAGGCCTAAAATAATTATTGTATTTCAATGGCTGTCCATGTCTCTGATCAATTGGCAATCACTATGATGGGCATGGAGAGAAGTTATACAAATGTTTTTATTTATGGAAAAAAAGAGTACTGGCAAATAATCTCCAAAAAGTGTGTGAATAGGCAATTATCTTGAAACTTATCTAATATAACATTGCTTTGTTATTCATTCTATAGGCAAGGTAAAAGTCAATGTTATTGAGAATAACCATTGCAGCGAGGTTGAATTTTGACAAATGAACATGCTTTACTTGGTTAAGCAAGTTATTTGAAAATGTGAGGCTGCTTAAACATTTTCTACCTACTATTTCTGCATTTAAACATACTTCGTTTATTTAATATGTTTTAATCAATCTGGCTCCCAATAATATTGTTGGAATATACATTGATTTCATATGGATGTTTCCAGGGTTGTTGGCATTTAATTCATTTTTTAAAATATTTTTATCCTAAAAAAGTAAGAAATGCTGCTAAACATTGAAAAAAAATGCACGCACATTTAATTAATCTAATTGAGCATTAGTATAACTAATTGAAAGAAACAATATTATATATGTTTAATTAATTTTATAAATGCTCAAAATTTGCACATGCTTATCAAAAGGCTTCAGGTAATAATCCATGTAAAGCTTCTACAGATATCAAGTATATGCATATGTATATGTATATGTATATCATGGATAGGTATACATGAGCAAGTATGGTTTTCTTAGCTGCTCATTGGTGATTATTTATTGACACCTAATCCTGTGGCAGACCCATTTTTTTTTAAATTAGTTTTAGGTGTACAAAACAACATAGTAATTAGACATTTCTATCCTTCTCAAAATAATAACCCCAACAAGTCTATTACCCATCTGACACAGTTATTAGAATGACATATAGATGATGTACTACAGAATTGTACACTTGAAACTTATGTAACTTTACTAACAATTGTCACCTCAATAAATTTTAAAAAGACAAGAATATTATTGACTATATTATCTATGCTGTACTATGTATTCCTGGACTACTGATTTTTTTTTGTCTGTTTGTTTTTTTTAATTATGATGGGGATGTGAAGCACTGTATGGAGAATATAGTCAATAATATTGTAAAAAGTATGTATAATGTCAGATGGATACTAGAATTATTGGGAGGATCACTTCACGAATCATATAAATGTCTAAGCAATAGGCAGACCCATTCTTAAGTATCTGTCCAAAGATGGAGATGACACAGTTCTTACTTTTGGCAGCTGGGTGGAGATGAGTGATTAGACCAGTCAATTGATGCCTAATGGTGTTTTTCCCCATGGCCAGAAATATCTCCTGATATCAGGTTAGATTACCAAATGTTATTGATATTCAGGTACATTGTACTCATTCTGTCAAAACAAACCTATCCACCCTTTGTTTACTGAAACTTTTTTACCCACAGTGTATAAATACCACATTACATCCAGTTGTTATTTATGGATATTTAGTTTTTTCTCTTGGCATTTTATTATCACTGAGTATGAGGTACAAATTAATGGAGGTGAGCAGAGATCCTTGAGAACTATATTCAGCAAGAAATGAGACAAGCTAAGAAAAGAACAACAGGGAAGTTAACACTCAAAGAGATGTGTGAAGAACTAATTTCACCTTCTTATTATGCATGCTAATCCTGCAGTTTTGAAAGGCACTGCATATTGCTTTAATAAGCAGGCAGTGATTCTTTATAAGAATTTACATTATCAACTTTACTAAGTTTACTCTACAAACCTGGGGAATGCTGGTCATTCACTCTACTTTCAGAGAAATGATGTTATCAGGTAAAGTGTAGTGACGTAGTGGGTGCCGAAGCAAATGCATACATATAAAAACCCAGAGAACCTAATGCCATGAATGTAGTGCATGGTGTATTTTGACTAAATGATTACTATAAGGAGAAAGACTGTTGGAACTATTCAATTGTAGTGTATCTATCTGCTCATTGGACATTCACCTCCTCCCAAACAAGCATAGAACATTACCTAGAGCTCTAGCTTTGAGGTGGAGTTTTTATGCCTTATCAAAACCCATAATTTAGTTTGTGTATCCCCACATTTCTTTATTTTCAAAACAAATACATGTGTGTAAATTAACTATTATATGAGAGAATGAAACTGATTATTATTTGTCTTTCACTTGAAAAATACTAATACGCCTACATCAACTGTACTTTTAGTGAAATATGTATATATATATATATATATATATATATATATGTATACATATATATAAACATGTAGGTCGGTATGGGGTGTGTTTTCTAGTATTCAGAATAATAGCTCTGGCATTTAGCTGCAATGACAATCTACAAAACATAAGACTGCGGTTTGGGAGTTTAATTAGATTTATGTCAAAATTACTTTCAAATCCTGGGGAAAAATATGCTTGGATAATATTGCACATGTTTTGTCCTTTAACAATTTTAACAAGTGGAAACAATTACATGACACATTGGTACAATCTTCATAGCTTAGAAACAGCCAGTATGCAACATAGCAACAGCTTTGTTCATTAATTCCAGAGTAAATATGCACACCGACTCCTGTATAAATTTGTCATTGCTATATCTACATCTACTGGAAGCAGCAGGGGTGGAAGTGGGTTTCATTTAAATGTATTTATAAATACATGAACGGAAGATTAGGCCAGGGCCCTTGTATGTAATGCTAATTATTTCAACATCAGAACACTACACAAAATAAACAAATAACTAAAACTCTTATCTAGATATCCAGACATTAACTTACAAGCAATAGAAAGCAGAAGTGGCTTTCTATGTATGTGACTCCAGATTACCCTAAATATTTAGAAAATCTACTTGTAGATGCAGATGATGATTTGTTACTCAGAGTCAGCCTCTTTTCACCCCACCCCGTACCCCAGTCCTCCTCAGCCCCACTCCTCAATAGGAACCATTCCATTCTCTCTCAGATTTGAAAACAGTGGCCCTGACAGAAGTAAGCGTTACATTGGGGCTTTTGGAAGATGCCAAGGCATTGACCCATTTACAACCCAATCATCTGGCCCTGTTTCTTAAAAGAAGCACAGGAGGACCAAGCAGTTAAGTGCATAGTAAGTCCAATCTTACTTCCAATCACATTAGAGTGAATGGATCAATTTGAGCTAGGGAGTTCAAGGTATTTCAAATATTTATCTTCTTTTTACCAAAATACTTAACCTGAATCCCCTTGTCTTTGTCATTCTATTGCTGTCATTTTTTCCTAATTCCTGGATATTGATGGAATCTCTTTACTTCATCTCACCGACGTATTTTTCTATTTTTCGTTGAAAAAATGCATCATGACTTTTCCGACAGCCCAATAATAATGAAGAACGAAAGCAGTGGTTATTATTAATGATGTCAGTGAGCATTTGTATGATTTCACTCTGCCTGGTTTCTGGTCGTTTCCTTGGGGCACTTCAAAATGTATTTTCCTCAGGACACTCAAGTCTCTTTTCCATTTTTCGATCACAAAATCTGCCTTTTACACTGATTCCGGAGTTTGGCAGTTTTGACTGAACTTTTCACAGGTTTGCAATATGTTGGGTTCTAATTTCAGAGTTTATATGCCAAAACAATAGATTAAAAAATTGTCCAAAGTGAGCCCCCTAGAAGCTTCCAGGCTCAGCCACATGCTGGTTCAGAAGAAAGCCTCTCTCACAAACCTGTGTCTTCCTCCTTCTCTTCTGCTTGGTTGTGCTTTGAATGCGCAGTGTCCTCAAGAGTCAACAAATCTCAGCCAGGACTTACTAGTCACTGCATCATGTCTCTGGTCTGGGGTATCAGTGGTGATTATAGTCTTCATTCGTACCTAATTGTGCATCGCGAGTCTTCACATCAACAGACGAAATGTTTTGTTGGTTTTTTGCTTTGCCTAAGCTGTTCATATGATTATAATCTTCTTTCAAAATGGCTGTGGCTCATTTGCTTTTATTCATATACAGAAGTCCCATCCTTATCCTTGGCTTTGATTTCCAGTTTTGGTTACCGCACAGTCAACCATGGTCTGCGACTATTAAATGGAAACTTCCAAAAATAACATATGAGTTTTAAACCGCCAGCCGTTCTGAGTAACATGATGAAATTGCTCCACATCCCCTGCATCCCACCACATGACATGGATCGCCACTTTTGTTTTACAGTGCGTCCGTCTCCACACTGTAAGTGCGCCCCGCCCATTAGTCACTTAGTAGCCATCTCAGTTATGAGAGTGACTGTTGTGGTATCGCCGTGCTTGTGTTCAATTCACCCTCATTTTACTTAATAATGGCCCCAAAGTACAGGAGCAGTGGTGCTTACGATTCAGACATGCCAAAGAGAAGCCATCTAGTTCTTCCTGTAAGTGAAAAGATAAAAATTTTCAATAAAGAAAGGAAAAATCTGTACGCTGAGATTTAAGGTAAGAATGTTACCTTAAATCTTAGCACACAAGTTTTTTCTACCCATGAAATTGTGAAGAAGGGAAAAGAAATTTGTGGTAGTTTGCTGAGAGAGCAATAACTTTCATTACATAATAATTGTTCTATATTATTATGAGCTATTTTTAATCACTTACTGTGCCTAATTTATAAATTAAACTTTATTTTGTATATGCATAGGTAAAACATAGTTGTATATAGGATTTGGGTACTATCTGCAGTTTCAGTCATCCAGAGGGTCTTGGAACATATCCCCCATGGATAAGGGGAAAACTGCTCTATTAAAAAGAGCCCCCTCGAGGGACTTTTTCCTGAACACAGAATGCCTGTGATGTAGTAGTAGCATCTCTAAACATAACAAGTTCAGTTATTTCTGACCAAGCACCAGCTATTATACATGAAGTTGCATGGCAGATATATGTTATCATCTGTCAAAATTATCTATGACAATTGGATATAAATTAAATCATTTTAAAAAATTGAAAGCAGCAATAATGTGAAAGAACATCTTCTATAAACTGATTATTATTTGACAAAATGATTTGTTTTTCCTAGCTTACTTTATTATAAAATAAATATTTATATATCAGGTTTGTTCAACTACAATATCACCCGACTGCGCATTACTGTGATAGGCATATAATAAATCCATGATAGTAGGCAAGAATTAAGTAATTCATAAATATAAATTTATAAATAGTAATGTATATGTGCATATATACACACATTTATATGAAACTTTTCTATTTACAGTAACATTAGTAATCTTTATTTTCCCAGATATGATAACAATGGAACAATGACTTTTTTAAAGATTGGCATTTGTGTTATGCTGATATGCCTCAATACTTGACAGGGTCCAGTGATTTTAACATAAAGTAGCAAATTATATGAACAAGAGTAGTAATATTTCTATCAGTAGTCAAATCATTATTACTTTTAACATTTTTTTCTTGAGTGAAAGTGTGTATTTTTTGAGGTTTTTTTTTTTTATTTGTTGTTGTTAGTTTGTTTTCTAAAAATAACATACATGCATCCCTACCAAACATGGCCTTACCCCCTAAAAAATAAATAAATAAATAAATTTATATATATATATATATATATATATATATATATATATATATACTATTTCTAATTATCAAATCCTAATGCATTTGAATAAATTACATTGTGAGCCACTTCAAGAAATGATACTCTTGAATCTTTAACTGTATCTGAAAAGACACAAAATCATCACACTTACGTTGTGCACCAAAGCCCTTACTCTGTTATTCTGGGCCTCCTCCTTTATCTTCCAAGTCTTCAGTCTTCACTTCAATCAACTAAGATAGTAGAAGGTGGAAGTCAAAATTAGGGCAGTGACAGAAGCAGTATTACCAGACAAACTCAAGAGCCAAACTGCTGGAGTAGGGAAAGAAAAATTTCCTTGAATATCCTAAAATGCATTAGAATACTCTTATATGGGGCAACATTCTTCTTTTCTAGAAACTCAAGTTCTAAAAATGTAAAGACTAAGTTTTATTTTTCAGCTTTCGTTAGGATTTCCAAATTTGATGACTTAAAGATTTCTAAGTAAACAAAATTCTGATGAATTCTGTCAAACTCATAGACATTGGCACTTAAATATCAATCTCAGCATGAAATTGCAGCATCTGAATGTCAGTTAATTATTGATTGATCTATGCAACTTATGCTTTTGGAGAAAAAAGATGAAATACACTTTGGGAAAATTCACATCCTTTTTCCCCAAGAGGGACTTATTGCCTATACCTAAACACCCCCCCCCAAAAAAAAACAAAAAAACAGTCTGTTGACCTTAATAAAACACTGATGTCTAATATGGGGGAAAATTCAATGTGACTTCTACAACTGAACTATTTGTCTTTTGATAAATTACATTAAAATTTTTTTTTCTTTAGGTCCTATACCTGAAATTTACAATGTATAATTGCAATTGTTTAATAAAACATATTTTACTAAAATTCTGATATAGTTATAATAAGGAAAATTTAGGTGTTTGATAAGCTACACCTAAAATGAAGAAGGGGTAGGAAAAAAAGGAAGAGTTAGAAAAAAATACATGGCTTCATGTATAACACTTGAAGAAATGAGTGAAAAAAAATGTTTCTCATTTTGCTTCTTTTTATGGGACAAAGGTGTAATGGTTTTTAAAGGGGTCTAGAAAAGGAAGATTTTTTTTTTAAATTATCTTTTTATGCCAGAAGGAAATTAAAATGATAAGTTAATAGAATACTTGGGGCCAACTCACATCAATAGTGTCTTTTAAAATTTGTTAAAAGTGATGGCACATAAAAGGAAGAAAGAAATTTATAGAAGACTTAATAACCTGATCAAAAGAGGAAAAATAATTTAAGTAGCATGAAAAATAATTGTTAAAACTTGGGATTTGATATCCTATTGCAATAATGCCTTTTTAAAAGCATCACAGAAAAACCCTCAATATAGTCTACTGTCAGCTCTCTCTAGGGTGAATAGCCTGACTGTACTGATTAATTAGACCTCACCATTCAGACATCCAAAAGCTTAATTTTGGTGGGCAAGCTAGCAGAACTGAAGATCCCAGATATGAGAGTAGCAAGGATTAAATACATCCATAAAACTTATTCTTTTGGAAAATATTTTTAAAAAGAAAATCCTTACACTTTAATCCTTTCATCTTCACTTTAATAAGACACAAATTCATTTAAGAAAAATAAAGAGAATCACTGCTATGTTCAAATTTATCCCTGTTGCATTTTTCTATTATATAAATATGTTTATGTTCTCTTGCCTGACCATTTAAAATATTATGTATTAAAACAATAAAATACCTCTCTCTACTATTGTAGCAAACAGAGAAAGATAATTGGCTAATGCTTATTGGTACCTAAAATCATATCTGTGGGAATCATCTTCTCTTTGAGAAGTTAGATGAATAAATGCTTATTTATCTGATTAAATGTCATATGATTTTATATATTAAACTGATTTTACAGAGTGTCTTTTAGGTAGGTCCAATTTTTATTAAACTTAAAACTAAACAAAATATTGTTATGTATAATTTATAATTGATAACAATGTTAAGTTGGTATTTTAAGGAACTGAAAACAAATTTATCAGAATATGTGTAACAAAGAATTCCTAGGTTGAGATACTAAAGAAGAAAAAAGTGAGACTGAAAACGTTCCACATATATGGTCATCTTTCTTTGGGGTTTAATTATGTAAACCCAGTCTTAGCCTAGTTTTTTTCCTAACTACAATCCATTTAAAAGATTAGAAATAAGTTTATGAAAGACAAATAAGATCGTTACTCTCCCTCTTAAAACACCCAAAATGCATTTTAACACCCCAGACAAAATGCAGTCTCTTAGTCTCAACCTCGGAGGTTTCACGGATATTGTCAATGCCGATAGTCAAACATCCTCTCATCACTCCCCCTAGCTGCTCACTCATTTTCGCCTCTGTGTCCGTTTCCACCGACACTAACACAGCAAGTTCATTCCTACCTCAGGGCACAGAGAGTCCCTGTTGTGTGCTGCTGCTAATGCTACTCCTCACATCTACACATGGCTTGCTCTCTTTTCATCCAGCTCTTATATATCACCTCATCACAGGACACACTTTATGAAATACCTGGCTACTTTTTTCCTCAAAAATACTTACCATTACCACAAGTGTTACTAGCAATTTAAGTCTATTGCTTTTTTGTTGTTTGTTTTTGTATTTTGGCATGTTTCCTATGAAAATGTAAACTCAGAACTGGACATTGTCTGTCTTGTAAACCATCCATGCTCGGAGTCTAGAACTGAGGTAGCAGCTCAGTAAATAAGTGATGAGTGCAGGACAGGATGGAGATTCAAAAATGTCTTTTAGATGTCTTAAAAGATGACAATAAAAGTGGTTTAGAAAAACAGTTACAGACCTTTGGTAAATGGCGAACAGATTTCTGAAGTTAGGTTGAACGATACAGGTAATCTCAAATATGCTTAACTAGTGCTTTAATATCTTTACAAACAAAAATTGGTGTTACCTAATGCAGCGTGACCAGACAAGCATCTCAGTCCTACTCTTTTGATGTGTTTGCACCTTCTCATGCTTCAGGGTGTACACAGACGCCCTCCGCACTGGCTTTGTGTCCACACATTGCTCTCTCTACGAAGGGTTTTTCTGTTTTTCCTGCGACTTTGTTATTATCTACTTCTTTTGTCCCTGCACCTCATTTATTATGTGGATTTCTGTTATAACTCTCCAAAAGTGTTGACAACATGACATGTTTGTTCAGCTACTGTTCACAGTTGAGGTTTTCTAAGCTCTCTCTACAGCCTCACTTTTGTAGTCCTGGGCTTAGAACTTTGGTGGTCCTGCTGGTAACTTTTTCTCTAAATCCATCCTCTGTGACGGACAGGTTGGGTAGGTATTCTCTTCACAAACACCCCACTGCATTGGAAAAGGGGCTTGCTTGTCCCTGGTTTATTTACTTGTAAACATATACAGTCAAGCAGTGCTTAACGACGTTTTAGTCAATGACAGACAGTATATATAATGGTGGTCCCTTAAGAGTCTAGCAGAGCTGAACATTTCCTATCACCACTGATGCCATAGCCATTGTAGTGCAATTTATTATGCACATGTTTGTGGTGATACTGCTGTAAACAAACGCACTGCACTGCCAGTCCCATAAAAGTATAGCACATATAATTATTTACAGTACATCATACTTGATAATGATAATAAATGACTATGTTTTGGTTTATTTATTACACTATAGTTTGTATCATTATTTTAGAATGTGCTCTTCATTCTTAAACAGAAAAAAGTTTATTGTAAAGCAGTATGCTGAGTAATGTTGGCAGCAACCTCGTACATTCCCTGATTCCCAGGATTCTTGCTGTATGTATCCTTTTCTCTTGTGCTTGATTTAATCTCGTGTTGTTTTGTACAGTAACACATTGTACAGGCTTGTAGCCTCGGAGCAGTAGGCTGTGCCATACAGCCTACGTGTGTAGTAGGCTGCACCGCTTAGGTTTGTGTACGTATACTCTGTGATGTTCGTAAGAGGACTTTGTCCAATGATGCTTTCTCAGAAGGCATCACCGTGCATTTCTCATCAGGTATTACCATTGATAAACAGTGCCTATCTATTGTCTATTTTCCCCTGATTCCGCCCACTAGAAAGAGGCATTATTTGATCTTTTATCACTGTATCCTCAAATTATAGAACAGCATCTGAGACACAGTAGAGGTCCAGTAAATAAGTACTAGCTTAAATGAGTGAATGGAAGGAGGAGGTGAGGTTCCTGGAAGTTCTACTGTGACTGGTAGAAAAATTCCAAGCCTTTGAATGACTCTTATGTATGCATGTAGCTCTCAGCAGCTTTGAGATAGTTAAGAGACAAAAAAAATCCAGTAAATTGGACTAAGCAAAGAGTAGGAACTATAGTGGTACATATAAATAAAAGTAGAGTGCAGTTGGGTATGGGGGCTCAAATGCTTGCCAAAGAAATGCGTCTGTGTCCATGTGCTGCCTCTGTTCACCTGTGCATCGCCTCTACCCTCAGGGAGACCTTTTCTCATGTGCCCACAGCCCCTCATGACTTACCTTATCCAAGTTCCCCTTCTGATGGAAACACAACCTTTATTTCACACAGGTTCCAATTAGAATCTCATGACTTACACAGTTGTGTCACACACCCATCCCTAATCCTTTGCCCACCACTCTTACTCTCTAACTCAGGCTTGCTTCAAATATTGAAGATGAAACTACTCCATTCAAAAGGATATAGAATGAAGGAAGAATATCTTCCTAAAAGAAAACTATAGTGTTGTTACCTGAAAGGGAGCGGTGGAGACTGAGAACTGATGCATTAAAGACGATATGCAGATGGCAATTATGTCTATGAAAAGACATATCATTCAATGTCATTCTTTATTTGGAAATTGCAAATGTTAGCAACTATTAGATACTCATGCACACCTATTAGAACAGCTAAAGAAAACCCCCCAAAACTGACAACAGCAAACGGTAGTGAAGATACGACAGTTTGGAGGTTTTTTACAAAGCTACACATAGCCTTAGCAAATCATCCAGCAACTCTATACCTAGGTATTTATCCATTTTGGGTTGAAATCTTAAGTACACACACACACACACACAAATAAAACAAAGTAAAACAAAACAAAAGAAAAAACCCTGTTCACAAATGTTTACAGCAGCTTTATTCATAATTACCCCACACTGGAAGCAACCAAGATGTCCTTCATGAGATGAATGGATAAATAAATAGTGATGCATCCATATAACAAATGCATATACATACATATATAATAAAATATGAATATAACATAAGTTAAATTTTCATATATTATTTATATTTGTATTTAATTTATATATTTATAGTATATAACATATACAATGTATCTATTATATTTAAATATGTTAAATACATTCATATATTATGCTATTTATTTGTAATGTTAACATGATATTGATACGATACAAACATATATAATATGATATATGCATATAAATACAATAAAAATAAGTGATGAAAATATTAAAAGAAATGAAGGAAACTTAAATGCATATGTTAAGTAAAAAAGCAATCTGAAAAGGCTACATGCTATATTACTCTAACCATATGACATTCTGGAAAAGGCAAAACTACTGAGCATGTAAAAAGATGACTGTTTTTCAAGGATTTAAAGATGAGAGGAGGGAAGAATGGATGACATATAGAGGATCTTTAGAAACCTAAAACTATTCTGTATGATACTCTAATGATGAATACGTGACATGATACATTTATCAAAACACCTAGAACTATACAACACAAACCTTAATATAAACTATAGGCTTTAGTTAATAATAACTATCCTTATCAGTTCATGAAGTATACCCAGTTCATTAAAATGCTGATAATAAAGGAAACCGTGGTGGGTAGATGGGCCTCTCTGCTCCAACTGCTCAATTTTTCTGTAAACATAAACTTTTGTAAATATTAGTCTACTAACTAAAAAAAAGTCTTTTCACTATAAAAAGTTACTGGAATTTTGCCACAAAGGATTGAAGCATTTTAGTGACCTAATAGATATAAAAAAAAGGAATTAATTACTTTCCATTATACATATACCATTAGAATGTGTAAATTATTTAGTATTTCCCCAGTTACTTATTACAAATAAATTAAATTGAATTAAGCATATAATTTATTCTTTCAATAATATTTTTATTTCATGAACAGTATGATCCAGTTGAATTCTAAGTGTTAAGTGTCTCCCATATTTAAAAAATATATGTTAATACATATTTACTATTTTTTAAAAATGTGGATATTGTATTTGCTAATAGAATTCTTAGATGTCTAAAAAAATTAATATGTTTCACCGCGTATTATTTATTTAATTATTTGCTTTCAAACTGGAATTAATAATATAGAATGGAAATATACCAAATAAAATTCTTTTTGATTGAAAACAATCTTAAGGGAATAAAAATACAACCCTTTTTGTTTTTTATAGAAATTCCTTCTATGAAATTATGTAAATGCACGATTGCCTAATTACAAAAATGGAATAGTTCTTTCAAGTTTAAGATATTAAAATTTTCTTGTATTATTAGCTTCTGCAGCTGCAGCATTATTAAATGCAAACTCCACTTTATATATTATACTCATTAATATTTATTGAGAAATGAAAACTAATTCCTAATATTATATAAAACAAAATTGAAAATATGAACTTTTCCCAGTTGCATTAATCTGCTTTAATAGTGACACTTTGTGAGTGTGTATGGTGGGCTGGGAAATATCTCTCTGGCATTTAAATGAAAAATTTTATATAAAGCATTAATATAGTCATAAAGGACAATTAAGAAAAGCATTACCTGATAAGCGAAGTTAGCATGAACATTTTAGGAAATAGACAATATTATCCGTTCAAAGCATAAGAAATTGCTAATATTCTACCATTTCCACCTATAAAACAACAATTTTGTGTATTTCAGCCTAACGTGCTATCACTTTTACCATTAATCAAGGAATGAACTAATTTAGAAAGGAAAATAATGAAGATTTTTTTTTAAAAATGCCGATAGAATTGTTGGTACTATTTTTGAGAGTCTAGCATCGTTATAAAATTCAGGGGTAATATAAACATATCAAAAATATTAAGGCTAAAGTGATACTTGATACATTAATTATCTAGTCCTGATATGTAAATTATCTAGTTACGTACCAATTCTAAGTATCAAGTCTGTATTTCCATGACTATATAGATGGAGATGGAAACTATTCTTGTAATTCAGATGGCTGTCTTGTGCCGTTGATAAAGCCATATATTGTCATATATCTAAGGGGAAATATATAGGAAGGAATACAGCAGACATGCTCTTCTATATATTTGTTTGGAGTGCACCAGGAAGTACAAGCTTTGAAGTCCGAAAGGCTGGTTCTGAATCCAACCACTGTCACTTAGAAGCCAACAGTCCTATGGCTAATGATTAGGACATGCAAAAATATTGTGCATGTATGACATGCAAAAAAATAATTCTAATAGTCTTTAGTGAAGATGAAACACCTAATGTGTAAGCATCTTTATCACTTAGTACACCGTTGTTGGTACTGTGGTTGGTACAGAGTTCAGTGCACTGTAATTTAAAATAAATTTACCATTTTATTTCCTGCTTCTTGTTATATGTCTGCTCTGACATGTTACATATAGTATCACAGTTACAACTGCTGTGGTTTGGGTCTCAGGTAACTCTCCAAAATCCGTGTAAATTCAGCTTCATATTTCTCTAGTTGAAATAGCTCTGGACTTATAATCAGCAGAATGGGCTCAATTTCTGTGCCTGCTGCCTATTAACAGTGTGGCAAGTCATACAACTTAATTGAACTCCTTAGTTAAATGTGCATCAAAAATGTCACTTAGAAGCTGGTTCCAAACAAAAAGACATGCCACGTAATAGCTTATTTAAAAAAAAATAATGATTGTGTTTGAAAGATGGAAAGAACTGTAACACTATTTTTTTCTTATTTGTGTAGAAGAAAGGGCATTGCTAATATAACTTTGAAATACAGTAATAGAACACAGTATAGCTAAGTGGCTAGGATAATGGACACTGGTGTCTGGTTGATTTGCTCCTGTTACTTATTAGCTGTGAGACCTTGGTCAAGTTATCCAAAAGTTCAAGCCTGAATGGTCTTACCTGCAAAATAGAGATAATAACAGTACCTACCCCACAGGGCTGCTGTGTTGATTGAACACTCTAAAGAATGTAACTCACAAAGCATAGAGCTTGCCACGTAATAAGGACCCAGTACATGCGAGCTATCCTTATGACTGATTTCCCTGAGCATTGATTTACTTTTGGAAAGTACTGTTATAGCTAGGGGAACTTGACAAAATAATGTGCACATTTCTGAAGAAAATCATTTCCTGTCTTATAGCCGCTCCATGTACAACATGGGAAATAGTATAAATATTCACCACACAGATTAATGTGTGTGTGCATGTGTGTCTACATACTTGTATAATATTGAGATAGATGTATGGTAATACCCTCTTCATGTAAGTTCTAAAACTTAGAGCTTTATACTAGCTCATAAGTTTAATAATTTTATAACATCACCTATAAGAATAGAATTAAAAACATACTTGTTTTTTGTTTTTTTTCTACAATGTATAGCAGCATTTAAGCTCTGCAGGCATTCCCTAGGAAAGTCTGACTAATATTAATTTTGAAGAAGTAAAAAGTTTGTTTTGCCCTCCTATCAGGAACATGACTCTTTAGAGAAAGGAAAAAAATAATATAAAATGCCCGTGTCAACTTAGAGCACTGAAAATTTGTAAGGGTGATTTCTAAGGGATTACTGCTGATACTGCTAATCAGTCAGCAGTATGCCGCGCTAACTTGTTCCGTTTTAATAGACCTTATATAGCTACTTAGAAATTACCCTGTTAACAGAGGATGTAATAAATATCCAATGCTAAGAAATAGTTTTGAGTTACTTGCTAAGAAAACAAAAGTGTATGTCTGTTTATTTTTTACTAGGCAAAAGACATCATTTCCAATTTTTTCGAAATAGCATTGAAACATTCTGATAATTCTAGTGGCTTATCCCTTAAGGATTATGTGATGGCTTTAGCTTAACACCGATGACAACATTAGAAAAAATGAAGCAAAACCCTAATCAAAGAATTATGGTAAGATGACAAGTTTAAAATATTAGAATGGAATATAGAACTTGAAAACAATCTTTCCAGTGTTAAAAGCTAATTATGACTTAGAAGTTCCATTATCTGTCTTAAATTTAAAACAACTGCTAAATGGATCATTTCTTTGTTATTTAGCCATTCAAGCTTCTCTTTGATAAAGGTCCTTGCCATCCAAACGGAACATAAAGATTTTATTGGTCTCTAATGATGCCAACTACAGCTGTACAATCATCATTTTAGCGTCCAAATTCTGTCTGCTCTTAGATCTGCTGTCACTTGATCACAATTGCAGAAGTATCTTTAACTGTATTTGCTTAACCAGATGGCAAATGGCTGTACTGGGAAAACATCCATCTTTTTTACGGTATGACTAAGTGTTAAAACAGAAATTTTAGCTATGGTGGGAAAACATAGACTTGTATCATACTAAAAATAGTTTCTCTTAGTTTTTTTCTTCTTTTTTTGCAAGAAACAGATATAATTATCTGCAATATGAGAGTAGAACATTATGGCAAACATTTTTATAATGTTCACTAAATATTTGAGTAATCCTTTTAATTAAATGATTAAATGTTAAGTAAAACATAAAATATTGGTACAAAATGTTATGCAATTTTGATGTACTGTTTAGAGAAAACCTGAAGAATTTTCACTTGTATTCTCCTTCAACTATTAATTTAAGTTATCAGAATAACAGGTCTAAAAATC
Source organism: Hipposideros armiger (assembly GCF_001890085.2). Taxonomy (NCBI): domain Eukaryota; kingdom Metazoa; phylum Chordata; class Mammalia; order Chiroptera; family Hipposideridae; genus Hipposideros; species Hipposideros armiger. Next base: position 113,289 of record NW_017732266.1, read on the forward strand.
ATGATATTCGTAAGTATTTTAATGTGATAAATATAATTAATGATAGTTCACATATGTAAAAGATAAATACTTTTTAGTAGTGTGATATGAGAATTATCAAGGGTTTATATGAAATATTTTGAGTTAATTTTGGCTTAATCAAATTTGAAAAGTTGTGAGCCTATGCAGATGGATATATTCGATATATATTTGAATTTATAGACTTCAATAGAGTTTATATAGAGGGTGCCAAAAAATATACACATTTTAAGAAAGGAAAAAAACTGTATTAAAATTGTGATACTCAGTATATACCGATAACAAAAGATGAATACATCATGTGTATACATTTTTTTAGCACCCCGGTATATTTAGAGATCAGCTAGGATTATAAGTTTTGTGACAAAGAAAAAACTTTGATGGTGTCCTAGAGTAATGAGTGTGAACTGAGAAAAATGACAACATATTAAACTTACAAACATTTGCCCTTGTTTTTCAAAACCAAGACTAATAAACTTATAGTGTAATGTGGTTTTTTTTGCATTTCTCTGATGATTAGTGATGTTGAGCACCTTTTCATATGTCTGTTGGCCTCTTGTATGTCCTCTTTGGAGAAATATCTATTCAGGTCCTCTGCCTATTTTTTAATTGGATTGTTTGGGTATTTTTGTTGTTGAGTTGTATGAGTTCCTTATATATTTTGGATATTAGCTCCTTATCAGAGACATTGTTTGCAAATATCTTCTCCCATATGACTAATTGCCTCTTTATTTTGTCTATGCTTTCTTTTGCTGTGCAGAAACTTTTTAGTTTGATATAGTCCCATTCATTTATTTTAGCTTTTACTTCCCTTGCCTTTGAGGTCAAATTCATAAAATCCTCTTTGAACCCAAGGTCCATAAGTATAGTACCTATGTTTTCTTCTATGCAGTTTATTATTTCAGGCCTTATGTTTAAGTCTTTGATCCATTTTGAGTTAATTTTGGTACACTGTGGCAGATAGCAGTCTCGTTTCATTCTCTTGCACATGACTTTCCAATTTTTCCAGCACCATTTATTGAAGAAGCTTTCTTTTCTCCATTGTATGTTTTTAGCCCCTTTGTTGAAAATCACTTGCCCATATTTATGTGAATTTGGCAAAAAAGAATGCATCTTTAATTATTTTAATAATTAAAATAATGTGACCAGTGTTTTGTATCCCTGAATAATAAAATGGACATTTAGGTTTTATGGGATTGTTACTAGAAAAGTAAGCAAATGGAAGCACGTTTAAGTTGAAAACTCAGTAGAACATGAAAAAGTTATTGGTAGTCATATGAAGCTCTAAACTGGTAGTTGTTCAAATAATGACATGATTGAAATGAAAGCACAGCAATTTATAATCATAAAATACTAGATTGTCAGATATTCGAGAACAAGCTTACATCAGGAAAACAAAATCCTAGATGCATCCATGAATGTGGATAGCTAATACGGACTGGAAGTAAAACTTCTCAGATATGTGGAGGTAAAAGGATATTGAAGTTATACTGTCAGTTATAGTCGGTCATTCAAAAGGCAGACACTTGTGTTGAAGAGAAAGATTAATATAATAAGCCTCAGGAGCTGTGAAGGAAGTGAGTAGGAGGTCAGTAGAAAAAACAAAAAGAACATCTACATCCATTTTTATCTTCTTTCTGGATATAAAACGGTCTGTAATCATTAGGACACATTTGGATTTCTGTAATGTTACCTAAAGTAATGAATTCAAAGTTGGGAATAATGAAATCCCAGATGGGATAAGTTATACCTCAATAGAATATTACAAATTCAATTAGAATTATAAGTATGAAAAAGAACAATAGCAAAACCAAGGCAATTAAAATTACAAAATATGGAGTAAATTCTTCAAGAATGACATTTAAAAAACAATGATTAGGGCAATTTTTTGACAAAATAAAACAAATGAGGGTCAAAAAAGTATAAAGAGCAAGCAGAAGAAGCAAGGAACAGAATTGAAAACTGAATGCCCAAATACTGACAATATTGTAGTTAATAAAGATGGAAAATGAAATTGATTAAACTAATTAGGAAATTGTAGAATTTTAGACTGACTAGTATGTCAGGTTCTAGGGAAAGATGGTTAGTATACCAGCTATGGAGCTGACAATTAAGTTTGCAAACTTGCCACAGTGCACTTACATTGGAGAACTGTACAAACAGCTAAGTAAGGTTTCATAACCTTGGTGTATCAGTGTCTCACAGCTGTGTTCATGTTGGTATGTGGTGGTGTCTTGCTGAATGGTGTTCTTTATTGTTGTTGAATGTTTTTGTGTGCCATTGTGAGAATATCTGAGCTTGATTAGAGCAATGAACAAGCATTAAATTTCTTGGTAAATTTGACAAGAGTGGAAGTGAAATCAGGGACATGCTAGTCCAATTTTATGGGGATAATGCCATAAAGAAAATGGCAGTGTACAAATGGATTAAACATTTTTTCTGAGAGTCGAGAATGCATCACTGATAAAGAAGGTCAGGGCAGCCAGCAATGAGCAGAACTGACGAAAACATTGCAAAAATTCATCAAATTGTATGCTAAAATCATCGGCTGACTGTGAGAATCATAACAGACCAAGTAAACATTGATAGAGAAACAGGAAAATCTTAACTGAAAATTTTGGCATGAGAAAGTTGTGTGCAAAAATGGTCCCAAAGGAGCTCAGTGATGAACAAAAGCAAAGGAGAGTAGAAGTTTACCAAGACCTTTTGGAGAGGGAAGACAACGTTTTGGACCATGTTATCACTGGTGACGAAACATGGATGTACCAGTACGACCCTGAAACAAACTGTCAAAGAGCATAATGGAAGTCAGCCAATTCTCCATGACCAAAAAATTCCATCTGTCCAAATCAAAAGTCAAAATGATGTTGCTAAGCTTTTTTGAGATCAGAGGGATTATTCATTATGAATTTGTACCAACTGGACAAATAGTTAACAAAGTGTATTATTTGGAAATGCTGAAAAGGCTGCATGAAAAAGTGAGGTGAAAATGACCTGACCCTTTTGCCAACAATTCTTGGCTCTTGCATCATGACAATGCACCAGCTCACACAACAATGTCTGTGAGGAGCTTTTTAGCCAGTGAAGAAATAACTGTTGGAACACCCTTGCTACTCTCCTGATCTGGTCCCCAATGACTTCTTTCTTTACCCAAAGATAAAAGGAATATTGAAAGGAAGGCATTTTGATGACATTCAGGACATCAAGAGTAATACGACAATAGCTCTGATGGCCATTCCTGAAAAAGAGTTCTAAAATTCCTTTGGAGGGTGGACTAGGCACTGGCATCAGTGCACAGCTTCCCAAGGGGAGCACGTTGAAGGTGACCATAGTGATATTCAGCAATGAGGTATGTAGCACTTTTCTAGAAGGAAGAGTTCGCAAACTTAATTGTCAGACCTCATATTTTATCTATGATATCAGTATTGTCAGGTTCCCTACTTGATAATAGTTGCTTTGCAGTTATAGACACAGCATATTTCAATGTTCAAGCAAAAGAGAGAGACAAATAGAAAAAGGGACACAGAGAGTGAATATTAAGATTTATATAATGATTACTATTTTTTCAAACATAAGTCTCCCAATGCTTTTTAATAACTGATTTTATAAATCATTTAACTGGTTCCAAAGTATTTATACATACTTTATCTCATTTTATGCAAAATAACACTGGAAATAAGGAATTGATGCATTATTCCTAAGATGATCTGTTTCTCATTATTACTTAACAGAGAAAGAAGGACACCTACTATGGTCCATTCAAATTTGAATTTGTAATATTTGACATCATCTTACATCTAAAATTCAGTGTGCCATCTTCCCATAGCTTAATAAAGTGCACCATTTCGTACCAATCAGACAAACTGTGGCACGTGAACTTCCTTAGCTTTACACCTGAGTGCTGTTCATCGGAACTGATTTTTTTTTATTTACATCTACTGGCAAACAGAGCAACGGTGAATAAAAATGGAGATGTATGAATTTTGTAAATCTTACATGATCAGTCAGCTGGACTCTTTTCTCAATGTCTGTGTTATTGGCAATGACTTTCTGATTTGCTAGTGTTTCTTTTGTTTGTTTGTTTGTTTTGAATTATAAGTTCAGATTATAAAACATGGATAGTCATTATAATAGAAATAAACAACTAAACTTTTTAATTTTCTTTTATTAAACAAATCTAATGGTTATTAGAGAGGAGAAGTATAAAGCATGGTAAGTCTATTATTAGAGAAAATCTCTGTGCAAAGGTGGGCAAAGATAGCTTGTGTTCATAGACCACTTAACTTCCAAGTTTTTATCATATATTTTTTTTAAAGATTGTATTGGGGAATTGGGGGAGGGGAACAGTTTTGGGGAATTGGGAAAAGGGAACAGACAAGTTGCTGTCCTTTTGTTCTTCAGTCTAGTTGTGGAGGACGTGGCTTCATTGGCCCATGTTGGTATTTTGATCATTGTGCTCTTCCTGGGTGAGGCAGATCGCTCACTGGCCATTGGGAGCCTCTCATGGCAGCTCATGGCAGCCCAGATCCGGGTCAAGCTGTTGCTCACCATCTTAGCTGTAGAGGGCGCAGCATCACCGGCCATGTGGGATCCGAACTGGTGGCCCTGCTGCTCAGAACTCGTGTTCCCAAGTCAACTCCTAACCAACGTGCCACTCAGCTGGCCCCTCTATCATAATTTTAAACTGCCTATACTACAACCAAGCATGTAAGAACAGGGGCACAAACAATTTATTTACATGTAAGTGAATTTACTTCTTTTCCAAAATAAAGCTATAGTCCATTTTTATGCTCTCCGGAAAGTTCAAGGGTAAACATGAATTACCATTGCCCTGGATTTCTCCAACCAATAATATCCAAATGACTCATTATCTTATAATAATAAGATAGGACTTTTAATCTTTTAACAAAACCAAATGTTAGGGCCGGCTGAGTGGCTCAGTTGGTTAAGAGCTCGCTCAAGAGTTTGAGCTCTGAGCAACAGCGGTTCGAGTCAGCCCGAGCTGAGCAGCCGTGAGCTGCCAACAGGTGGCGGGATGGCTCAGCTAAAAAAAAAAACAAAACAAACAAAAAAAAACACAAATGTTTAAAAATAGCATTTAAACCTTCTCTATCTGATGAATGATCATAAATTACTACTTAGAGCTTAGATAAATCTAGGATACTTAGACTGCTATCTAATTGTGGATGGAAAAAGAAAACATTTTAAAAATACTTTTCATTCCTCTCCATTATAATCATGAAAACTTACTTATACATTTTGTGTGCACATCTATAAATAAATGCCTAATTTGTAGTACAACTAATATAAAAAAATCTAAACAATATCTATTGTAAATCAGCATGATATTTTTCACAAAATGTTTAGTGAAAATAAACATGTTAAAAAGGATAATATGCTGTATATATAGATGACTCATAAAGAAATCCTGATTTAATAATTTTAGAAAGAAAATATGAATAACCAATGATTTTATTGAGTAACATAATACTATTATTTCTCTATATTTTGGCTTATAAATATCTTTCTCTTATTGTGACCCTACGATAAAGGATACAAGAGTTGAAATATATATAGGCAATTAAACAAAAGATATATAGAGAAATACATATATATTTAATATTCTTTTTGAGTCATTTTTTGTCAGTATAGACAAAACAGATAACAAAGTGACTGAACATGTGAAGCCAAAGCATTTAAATACTGTCTAGATTTTGTATATTATAGTTTGTGTACAGTCATAAAATGAGGTAGAGATGGAATCAAATCATGACTATTTCTTAATTTTAACTACCAAAGGAGGAAACATCGATTACTAAAATCCAAGTATGTATTAAATATAATTTCACCTTTCTGTCACCCATTACCCATTAGAATCTTAATTATCTTTGAATAAAGATAGCATTTGAATTAATGAAAACTTCAATGAAATTTCTAACAAAACCAAACATTTCTGACAACTCCTAAAAATAACCAAGGGCAAAACTGTAAAGTCAAATATGTGTAATAGCAACACAGGATTATTAGTCAAGTATGCTACTTTCTGTAACAAACAATAGCTAAATCAGCTGTGATGTAACTCGATAGAATGTTATTTGTTGCAGCTGTTTTAGTCCAGTGTGCTTTCTAGGTTTAAATGGGCTCTGCTTCATGTTGTAATTCAGAGGCCCAGGCGTCTTCCATCTTGGGCCTCTGCTTTATATAAGGCCCTGCAGGTCCTCTCCCCTCAGCCAATGAATGGATAAAGAATGAGGATCATTCCTGGAAGATTTTTATGAGCCAAGCGGAAAATGGTGCACGTTACTGTGCCACAGGGTATCGACCAGAAGTCAGTCACTTGGCGATACCTCACTTCAAAGGAAGCTTGGAAATGCAGCCTAATTACATGCATGAAAGGAAAACAAATGGGTTGGCGAATATTAGTTAGTCTCTACAATGACAGCCATACAACTTTACCTATTTTACTACAATAATAGTGAGAAATCTTCCAGTCAATGGGTTTATGAGGGGCAGGGGGAAAGAAGAGAGGAAGAAAATATAAACTTCAGTGGATTTAATATTCAGGGACAAGATGAGTCTTGATACTTTGACAAGGTGCTATCCTTTCTAAATTTAGGTGTTCTCACCTGTCAAATAAATGCATTATCCTAGGTGTGGTTCCCACTGAATGTTTTCCTGCAGAAGAGTAATTGTAGGTGATCAGTTTTATCAAGACTAATCTAAGGAGAAAACAAATTAAATTGTAAGATTAACAGTTGAATGTGAGTGAATATTTGATGAACAAAAGCGATCACTCATCAATTTTAATTGTGCAAGTATCAAAGTAGAAAAATACTGGACTACATATTAGGAAAGATTAGGAGAGATTGTATCTTTAAAAAGTTAAAAGATGCTATAGTTGCCTTCAAGGGTATAATAGCAAAAGATGAAAAAGTCTGAGAAATATTTAAAATTGGAAAAGAGACCCAATAACATAAATACGTAGATAGATGATAGGTAAATGTATGATAGATAGGCAGATAATATATAAATAGTTATAGAGATAGATAGAGATAGATAGATGATAGATAGATAGATAGGTGACATGGATAGATAAATATAACTGAGGCCCAGAAATACAAGAAAACACTAAGTTATGGATCAAATCATAGTTGATCCAAAAATGTGCCTGAATTTTGATAACACAGGCTTGGCAATAGTGTGTAAAGTAACAGTAATTTTTTGGTCTTGCAACTGCTGTTGCTAGCTTTTTTTATTTTTTGTTCGTGGTCAGAAGTCTGAATGCTTAATGTGATTTATATGTGCTTAAATTAACTGTCTGATACCCTTGAAAACATGCAACATTAATTTAGGATAAATGACTCTCAGCCTCACCTGCTAATACTGATATGGGATTTGGGATTTGAGAATTTGTTACACAGACTTTTTTTAGAACCATTAAATATTGCATTACCTGTAAATTACCACACCAATAAAATGTTAGCAGTCATAAATTTACTTCTTTTAAAGCTTAACTTGACCAAGCTTGAGAAATATGTTTAAACACTGAAGTTTTTAATCAATGTTATAATCGTTGTAGGTATAGCTTATATCAGGATTGTTGTGTTGACAGCCAACCCTGAGATTCATGAATTGCTATACAAATATCTGCAATGTGTTTCAATATCAGATATAGCATGTGTATAACTTAAAGCAAAGTGAGCCCTTTTTCTTCTGCATTAGAAATATAAATCTAGAATGTACTACAAATATAACTCTAGAATATACTACAAAAGTGGCAGACCTTTCAGAATATACTGAGCTTTATAATAAATGTATATTAAAGTTGACATTCAGATACAGATAAAAATGATGATATGAAAATATACTCATTTGTTGTTGTCTATTTCACAGTCTATTCATATCTCTTAAAGTGCTAGCCCTTCCTTTTGTGATCAAATATGACTGAAAAATAGGAAAATATTTCTCTTAATGTCTCTTATTTATTGAAATAAAAATGTACTCCTAATATAAAGCAATTTTGATCAGCTACCTACCAATATTAATTAAAGAGTTTGTTTTTCTACTTACCTATATTCTTAAAGAGAGAAATTTGTTTTTTTTGTTTTAGCTGAGCCATCCTGCTACCTATTGGCAGCTCAGCAGCTGCTCAGCTTGGGCTGGGACTCGAACCGCTGTTGCTCAGAGCTCAAACTCTTGAGTGAGCTCTTAACCAACTGAGCCACTCGGCCGGCCCTAAAGAGAGACATTTTATATTAACAGTTGCTTTGTGTCCATCATAAATAATATCTGGTATGTCATACAGTTTTAAAAAATAATTGTTGGCTAAAGGAAAAGCATCAGTAACTAATGAAGGCTTCTAGCTAGTTAGTTATATTATTTTTAAGTTCTTTTGATAACTCTTCACATAATTTCTTTGATACCTTCTGTATTGTTGTATTGTTATGACAGTAGAATAATGGGGCAGCAGTTGTGGCTACCTAACTAATCCAAACTAAGGTTTCTTGCCAAAAGGATACACACACACACACACACACACACACACACACACACCCCAGAAAAAACAACAACAACAAAAAAAAAAACAAGGAAAGAAGCAAACAAAAATATTAGCAATGAAGTGATTTTTAAAATTTTCTATTGTCATTTTGTGATATATACTTTTGGGGGGCTTAATCCATTCTTAGGGTTCAAAATGCAGCACAGTTATTAAGGAAGCAGCTCAAGTGTCTTCTCTTGCTTATTTTTCTTATTCTCCAGTTTATATAAATTTGAATCAAGTATGATTTTATCTCCATTTTATCTTTTTATTTCCAGCTAGTGAGAATTTAAATGACAAATTTTATACAAATTATTCTATTGTGTATATAAATGTATTGTTTTTACACGACTCTACACTTTCAGTATTATAATATTCAATAACCTTGTTAATGATATCTGCCATTTTACTTTGAACATTTTGGGAATTAGCTATCAATCAAAAACATCCCCCATTGGTAATTTAGCTCATTTGTACCAATTGTTCTTCAATAATAAAATATTTTCAAATATTTAAAATTGAGATGAACAACAAAGACTATCATCAGAATTTACCTAACACTTTCTCCTGAATTTTCTCAATATTATTGGGAACTCAAAACATGACAAAGATGTTTTGAAGATTTTTTTTTAATAGGTTGTCTTCTGCTCATAACTAAGATAAAGACTTTTCTGTCTTTTTTTTTTAACTTTATTGGGGAATTGGGGGAGGGAACAGTGTTGGGGAATTGGGAAGAACAGAAAAGTTGCTGTCCTTTTTTGTTCTTAAGTCTTGTTGTGGAGGACGTTGCTTCACTGGCCCATGTTGGTATTATCATTGCGCTCTTCCTGGGTTAGGCAGTCACTCGCCAGCAATTGGATGGCTGCTCACAGCGTCACATGGTGGCTCACAGTGGCTCACAGCAGCTCATGCAGCCCAGCTCCAGGTCAAGCTGTTGTTCACCATCTTAGCTGTAGAGGGTGCAGCGTCACTGGCCCTCATGTGGGATCCAAACCAGGGCCCTGATGCCCAGAGCTGGCATCCTAAGCCAACTCCTAACCAACATGCCACTCGGCCAGCCCAAGACTTTTCTGTCTTATTACTATCTTTGAAAACTATGATTACATTAATATTAAATGTATCTAATAGTTGTAAATTAATATTGTATAGTTTCTATTCATCACAGCATCTCTCAAGCATTAAAGTTAATTTAAAATCAAAAGGGAATATAACCCAAATTTTAGTTTCAATTTGTACCTGTGACTGTAAATAACTAGATACGCAAAGGCAGAGCATGTATCATTTCATTGTAGTTATTTTGAAAAATTATTATTTGGTGAGTAGTTTTCATAATATACCATTTATTTCTCAATGAAAAAGTACTTAGTAACTTGAAGAGAAATAGGGAGGAAGACCTTTGTGAATATTTTAATACTTTCAGAATGCTCTTGTGATAGATATAATAATTTCTTACATTTGCCTAGTATAGAATATGATGTTGATAAGAACTCAAGTCAGCAGTGGCATAATAAACACTGTCAAGATTTTCAATTGAAATGGAAAAAAAAATTGGTTTGGAGAAATGCAGTATTATCTAAATATCTTTTTAAAAATAATGTTTTTTTAAACATTTTTGTTTATAAATTTATCTCATTCTTATAACATTGAATTTTGCATAAGAGATATCTCAGAAATGAAGGCCCAATTTAATTAAATGGCATTTTAGAAGTTTAAGTGAAGCAGATATTTGAATTATATTGTTTAAACTATATTTCTATGCTCTTTTACTTTCAGTAGAAGGTGAGCTTCATTTTATATTGCATTTCACACTATTGTGCATTGAAGTTTGTTTCTTAAGAAACGTGGAATAGAGGGAGAATGAGAGGCTCAGTTCCAAAACTGACAGTGGGCGCATGAGATGGATCTCTTGCCTCAGCCTCTCACATCTGCCGTCTCATCTAGTCTTCTTGCTTGCTTGGTTTCTGAGATGGTGAATGTAATTCCTATCTTTGTTCCTCTATAGATAAGATGTTTTTTAACTCTGTGCTCATTCGAGATTGTTTTTCTTTACCTTTGAGTTTCTCTAGTTCGAAATGATACGTCTGGGTTTAATTTTTGGCCTTTATTCTGCTTGGCATTCTCTGAGCTTCCCAGATCTGTAGTTTGACATCTGATACTAATTTAGAGGAAATAGTCATTATTATATCAAATATTTACCTGTTCCTCTCTCTCTCTCTTCTTCATCTGGTATTCCCATTGTGTGAAAATTATTAATATATGTTTTGTAATTGTTCCACAATTTTTGGATAGTCCATTCTGGGTGGGTTTTTTTTTTTTTCCATTTTTTGTTTTACTATTCAGTTTTTGAGAATTCTACTGATATATCCTCGAGCTCATAAATTCTTTCTTCAGCTGTATGCAGTCTACTACTAAGCTCATCAAATGCAATCTTTATTTCTGTTACAGTGTTTTTCACATAGAATTTCTTTGGTTCTATGTTAGGATTCCTATCTCTGCTTACATTGCTCACCTATCCTTGCATACTCACTACTTTATCCATTAGAGCCCTTAGCATTTAATCATAGGTCTTTTAAATTCCCAGTCTGATAATTCCATCATTTCTGCCATGTATGATTATTACACTTGCTCTATCTCTTCTATCTCTTCAAATTGTTTTTTTTCTTTTCTTTTTTTTTTTTTTTGCCTTTTAGTATGCTACATAAAATTTTCATAATAGCCAGGAGTGATATACTGGATAAAAATAACTAATGTTCTTAGGCCTGTAGTAATGTGCTGGTAAGTTCTGGGGTCGAGGAAGCATTCTATAGTCCTGTGATAAGGTCTCAGCCTTTGGGTGAGCCTGTACCTCTGGACTGTACACTTCAGGTGTGCTTCCTAGCCCTCCCTTCCTACATAGGTGGGAGAGGATGGCTAGAATGGGCTAGAGTTAGGTATTTCCTTTCCCCAGGGCACTTGGGCTCTGATAAAACTCCAGCTGGGTATGCTTTTGTTAAATAGTTTTCCCTGAGGTCAGGCCATGCTAAGAAGAATAGAGTGCTCTCTCTTATCTCGAATCATTCCTTTTCCCCTCCTGCTGATATTTCTTCTCTGATATTTACTGAGAGTCTAGTCAAGCTTCTAGAGGTGAAACTCATAAAAGTGTGAGGACTCCCCTATGGTTGGGTACTGCTGGGGTTTTCAAATCTCAGGCTTCTCCACACTGAGACTCAGCAATTTGTCAGTTATAGTTCAGGTTTTCCTTCTGCTCGATTCCCATGGCAGTTCCCATCGGTGCGTGTCTGCTCCGGTCAGCCTTGACTCTGGATTTATCTTTCTGCCCATCCAGTGTGGAGGTGGTAGTTTGTCCTGTGTCCTTCCTTCTCTTACAGACCCAAGAAGGGTTCATTTTTCAATCTGTTCAGCTTTTTGCATCTTGTTAAGACACTTTGATGATGTACAGCCTCCTCCTCCTCCATGAAAAACTGGAAACTCCAAGTCCACTTAAGCTGTTTCAAAGTTTATCTTTTGTCTCTTGTTTTCAAACTATAATATTGTGGTCTAGGCCGGAGAAAGAAAATCACACAGCACTGAATATTATATGCTTTCCACACCTATATTTAACAGACTTTCCCCACAAATAGAGGAGATGTATATTCTTCAGCAATTATTTCAATGAAAACCCATAATTCACTATTGACCCAAATGAGATAATACATGGTGTCTTTTGCAAACAAAATGAAACCAAAGTCTTTATATATTTCAATGGACCACTTTGCATTAAGCTTCATACATGGATGAACAGAGAATACTACCAATAGTGCTACTTGCTCTGCTATGCAAAGAGAATGAGGCTCTATTCTCTCAGCTGGAAAGATAACTTGAGTTCCCTAGAATGATTATTCCCCTGGAAATGGAAATATGTAGAAGGAAAAAGTGTTAATTCATTTTTTTAAATCTATTTGAATAGGAAACAGTGTAGATATAGTATTCTTATTTATCATTCTTTAAAGTTAGTTCCCTTAATTAAAACTTGCTATGATATCCTTGGATTTATGGATAATATGATTGAGTTGAAATATTTATTCTGGATTTTTTAATAGTACCATTGGGCTAAACCAATGTTAAATAGCAAGCAGGTAAGAAAAGAATACCTCTTAGTTAAGAGAGATGCTAAAATCAGTATGTTTTCGATTTTCGAAGTATTACAATTTTGTTTTGGTAAAACAGATCAAGTTTCTAAATAATCTTATGTCAGGAATTAGTTGAGGATTTGTGGTTTTCAAGTAGTAGGTCACTGGTGATTTCAGAAAATCCTGAATTAGAGAGGAATGATTTAAGATAAGACAGGTGATCAGCTTAAAGTCATTACTGTTGGCTTAGGTCTTATACGTGTCATTCACAGAGTCTGAATAAAGGTTGACCAGAGGATGAAGGTAAAGGAAAACTGGAAAAGAAAGACTTTCATATAATTAAATAGTATTTAATCAAATATAACAAATATTAAAACCTTATTTTGATAATTTGTAAGGCCATTATATATTTCTATCTTAGGACTGCCTGACCAAATAGGAATTTTAAATGATCAGACAGAAATGAGTCTGGATCTACTTAAGGACTAACATCAAATATTACTCGAGGTCATTTTATAAAGTGCCCTGGATCCCTGCTGACATGGTTAATAAATAATCTTGAAGAAAAAAAATGCAAATGAACGTTTAAGAAATGGCTTAGAATCAAGGAACCATGCAGGACAAACCATTCAAATAGAGAAGAAAATCTTTTCTGACCCTGACTATACCTGATCACAGAGTACCGTGTTGCATATGTAATCCATTATGACTATAATGGAGCCAGACGGACCCAGGCTTGCCTGTGCAAGTGAGAGCCATTTTCTTTCATAAAAGCAGAACAATCCAACCGTTCCCTTCCCAAAAAAGGCAGTGATCGAGTCCTTTCATGCTATTAATAGAATGCCAGGACTTGTGCCTTTTTTTCACTAGGGTATTTAGAACATTAGCACACTGCTGACTTTCAGAAATTAAAAAATAAACAACTAAAATCAACAAGAAATGTGCAGAGATTCAAATGTCAGGATCAGAAAAATCAGCATTAGTTTCAACAGTGGTTTCTAAAATTTATTTAGAAATATGTTTTTATCTCTCTAAAGCAAATACAGGAAAACCTCGGATTGCAAGTAACGTGGTTTGCGAGTGTTCCGCAAGACGAGCAAACATTTCTAATACATTTTAACGTGGTAAACGAGCAATATCTTGCAATATGAGTAGTTTGTTTCCAGAACGAATTATGCTCACAAAACAAGGTATTACTGACCCACAAATGGATTTGCTAAATCATCTGATAAGAGTCTGTTTAACTTATTAAGACAGAGGTAATTGTTTTTATACCCCTTTGCTTTTCACGTTATTGTTTTATATGGTGTCCTAGGTAAATAATATAGTGTGTTCTTAAAGTATAAAAAAGTATTTGTCAAATACTGTTGAATTCCCATCTGAAAGTTTATTGATACAACTTCAATATGTAATTTAACCCTACTAAAAAATTTTTAAAGTATGTATGTGTTTGTGTGTGTGCACACATGTGGTGAGTAGAGAGCAAAATATTGAGTTCAAACACAGTTATTCAATTATTGGCTGGAATTACTAAATAATCAAATCATGTGATTTTGCCAAGTAGGATTGTCAGAGTTAAGTTTCATTCCTCACCAGTTTCACAAATTATTGTAGCATGGAATACATTAAGTTTGATGTTTTTTAAATTTACACACAATAAAATTTATCTTTTCACCTCTTTGGTGTACAGTTTTATGAGTTTTAACACATGTATAGATTTATGTGACCAACTTCATAATCAAGATGCACAGAAGTTTTTACCTTCCAAAAATTCCATTTAATGACTCTTTGTAGTCACACCTTCTGATGGCAATCACTGATCTCATCTTTTTCCCTATAGTTTTTTTGTTTTCCAGAATATCATATGAATGGAATCATATGTCAAGGAGCCATTTAAAACTGGCTTCTTTCACCCAGCATAATGCCTTTGAGATTCTTTTATGTAATTGTGTATATCAGTATGTGTTTTGTTTTGTTCGTGTAGCAGTCCATTGTATGGATACTGCATAGTTTTTTGTTTTTTAATCCATTCAACCATTAAAGGACAGTTAGGTTGTTTCCAGCTTTTGGTAAATAGGAATAAAGCAGCTATAAACATTTGTGTACAGGCTTCTGGGTGGACATACATTTTTATTTCTTTAAAGTAAATACTAGGAATAGATTTGCTAGATCATATGATAAGTGTATGTTTAACTTATTAAGAAACTGCCAAATTGTTTTCCAGAGTGGCCTTACCATTTTACAGTTAAACAATATATGAGCATTAACTTGATTTTTTTAAAAAGAAAACTATTAAATAGAAAATAGTCAAGCTTTTGTTACATTTAATATTTATGTTTTGGGGCCTGCCGAGTGGCTCATTGGTTAAGAGTTGGCTTGGGATGCCAGCTCTGAGCAGCAGGGCCCTGGTTCGAATCCCACATGAGGGCCAGTGATGTTGCACCCTCTACAGCTAAGATGGTGAACAACAGCTCGACCTGGAGCTGGGCTGCTGTCAGCTGCCAGTAACAGCATAGGCTGCAGTGGGGCTGCCTGGCAGCTGGTGTGAGCTTTCGTGACCTCCCGTGAAGCTGCCATGAGCAGCCGTCCAATGGCTGGCGAGCAACTGCCTCACCCGGGAGGAGCGCAATGATAATACCAACATGGGCCAGTGAGGTTACATCCTCCACAACTAGACTGATGAACAAAAGGACAGCAACTTGTTTGTTCCCATTCTCTGATCTCCCAATGCTGTTCCCCTCCACCAATTCCCCAATAAAATCTTTAAAAAAAGAAAAAATAAATTTAATATTTATGTTTTGTGTTTAATCAATGTGATAGATTGAATAATGACCCCTGAAAGGTATTCAGGACCTAATCTATGGAAAAGTCTGAATGTTACCATATACGGAAAAAATTATCTTTGCTGATGTGATTAAGGATTTTAATTCCACTGACATGGTTAACAAATAATCTTTAAAAGTTAATGAAAATTAACATTTAAGAAGTCACTGTAAATAGAATCAGGGAATCAGGCATGGAAACGATGCTTTCATGAAGCTAACATTATAGTAGGAGAGAGACGAATACAAGGAAATACATAATTATAAGATATAATATCCGATAGAGGTCAGTGTAGCAAGAAAATCTGATAGGGAAGGGTCCCAGGATTGGAGGAGTAATATACTTTTTAAAAGACGGTCCCTAACAAAAGATATTTGAGCAGAGAGTTGAAAGAAGTGAAATGCCCTAGACATGTGACAATACAGAAAAAGAAGTTTAAAGGCGGAAAGCGAAGTGATTGAAAAGGTTCTGAGGCAGAAGCATACTGCATGTGCTCAGGGAATTGCTACACGGTCTGTGTGGCTGCAGAAGAGGGAGGCAGGAGTTGCTGAGTGGAAATGATATTGGAGAACTGCCAGAGATGAGTTTTTGCAATCACGCAAACACTTTAGTAAGCAGCCTGGATTTTACCCCATGGTGAGAGAGAAAAATCACTAGAATATTTTACCTGCGGAATTACTATGCACAGATTTATATTAAAAATAATCACTCTGGCTCCTCTATGATGAATAGGTTGCAGGTTGGAAAAAGTGAAAGAAAGGGCCTAGGTAAGAGGCTATTCCAGTATCCTAGACAGGAGGTCAGAGATGATCCCGGCTTAAAGCACTGTGATAGCAGCGGCGGTGGGAGAATTTCTTGGATTCTGAAAATAATTTCCTGTAGATCCAAAGGCAATTGCTACTGATCTAATAGGGGTTCAGGATGTGGTGAGACAAAGAGAGACATCAGTGATAACTTCGAAGTTTCCACAGACTCCATAAATCAGTCATTTATGGACCACAGGAAGACTGAAAGAAGAGGAAGTTCAAAAAGCAGGGAAGCCATTGCTTGGCTTTTGGAATATTAAACATTTAAGTGGAGATTTTTAGTGGGCAGTTCAAAATACAAATCTAATATATAAGGAAGAGGTCATAGTTACAAAAAATTGAGAATCACCAGAGATACAGTTTTCTGAGCCTAGTGGCATCATCTGTGAACTTGGGATAATATCTATGTTAAAGAATTGATGGAAAATTGGAGATTTTATATAGAGAAAGTTTCTAGAATTTGCTATTGTTGTTATTTATTTAAACTTAATATCCATGGCAATGTGCATTCCAGTTGAATAAAATGTGATCTTTAAAAACATATTTCTCTATCAGGAAACTTGATATTATACTTTTGATGTTGGCTGCTTAGGTTATTCTATTTTACATTTATAATCAGAATCCCATGACCCTTATTATTGTCGTTTCTTCCTTTATTGTAGATTTCACAATCCTTGTTGTATTTTTTTTGTTTGTTTTTTTTTTTAGTTTTAATACATATGTTCTCTTGTATGTTAGATTTCTAGTTTGTTTTAGGAGGATGTGAAATGCAAATAAATACCCTTTGATCACTGATTAGGTTTTACCCATTGATCAATATTATGAAGTCATACAATAGCCTCCTCTGTGGTATTCTTATATATGAATTATCAAATAAAGAATGGAGGAAATTACATAGATTATTAAAGTTAAAATATCCCTCAATATTTGCAAAATCATAAGTAATTCTTGCATTTGAGCTTCTTATGTCATAAAACAAAGATGTACGTGTTTACTCACTATCTCATAATCACAACCAAACTAGGATAGGGAAGGAGGAAAACTCATATTATTCTTGATTTTAAAATTATAAATAGATTCATAGATCTGTATAAGCATATAGAGGTGTTTAAATAGAAATGCATATGCATTTAATAAAACTGAATATTGGATTAAAATTTTAGTAAGCTACAGAACACAAAAATATCATTAAGCAAAATGTTTAAAAATAGTGGAGTTTACAAAATTTAAATGTTTATTTTTAGGAAGGTAGAATTATTTTCTTAGTCACTGAGTAAAAATATGTTTCTCTAATATATTAACATCATGGTTATATCTAAATATAAATAGAAACATGTTTTTCATATGTTTCTTATTTAAATAGTATCATGCACTTTGTGCAGTAAGATATAGGAGGAAGTGATAATGGTTTTATTATAAGAAATTTAAATAAAATAAATACCCTAGGTTTTGCATTTATTCAAATTACTATGTAAATTAATGTTTTGATGACCAGCCACTTAAAAAAAGAATACATTTAAACACTGCACTATAGTATAAACATTTTTTGTCTTTAGTTAAGAATTATTTTAAAACATGAATATTTTAGCTGCCCTAGAGTCCTATTAAAAGAGAGATAATCACCAGCCCAACTTAAATAAATATGATACAAAATAATAGTTTCATCACTTGAAATTTTCTTCTCTATTTAACTTTTCTTTATTAACATACTTTAATATTTCCTCCTGATGATAATGTAGAAAGTGTGTTCAAATTTATTTGACTGATATGTACATATTGTATATAATATTAAAACTGCAACCATAAGTTTTGCCGATAGAAATATTATTAAAAATATTTCAGACAATTTATTTAATAATTTGAGCCTTACTTTTCACATTTTATATGTCATTCAAGGACTAGGACAGCTATTTTTGCTTGGATTTATATCTAAAAATTTGTACTTTTTATTAAAAACTTATTGCACAACAAAAGTATAACAAATGTCATATCTTTACAGTTATATGGGTAGTGTTATACTAGGAATGAGAAGACATGTGCATGAATTAAATATTTTCTAAAATAGATAAAAACAAATGACTTCCAGTTGTGGCTGTACGACACAGTAAATAACATAAACAGTCATCCAAATGAAAACATAATGCCACATAAAACCCAAACCACTTTCTAAATCCATCATTTAAATGGCAAAAAAAAAGGTAATTTTCATAGGTCAAAAATCAAAGTAACAGTGGGAATCTAAGATTGTAAACTACCTCTGAAACTACCAGCTGATAAGTAAGCATTGGGCAAAACTGGTGAGGTTGAGCTTTCATATTTTCAGTTTTTTTAGGCAAAAAGCAAATGAAAAGTGAGAGTCTGATAGAACACCCCTAACGTTGAGATTGTCCAAAGCCATGACCTCAATCAAATAGAAATAAATCTACTTTTCAGAGGAAGTCATAAGTAAATTGTCTATCTCAATCTTAGCAGTATATACTGCAAGAAGAAAACGCTCTTAAAAATAATAATTGCAAACTGTCCCTCCACTGAGATTTCAGTTCTAATGTATATGATAGCCACACTATGAAAAACCGTAGACAGTGATTCCATTTGAAATGGCACTTGGGAAGATAGCAACCCCAAGTACCTGGGAAAAGCAAACAGTACAAAGGTTTTCTTTACAAGCTTTAACCTTAGAGCTCTATAGAGTCCACAAAAAGAAAAGTTTTATTAAATGTAATTCCAAGTAAAAAAAAATCATTTTTCACATAATGTAGCAAGAGAACCTGAGAACCAAGAGAAGAAGAGATGAAATAATTGTATCTGCAGATATATAATATCAAATAAGTATTTTTCATATAATAAAGAAAATATTTTATTAAATGGGTTAGAACAGATTAAAAAGATAAATAAGCAGCTTTTGAATTTAAATATCAATTATAGAATTTATACAGTATATATATATATATATATATATATATATATATATATCCATGCATATCTATATATTCTGGTTAAATAGTAGATATACAATGTACTATTCAGTCAGGAATATGAATGGTGTAGGTATACCCCAGCCCAGTATTTCTGAATCAAATTCTTTTAGAAAGGAAACCAAGAATGTGAAATTTTATGAAGGTCTTGAATGGATCCTTAAGCATTCTTCAAGGCAACTCATTAGGCTATGATAGGTCCTTCTAGAGTTCAATAAGCTGTTTGTATACTAAGCAATATGTTTTGGTGTAAATAAAATACCAAATCGTAAAATGGGCAAACAATATTAGTTTAGTAGTTAAAAAGTGAATTTTATTATGTTCGCGAAATAATAATAATTATAATAATAATAGCTTTCATGATTGTGCATTTATGGCATGCCAGATATTTTTCTGTGTGCTTTCCAGGAATAAATGATTGGTTTCATGCAAACAACCTTGTGAGACAGACACTATAATTATCCCCATTTTACAGATGAGAGAACTTAGCACAATGATGTTTGTAACCTGTCCAAAGTCACAAAGTTAATAGAATCAAGGGCCATGGATCAAGTCTGTTGCTTAGTCATAACTTCAATTTGCATATTCATTATATTAGCAATAAATCAGTTTGGAAAATGGATAATCTGACTGCAGATGGTCAAATGAGCCTTTAACAAGCATTTGTTAAACACCTGATATCTGAGTCTTTTTTGTGAAAATGGAGAATATTAATCCCTGTGTGCCTTATAATATTTTGAAATATCATGACTATATTTTACGTGGAGATATATGTAGGATTATGTTATATACAACAAGATATTAGGTAACTATTCGCTGTCTTCACTGTGTTGCTTTTTGATAATTGTGGCAAATTTATATTCTTGATTGCAGTGATTCTTCAAATACATTAATAATGTCACTAGTAAATATTTTAAAACACCTAAATGTCCACACATTAAGAATTCATTTATATATAAAACAAATGCAGCAACTATTCTTGATTTTGAAAATTGAAGTAGTTTAGTCTAGGAGAAATTTTCATTACTAAAAATGCAAAGATGTACAGACTAGTTAGCTAAGATCTAGGTTATGTTCCATATTCATTAAGGTAAAACTATATTAATGTCTGTAGTATATGCTAATGAGTCTCATTATAAAAACTCTAAGATCAAACAACTATAATTCATTCATGAAATATTTGCTTTTATGAATGGATAGTTGTGCATAACTTGTTTGAAAGAATGATTAGATATTGATCTAGCAGTCAGTTGTTCTTGACTTGGGAAAAGTAATATGAAGATGATTTTATTTACTAAGCCTACAGTTTTAAAGTAAGGGGCTATAATATTTTTAATGTAAATTAAGTTATTATATATTTTAAAGTAAAATCACTGATTTAAAACATACCAGCGTGTTATTAAAGCATCTTTATGTACCAGTGAGTTTTACCCTCTCTTGGGTCTGTCATTCCTTTAGGGCTTCTTTTCATTATATGAAGAATTTGAACCATTTTGTATGCTTGCTTAGTATCCAGCAGGCTGAGATGTTTCTCAAGCAGAAAATTGTTTGGAAAAATAAAGACAGGAAAGGAATTAATATGTATTGAGCACCTGTAGTGTGTTCAACACTTAGCTTACTTTATTTAATTGAATCTTAATA
Organism: Hipposideros armiger; assembly: GCF_001890085.2. Taxonomy (NCBI): domain Eukaryota; kingdom Metazoa; phylum Chordata; class Mammalia; order Chiroptera; family Hipposideridae; genus Hipposideros; species Hipposideros armiger. Next base: position 134,200 of record NW_017732266.1, read on the forward strand.
AAACCTTTAGGTAAGTATTATTAGCCCTATTTTACAGAAACAAGTATGGCCCAGAAAGGTTAGTGATAGTTACTCATTCATTAAGAATTTATTGAGGACCAACCAACTATATACCAGACACTCCTTGTTCCACACGCTTGGGATACACTGCTTAACAGAAAAACAAACAAAAAATAGCCTACATGCTTGAACACTATGATGTGATCTAAAATTGACAGGGCCAATATTAGAAGCCAGGTATAGATAAAGATATGGATATAGATAGACATAGATATATGATTAAACAAATATTTTATTTTTGTGATGGAAAAAGAAAAAAAAAACCTCTTAAGTAACTTACCCCTTTTTGAAAAGACAGACAAGACACAAAATGGTAAAACAATTACCATTTATGTAGTCACCTATTATGTGTCAGATACTGTGCTATACACTGGGTGGTGAACACATTATACATGACCTCTCTTAGGGAGTTTATAGTCTAGGAAGAGAGATAGCTCATGAAGAGCTCAGTGAGGTCATCAAAAATTCCATACTCTTTCCATCACTTTTCTCTGTTGTCGCCATTGTAAGAGATCCCCCTTACAGTCTTAACATGGCTGTTGCTATTAGTGAGAGCCACAAGCTTTCTTGTTCACCTTCAGTGAGAGAGTAGAAAATGGAGAAAGAAAGAAGTGAGGAGGAGGAGAAGGAAGAAAGAGAGAGATTGGAGGTGGACTGAGAGGGGTGAAGAACGTGAGAAGGAGACTCTACTCATAAATATTATTTTTACATTTCAGTCTAATTATATCAACTTATGCTACTTCAACTCTGGACAAATATCTATATATAGGAGAATGGCATGTGCTAATGTTTTAAAACTGGCACACTGCCTGGGATATCCATGACTGGTTGGTTATTAGGCCAGAGTTCCTCAACCTTGGCACTATTGATCTTCTGAGTCAGATTAATTCTTTGTTATGGAGGGCTTTCATATGCATTGTAAGATGTTTATCAGCATTCCTGACTTCTACCTATTAGATTCCAGTAACACTCCCAAGTTATGACAATGAAAAAGGTTTTCAGACATCACCAAAATTTTATTAGTGGACAAAATTACCCTTGGTTGAGAACTACTGCTGTAAGAATAATCAGGATTTAGATCTGGGGAGGTGGGATGGGTGGTGAGAGTCAGCCATAATGTCAGCAATAGTGGTATTATTTGTATTTTGTTGATAAAGGACCTGAGACTCAGATACATTAAGAAGCTTGCTGTGATTAATCAACTAGTAATCTGATCTGCCTGAATATGAAACTAGTATCCTAATAACTTCATATAACTTACCTCCTTAATAGTTATTATTACTCACTGAGTATTTTTTATGTTTTAAAACATTTGCAGATATTACCATATTCTCCCTCACAAATTCCCAGTGAAATAAGCATTATCCATTATCTTTTCACAGTGACCTCATTGCTGCATGAAATGATTTGTGTTGAAAACAGGGGTAGCACTGGCAGAGTTTGTCTATGGGACTCAAAAAGGTTGCAAAGAAGATGAGAGTTTGTGGGACTAGAGGAATAAGTATGACCTGGGACAGATCCACACCAAAAGGAGGATCTAGCATTTATAAATGAGCACAATTGGAAGAGAGTGTTGGATTAAGAAAGCACAATGGGTTCAGCTTTAGTGTAGTTAAAGTGTCTAGAAGAGTCAGAATGTATAACCATGGACATCATGGCTAATGGGTTTAGATACTATCCAGTTAATAATCAGGAATCATTGAAAGAATATGACCAAAACATCAGTAATAGTACTAAGTTGTTAGAAAATCACTTTGACAATATTGTGGAAATTAGATTTGTGAAGAAGGTGGGGATTATTGGAGACAGAGAAGAATAAGGAGGTTCACACAAGACGGGAAAAAAGATGATGAGCACCTAAACTAAAGCAACATGGTTTTGAAGAATAACCAGAAGGGGTGAAAAAAAAAAACTAAAAGGATGAAAGGAGTGGGGTTCAAGGAGGCACAGACATTGTACTTAATAGTATGGGAGACATGGAAGACTAATCTCAAGATATTTTTGTTCCATTTCAAACATTGTGTTTATTAACTGTCTCCCTAATTTTAGAAAAAAATATATGGTTTTACTATTTTAGTTAAAATTATACTGTTCTACAAATACATACCTGTATTTGATTTAATATGTATAGTTATAAACTAATGTATAGTTTGACTGCCTATGTTTTTGCTCAAATGTCATGTCTGTCACATAGAAAGTACTCATTAAATTAATTAATAACTAATGATTTCAGATGTTGGTAAATTAAATATATTAATTCCTTAGGGCATTAATTTTAAAGGGGTATGTGATCTATTTAAGGAAACAGATTATAATGAAAAGACAATTTCAAGATAACAAGTAAGCATGCAAATATGCTAATATTGTATAATACGCAATGCATATAAATATAAAATGTAATGTGTGGAACTGAGACCACTTAATAAATGTTCTAAAGTGATAAAGCAAAGGATTGGGATTTGAACCGAAGCCCAGAATACCTCATTCTGTTTCTGTCTCTCCCCTCCTAAATATTTCCAGAGGTAGGTAAGAGAGAGAAAGAAGTCCTTTCACTAGCCAAGTATAAATCGCATTCGATGCCTGCTTTCACGGTCTTCTCTTCCTGAACGAGCTTAAAGACATAATGAAAAAGTTGCCATTTAACTGCAAAACACAAATTAATAAATGTGAAATTCACTACCTCACCAGGCTTCTTTTCTTCCTTTATTTCCCTAACTGTGATATGCTGCAAAATGGGTTGATCTTGTATTAATCCCAGGTGGCAGAAAATAAAAACTTGATTTTGGAAAATTACAGAAAAAAACTTTAATATATAGGAAGGAAAATGCATATGTAATTATATATATATATATATATATATATATATATATATATATATATATATATATATGTATATTTTAATTTTGTTGAGGAACAGTGTGTTTTTCCAGGACCCATAAGCTCCAGGTCAAGTAGTTGTTTCAATCTAGTTGTGGAGGGCTCATCTCAGTGGTCCATGTGGGGATCGAACCGACAACCTTGGTGTTATGAGCACTGTGTTCTAACCAATTGAGCTAACTGGCCACTCCCACTAAATATATTTTGTGTTTTAATTTTATCACTACAGTTTATCAGCATACAATATAATATCATTAAATTGCAATGGATGTTAAGGCTATATTCAATAATGCACTCATGGTTTAGGTAATATGTGCTGAGTGCTAAAATATTGAACAGACTCAGTCTCCATTTTAAGGAGTGGATACTATGGAAAGAACCTGAGGCAATAGATTTGAAGAACTGAATGAATAATATAAACAGTACACACACACACACACACACACACACACACACACACACACACACACAATGTATCCCAAATGAAGTGCGCTAAGAAGCTTTCATTAAAGTTGTAAAAATGAGCAAGGGGAAAATCATAGAGTCCACTAGGTTAGATAAACCATTTAAGATATCCCAAGTACAATCACCAAAGACTAAAATATTTTCAATGAGAAAACTGAAATCTCTTTTTGTTTGTTTGTTTGTCTTTTTTTAAACAAAGATCACTCTAACATTAGGTTACAGAACAGGTTGGAAGAATATAAGAGAGAAAATAGAGAAACTAGTTAGATATACTTTGAAGACTAAATAAGAGATTATGAGGACTTGAACTGAGTAGTTGGCACTGGAGATGAAGTGAAGTATGTACATTAAGATCTATGTTCTCAGTGAAACTGACAGAACTCTGATTCTTTATAAGAATAAGGAGAGAGAAACAATGAAATCTCCAGACTTAATTTTATGGGTAAATAAGAACATAATTCCCTTTAATGAAATTGGGAAATAATAAGTGTTCAGTTTTGAACACTATGAAATATCCTAATGGGAAATTGAAATGCCTGTGAAAGATTCAAAGGAGCATACCAGTTATAGGTATCTCGGTCTGGAGAGAGAAGGGAAAACCAGGAACACAAAGAAGCCAGGAGGATGAATTTTAAGAAGAAGCCAAAATATTTTTGTGTTTAATAAAAAATGGAATCATTTTGGTAAAGTTCCAGATGAATGTTAGAGCAGTATTATATATATATATATATATATATATATATATATATATATATACACACACACATATGGTCTTAAAAAGGCCTGATACGTAATTTTTAAAGAGGAGCCAATATTCTGGGGATAAATTAATCCTGACTCCCATAATCTCTTGAGGTACTATATGAACTAGAAGTAAACCCATCTTTCTGTAGTGAGAAAGAATTTCTGGAAGTACGAGTATTTAGAATACTTAAAAAAAATGCATAAGTGAAAAGTTTTACTGCCTTTTCTCTAACTAAACTATAATATTTTCTCTGAATTATATGTAGTAGGGAGAAAAACCTCTTTCATATTGTGGATCAAGAAAGAGAAAAGATATAGTTACAAATAAGGGTCTATCAACCATTCTTGTGAAAGATTTTCTTTTCATACATTCAATGTTTCACGAAACAGCAGCAAAGGAACTTGAAATTTTTTATTGTTGTTTTAAGATGCTAAGTTTAGCACATCGACCTAAAGAGAAAGTGCATTTGCACAGGTCACACCAGACTATTTTTTTCCACTTGTGATTAAAATTAGAGCAGAGTGTGTTCATGATTTTTGAAAGACTCTGGAAATATCTTACAGAGAAAATAAATGAGGACATTGTTACCTTATGATAACAAGGCAATATTCTATTGGCTCTGTATCTTATGACTTCTGGTATCCTTATGCATTATAATTACAATGCTTTAAAAATTATTTACTGAGGTTACAGTTTGAATAGCAAATGAGAAAATAATCATACGTACTTTCATATATATCATTGACTATACACATCTATTATTTTTACAAGTAATTTATTCTTCAACCTATGATTTGCATCAAATGATTTTACAGCTAGTTTAAAAATTGTCTAATACCCTTTTTAGGAGAACAATTAATTTTAAATTAGATGCAGGATATGTAAACTTCTCCCCATAGTGCTTACTGTGATTGCTCTTGCTGAAATATTAGAAACTCTTTATCACCTTCTCATATCTTGACCTGCTCTTGTTTTCCATGAATATGTCATTCTGGGGTTCTCTTTTGAACTCTTTGACTTCTCTTTCTCACTTTCCACTTGCTGGATGTAAGTTTTCTCTAAGGAAGTTTTTTTGTTTTGTTTTGTTTTGTTTTGTTTTTAGCTGAGCCATCCTGCTACCTGTTGGCAGCTCAGCAGCTGCTCAGCTCGGGCCAAGACTCAAACTGCTGTTGCTCAGAGCTCAAACTCTTGAGTGAGCTCTTAACCAATTGAGCCTCTCGGCCGGCCCTCTAGGGAAGTTTTTTGATTCTCATCTTATGTTATGCTCATTCCCTTGGTCCATTTATATAAATCCATTCATTTATTCTTATCACTATGTATCTCTATGTATCTCTGTATCTCTGTGGTTCCTGTAACATTCCACGTTTGACCCTACATGTCATTGCTGGACATCTATTCTGAGTTATTTCACCAATATTGCAATCATAGTACAATCAAAATTGGACTAAGTATTCACCCTCACTAATACTTTTAAAATAAGTTTACTCTGATTTATTGCACCAGCTTCCTACTTTCTGCCTCCATTCAGCTTGGCTCCTTCCACTTATTATTAACTGTCTTTTATTTAACCTGCATGCCTAGCTCTAGACTATGGGCTACACTTGTGTCATTTAATCTTCACAACAACCTGTGAGGTAAGCCATGATATACCTATCTATTATATAGATGGGTAAACTGAGCTTCCCGTGCCTTAGATGGCTTGTCTATAGCCACACAGCTAGTAAGAGTCAAGGGCAGGATTTGAAGTCTGGCCCACAAGACTCCAAAGCTAGTGAATAACAGAATCTCAGCCACCAGCACCGGTTTCTGTCAGAATGAACCTGAATGCATATGTCACTCCCCTTCAAAGCATCCTTCTGTGACTCCCCAAGTGCCCTCAGGAGTCTATGTAACTCCTTGGAGTAAAAGATGTTTCAGGATCTAGTTTGAAATAGTCTGCTTCTAAAAGATAAGTATGAAATGCTTTGTTCCATATCAAGCTGATCAACAGTAAAATAAAGTTGACACTGCTCTTGGAGTCTTCAGGGGGAGTCAGCTACAACATATTTCAACAACAACACAAAACAGAGGCTTTTTTCCCCCCACTGATAAAAATTAAGGTTTGGGAGGTGGCCAGTTAGCTCAGGTAGTTAGAGCACAGGCTCATAACACCAAGGTTGCCGGTTCGATTCCCACATGGGCTGCTGAGTTGCACCCTCCACAACTAGATTGAAACAACTACTTGACTTAGACCTGATGGGTCCTGGAAAAACACACTATTCCCCAATTAAAAAAATATATATTAAAAAATAAATAATAAGTAAATAAATAAAAAATAAGGTTTGGAAGACATGGCTTTTGATTTGTGAGCCTACTAGTCTTAAAAATCCTGACCACAGACTTAACCCATTCCACCCCAGCAGTGCTGAAGTCCTTCACCAGCAGAATCAATTTTCCTGCAGGAGTAGTAGCCAGGTAGGCTCACTGCTGGCCGACAGGCAAGCCTCCAGGGAAAATGAGCAGAGCTCTAACAGGATTGCTGGATTATACTTTGTAACTTTACCAACAAGATAAATAATTGTACTTCTCAAGAATGGCACAGGTACAAGTGAAAGAGGGTGAGGTAAATCTCTTCTGGAAATCAAGAACTGGCAAAAACTAACACTCTTACCCCACTTTCCCAGCTGAATTTCTGACATCCTCTTTTTTTAATTTTTTTGCTTGCATCACATCCAGTCTGTCAATTCTGCTGCCAGCATGCCTCTCACATCTCATTCAGCCTCTCAATGTTCCCTATTTCTCCTTGTCGAAACCTGTTGCGACAACCTCTAACCGCTTTCCCTGCTTCTTTACTTTCTTTTTCTGTGTTGACTCCCTCCATGACCTGAATACAAATGCCCGCCCTTCTACACAATGTTGATGATGAAACCCCTTGATAAAACAAACCCGGTCTGTTATCACATGTAGTAAAAATCAGTCTGCAATCCAAGGTCGCCTATCCTCTGACATAAACCTACTTTTTTTTGTCATTATTATTCACTGTTTACATCTAACAAGATTATTTATTTATCCCTAAGCATAACCATCCATTTCCTAACACTGTGCCCTTTTATTGTTTTTCCTATATACCTGTAGCAATATAAAAATAACAGAATTTATATTTCTATTGAAATACTAATGCTTAAATGCCATAACTAATAGAAGAACCAGAGACTGCTTTGTTACATATAGATAAAGAGTAGAGATGTCCATAAAATGGACTTTATGTGTATTTAGGGTTTTTTACATATGAGATCCAATTTAATCCAATCAAATTGCAGTGTTGTCACTGGCATTTGGTACAGAGAAAATTTTGGATTAAATGGAGAACTGATGACACACACTATCTTCACTTATTCATAGCCTTATTACTTTTATTTTTCAGAGAGATTGAATTACAATGGAAGTGAACTTGCAAGTTCTCTACTTACTTTCAGGAAAGAAGGGGCAACCACTCCATTTCCAGATTCTTTACAAATTTTTTTTTTCTATCACTGACTTCTTGTACTGATATCCTGCATACCTGAATATGGCATCTTCTCTGATATCAACATATTACATTCTTGATTTGTGTAGTAATGATATTGCTTCTTTAACATTGAAATTGTAATTGAAAATACTGAACTTCTTTGACTACACCAAAACTATTAATTGCCCAATAACTATAGATTCACGTCTATGTTTCACATTTATTCATAAGTGAAGTAATTATCTATTTTTTGTTGTATTTCGTTTAACTACTGAAAGCAAAGTTGAAATACATACATAGCTTTTTTTTAAAAGAATATATTGTATAAGGTTATCAAAACATATTTTATCTATGCATAATTAAATAAGTTATTGCAAATGTTTTTTACAGTATTTATCAAATGGAAAGTATTTGCACAAACAAAATTCATTCCCTTTATGAGTTAATTTAATCCCTGTATAGCATTTCCTCCTAAGGGAATAATTGAATTCTCTTGCATATGCTAGGCCAGTTTTACTGGGTGAGTAAAGACTAATGATGTTAGATTACTTTTCAGTGGGACAGCATGAATTAAATTTGCATCAAGGGAGATATTATTCCTTAGCCACAGACACATGCATTGATCAGATTGTCTGTGAGTACTTTATTCTATGTATTTATATATTTTCTTTCCATCTTGCTGTCAACTATTATTACATCACATTTATCATTAGAGGATTAAAGTGAGAAAGTAGCTTCGAAAGACTGATGGAAATGAGTAAAAATTTGCCCACGAAATTCTTCAGGTGCTTCTCTAACAAGAGTCCAGAGGAAGAATCAGCCTCTACCCATGACAAGTATAATACTCTCTGAATTTTTTCCCCCCAAAATTGGCCTGCTGAATTCTTGGGACCATATTTGAATAAGGATCGATGTCAGAATTCTTCTTCTAATTTAAGTGATGCCACCCAAGTAACATATAGAATTTCTGACAAGAACAGAGACTATAACACACTCTAGTAGAACCAGTAAAAGGGGTGATATCAACACAACTACTGACAAATATAACACATCATGAACTAAACAAAGAAGTGATATTTAAGTACATTTCATTCTAATATTGACGTAGATGTTGTATTTTTGAGAAATATAATATGCTGTGTTTTTTGTAGGTAGTAAGAAATGTATTTTATACATCCAAGGCCTCTGGGGCTGTGAAAATAGTACTTGTATTGTTGTGGATCTATACCTAAGCCTTTATCTATTGCTAAACAGCACTCTGTCAGCAACTCTTGAAGTGTGGGCCACATAAATATAATGTTATGGGATATTCTGTGGAAAAAAAAATGAAGGGAAATACATGTAAGGGATGTTATATACTTTATTCCCTCCTTAGAGATTCACCAGACAGAATATAAATGCACAAAACTAGAGGAATGGCTAAATTAATTTTTATATATCCATAGGGTAGAGTATTTTAGAGCCTCTACCCTGATTTATGCTACCATTACCTTTTACATGGATTCCTCTTAATTCAGCTCCTTGCCTCCAAAAGTAAGCTCCTGGAAACTTTTTCTACCCTGAAGCCAGACTGCCTGATAAAAAAAAGTCAAACCTGACCCTAATATTTATTAATTCTTCAAAGCCTCCCCATATTATAGTTATGCTATAATGTCCACGTTCCTTAACATGGCATATAATAACATTATCATTTATTCAACTTCATCTCACTTCCACCTTCACCTTTAGCTCTTCTTTTAAGCCAAATTTGGTTTTAAATCCTGTACTTTCTAATATCTCAGAAAAGCATTGTACACATTTCCTCACTGCCATCTTTTTTTTTATTTTTATTTAATAGTCTTCTTATCCTGTAGCCCTTGATTTAGTTGGCATTTAATCTTCAAAGCCTTCTGTGACACCCCATCGTAACATGTCAGTCTGGGTTTTATTTCCTTTCAACGTGTCCCATAGCTTTCTGCACCTAAATGTAACAGCATTTAGCTGATTGTGTATAATCATCTGCTTCTTCAAATGGGCTGGACACCTCGTAATGGTAAGAAACACACCTGCTTAATTTATTATTTTATTCCCAACACTTAGTGCTGTGCTCTTATATATAACTGGCTTATTGATTTGAGTTCATTTTCCATTTCTTCTGAAATTAAACAAGCACAATTTTTTAAATAAGAAAATACAGAATTTGGGGGTGAGGGAAACAAAGAATGTATGAATTGGGAGTTCATGTTACAGTAATAGTTGTAGAAAACAACTTTAAAGAGTTACTATTAAATTACAGAGAGTTTTAATTAACCAGATGAAGAAATTGGGACATATACTAAAGGCTTAAAGAAATTATTGGAAGCTTTTGTACATGGGTATAACTCAATGAAATATATTTTATTGAGGGTAATCTGGTTGTGAAATCATGATGAATCAAAGAGCAAAGTTTAAGAACTGAGAGAACACTTATGAGGCTTGTAAATTAGCATTTGTGTAAACCTTAAGAATGGTAATATGATGTGCGAGAGGGAAGAAATACCATCTATTCCACTAGGATAGAAATGAAGGCAGTGGGAATGTTTTTGACCCTAGGTAAGTATGCAGGCACCAGCAAAATACATAAAAGTTTTCATTTTTGGTAGACCAAAATGTTCCAAAAAGCAAAAGCAATATCATCTGCAAAGAGACAAGGCAGCAATATAAAAAGATTCCTGGAGAGAGTGGGAATGAGAGAGATCTGACAGGAAACACATAAACCATCTACTAAAAGATATTGGTCCCAATGGAGATAGGAAACCACACATTTGCAAGGTCACTAATTAAAACTTCTTATGAGATTTTTCTCCAGCAATGTTCAACTATGCCCATAGACAAAGAGAATGAAAGATATATAGATGTATTATAGATTGGGAATCACTAAGAATTAGTGGCTGAAAGCAGAGTTGAAAGAGGTAAAGCTCTAGGCAAGAGGCAAGCTCCATGGGGTACCAAGGGAAGAAAGAGCAAGAGGTAAAGCCAGGAGCAAAGCACTCATCTAGGAGTAAAAGACATGGTACTATGCAAGGTAGCTCAGTGTACTCACAGACTTGAACCAGTAGGATGAAAATGGTGGAAAGGTCAGATTTGTGATCTAGGAATGAGAAATAGAATCACAAATTCAAAGGTGGAACGGTTCAAGGAAGTGTCTGTGAAAGAGGTTAGCTAGTGTGGGCTGGAGGTCAGGGTGTTTTATGGGATTGTTTGATTAATATCTGTCTCCTCCATTGCAAAGTGATTTGCGTGATGATAGGGCTCATGTCTGCTTTTCCTCAATATGTCACCCTCAGTGCCTATCATCATGCCTAGAAATAGCAAGGGCTCCCTAAATGTAGCTTTAATGAAAGTGAATTCTGCAACTATGTCAAGGACTTTGAGAGCAGGGTGTGAATGGTTGCCCAGAAGGACTCTGAATCTGATAGTTGGCTAAATGTTTGGCTAAAATCCCTTTCCCCCCAACACTAAATGGATTGGAAGTTGAGAGTAATGGGATGAGACAAGAGCTGGTTAGAGACATATGGAGGGAGCTCCCATATAAAGGACTGGGGTTTGTAAAACTAGGAGGGTAGACAAGAGAGACGTACTTACTGACAACAAACATTTATTGATTTTCCACTGTCTGCAAAGCCCTAGTGTTGCAAATAATCTATGAATATAATAACAGACTCACCCCTGCCTGCCCTTCTCAAGCTTTCATGGGGGGGGATGCAAATCTTAAATTTTAAATTAAAATATTGATATAAATGCATTAAAATACTTATGGAGGATTGCAGAGGAATAATCTGTGGGAAGATATATTGAGTAATAAAGAACAAGGAGCAGTTAGATTGATGGAAGGGATGGGGAATGGACTGAAAGGGGATAACATTCCAGGCAGATAAGCATAATGCAGCAGTTAAGAATGTTATATATATTTACTCCCCAAGGATTGTCTTTTGGAAATGTTAGAAAAAAAACAACCCAAAATTCTAAATTCATTGAAATGTATTTTCACGGAGGTGCTCAGACAAAAACACAGAAACTACTGTTGACTTCACTCTTTCTTTCCCATCTCACATTTGATCTATTAGGTGGTCCTACAGCCACCATTTTCAAAATACTACATATCCGATCTGGGCAATTCTCATCCTGTCCTCCAGGACCACTAAGTCTAAACTACTTTCATCTCTCACCGGTTCAGTGGCAGTTTTTAAAACACCACTTCTCTGCTTCCAGCTTGACAATCAGAATGATTTTATAAAAAAAGGCAAGTGGGATCATGGCCCAGCCACTTTTGAACACTCCAATCAATGAACTCCCAAGCGATCTTAGGATAAACCCAAGACTCAAACAATGATCTACAAAGACAATATATCTGGCTTCTATATCAATCTGACCCTAATATCATCATTCCCTCCCCAAATTTTCTCTGTCCATCTGGTTCTGTTTTTCCATTCCTTTAGTTTGCAAAGCTCATTATGGCCTCAGGGTCTTGAATACTCTGCCCAAACCTTCTTCCCTCAGGTATCTGCAAGCCTCCTTTCTTATCCATCAGGTTTCTAGACTCTCATACCTTCAATATTCACCTCCCACCAAAACTTTCTGTTCCCCTTCTGGGTCTTATTTTTATGATACTTACTTATATTTGAATTTACATTACTTATGTATTACTGGCTTACCTATGTGGGTGTATACTCATACACATGCATACATATACAAACATGAAAATAAATTAAAAATAGAGGCACAGATACAAACAGAAATACTCTTTCTTTCCCATTAGAATGCAAATTTCATGAAAAGAGAATATTTAGCTGTCTTGAACAGTCTTGTTTCTCTAGATCGAGAGCAGTGTCTAGTCTAGTATATGCTCAATCAGTGTTTAATGATTGCATCTAATAAACCATAGGTTGTTTCAAAATAGCTGTTTTTAATGACTACACTTTGATGCTAGGTAGACCTTTCTAAAATAATTATTTCATTATTTCATAATTAGATATATCATTAATATCTCCTTTGACATGTATCTTTGAAAACTACAGGCTGTTTGTTTGTGATCTTCTCCATCCTCTTACGCACATGAACTTGACCATCACCGTGGCTTTCCTTATGTTGTTCCTTCTACTTTTGTTACTGAAATAAAAGGAGCTCCTTCGTGGCATGATGCACATAAGTATTTAAAATGAAATAAGCCACAAAAAAACAAAAAAACAAAAAAAACCCCAAAGTTTTAAATATCTTTATCCTTCTGTTGAGCCTTATTCAAGTCTAGGATCTCTTCATAGTTCCTTTCCTCCCCTCTTTGGGTCATCCTTTCCAACCCATCAAAGACGATGCACACTTTCATATGTACAAGTTGGAAAAAATATCTATTGAAATTAATTCGCATTTGATTTTCAGGTGTCTCTTTTACCGATTAAAATGAGAAATTAAATGTTACTGAATTAACTTCAGTGTAATAGGATGGGTGTCTCTAATATAATAATCAAGTTGTTATATGACCTGAATATTAAATAATATTAAACAATATTCAGAATAGATAGATGTTTTAGCCTTTTCTATAAATTCCAAATATAGTTTTAGGATGAAACATTGTTCCTCTGTATCACTTTCCTATATTTTGGGGCATCGATGTAATGAATAATGAGGAGCAGATTTCTGTGAATTTCTGTGAACTTCTGATCTAACTATAAATTCTGAAACAAATGTGCTTCAGTACTCTGATTGCAAACAAGCACACTGCCATGATAATGAAATAAATTAGTTCACTTATGCTCAAAGGAGACGTTAGTTTTGTTTCCATGTATTCCTATGGACCTGGATATATAATTTTCTTCTATTGTGAAATTTCAAGGGAATGCGAAGTAGCTCTAAATATACCATTTAGAAAGCTCTTCAAAGATACCTTATGGTAATGTCACCATATGTTTACGTAGCCCAGGGCATAAAGCATTGCTAATCTTAATCTTTCTATTTATTTCAATATAATTAATTTATCCCAAATAGCTCAACCAGGGCTTAATCAAAAGTTCTTCTCTTTAATATCACCCCCTTGAGTCAGATTCCTGAGAACATTTTCAGTCTTTGCTTCCAAGCTATAGAACTCAGTGGTAACAGGTCTAGAAGGCAAAAACAAAACAAAACCCAAAAAACAAAATAACTCACAGCTATATTCCACAGAAAAAATGTGAAGATTGACTGAGCTATACTGTCATTTACATGTTCATTATTATTAGGTTTAGAGTTAGGAAAATGATTTGGCATTTTGTTTTGTTTTGAATATTTTTTAAATAGCCTGAGTTTCAGTAATATATCTGAATGTATATCTATATGGTAAATATATGTCTATTTTTTAAATTATTCTTAAGATACACATATATTCTATGTAGCACATATTGAATTTTTATATTATGGTTTACCAGCTACTATTTTTTTTTACACAGGAGCTTAACATAACTCATTTATTCCTAGTATTTCTCACTTGAGTCACATTCTCTGACTCAAGAAATGCACGCTTGTCTATAAAATTGGTGTTTTTGTTAGAATAGCATCAGTAATCTCCCAAGGAGAATTACATCCCCCCACAACACCCACTATGAAATCAAATGTCTTTTGTTCTCTTAGGCCACTGAAGAGGCGTGTAATCATGCCCAATGAATGTGAATGCTGATAATCAAAACCCCTGCCAAAAGGAATTACCATGTAGGGCCTCCTCAGGAGTCCACAGCCCTCACCCAGAGAACTAATACTGATCTTTCCTGCACAAGCAGCCTGTATGCTAAGTGCTGAGACTGTCTACTCAAAGATTTGTTCCATACTACATGCCCCTTCTAAGGACTGAGTTTGCTCTGTTGAACAATGGTTCTTCTCAATCAGAAAGTGAACGTTAGTAATTTTTTTCCTCTCTATAATGCAACATATACCTGCCCAGCTCATCCAGAGTTACTCCCATCAATACCAGCCCTTCCTAGGATTTCAGTAAAAGGCTTTCTCCATTCCTAGCCAGCCCCACTCTCACCCGACTGGGTTCTAGAATAAGTCTGTGTAAAGTTATCACTACAAAGCAATGCAAACCGATTATGATTACATTTATAAATATGTCCTTTTTTTATAGTTTTGCTATTTGTTATATTGTTAGATGGACTATTTTATTCAGCCTCATCTTAAGCCTGTAAAATAGAGATGATTACTTTCATTGTATTGGTGAGGAAAGTGAGTCTCAGAAATGGTAGCTTATCTAATGTTACATAGCAAGTGGGTGGTAGAATCTAGACAGTCTTATCTACTCCAGAACTTAATATTCCTGTCTGTTTTTAAAATGCGTAGGACCATGAAATCAGTTTTTCTGTATTTTTCTGACCAAGATGAAGAGAAGTAAATATCTACCTAAAAACTAACTTTTCCCTCTTGGCCATGTCAACAATATTAAACTATTCAAAGTGTAAAAATGCTAGCAAAAGTTGGCATATAACCCAAGAAAAAGCAACAGATAAGTTATGAAGTGTTAGGAAAGGTTAAAGCCTTCCTTTCTGAAAAGGAAATGTGCATTTTTTTTAACAACCAGTAAGTCAGTTACCACTTATTCATCAATATGATTAAGTTGTATGGTTTTCATTACAACTTCCCTAAAGGTGAATTATATTACATTGATATAGTAGTTAGAAAATGGATGGGCTTGATAAAATGAGATGCAAGTAATTTGATAGAATTCTTCAGGGGACCTATTAGGAAACCAATTTTTTCCTCTCATTTCAATGATAGAAATAATACATAAATGATGTAAAATATGAGAAAAGAACAAGACAAAAATTATTAATTTCACCTTTGTTTATTTTAAAGTACAGGATGCATGGTGGTAGTTCTTAAAATATATTTTTGTTTTCGTAAAATATATTTATTTATTTTTGGTTTTGAATTATATTCCATTCCGTTTAAATAAGTTAGTTTAGGTCCTTTCATATTTGTCAGTTTGTTTCCTTTATAATTTGTATATATGATTTCTAATACACATATATATTTTTATTTATCTGTGTTGAAAGAGTGTATTCAATGTGCACTTTTCAAGGCTGAGGTTCATGTGACTAACCTCATTTAACAAAATGAGAAACTATGGTGATTCTTAAACAAATATGTTTCTTAGGTAATACTGAAAGATGAAAACAACCAATTTTTAATATGTTTTCTGATAATAGTATAGATTAACAAAGTGACCAAACTGTGATAAAGATAAAATACTAATGAAACTAAAATACAACTAAAATGAAATGCTTTTAAAAACCATGCTGTGGTGTATGTGTGTACATGCACGTGTGTGTGTTAAACAAACTTTTCCTTTATAATATTTTCTTATCATTTAAGATGATCACAAAAAAAGTAAAAGTACCCTTTAACAGAGGTAACTTTGAGAGAGCCAACGCTATAAATGATATAATATGCAAGGAGAAGTATACTCAAAGAAGGAGTATACATGACTCTAACATGTAACTTGTTTTCTGAGTTAACTGTAAATATTTTGCTGGCATTTAAATATTCTAATAGTGTTTACACCAGCATCAGAGTTAAATTATTTCAGATGTGGGAAAATTATTTCATAAGAAAACATAATAATATTATAAATTATGTATATACATTATATGCATATTTATGCATGTATAGATGTATGTGACTATACATACATCTATAACAAAAACATACCTTTTGTTTTGTTTTTGGCAGTTTGTCATTAAGGAAGGCACATTGAATCAGTGTTTTTCAAATTGCTTGTGATTGTGTGCACCAGTGTTTTCGTGGCCAGGTACCTACTCAGATAGCACTGAAGATTCTCTACTCCAAAGAGATAAGCTTCATAGTGTCCCTGTTATACAATAGAGACTATACTAAAGAAGTAGCTTCTACATTTCTACGTATCCGTGTAAAAAAGAATTATGGAGTCATGATAATCAACTGAAATTCTAGCTCTTTTAGTTATTAGCTAAATAATTGTGACCAAGGAATTTAATTTTCTAAGCTTCAACTTTGTCATGTGTAAATAATGGGGATAATAATTTCTATAGTAGGCTGGATTTTTACTTGAATCGTTCTTGCCCTTGGAGATATAGGTCATTTAACTTAAACATCCAAAATCTTATCCTCGCTCCTCTCCAAATATATACAAATGTCTTACTTTATTGGCTTACAGTCATCTTTGTCTTCTCTCACATTAATATACAAGTCCTAGCTTTTCTTTATCTGGTCAACCTTTGAAGATCTGTGGGATAGCAGAGAGAGAAGTCACTTTATTTGATGCATTAACAGCCCCCTTTCACGCTTAGGCTCCATTCCCGTTTTGTCATCTGGTGATCATGGCTTCATGCTCCACAGCCTGCGAAGTGTCTCTGAGTCAGACCCATGGGTCTATTCCACTGGGAAGAATATTGCAGATTACCCCTCTGCCCTCATTCAACACACACACACACACACACACACACACACACACACACACACACACACACACACCAGCACAAGCACAAGCACATGCGCACACATATCCTTTGCATGAGACAATTCAGTGGTGTTAAATAACGATTCTCTCCATCTTTTCTATCACCTTGAATGGTCACTCTGGTACTTAAAAGGGCTAGTGCTTTAAAAATCCATAACAGTGCACAATACCATAATCAATGCATTTTAATTTCCTTCCCTTTAGACACTGCAGTCTCCATTTAAGGGTGCCAGTTCTAAAACACATTGTTATTAATCTATATAAACAGCAACTTGTAACATTTTCTGGCTAAAATCCTCCAAAAATGCATCATCCCTCTCCCTAAGTTATAGACTACTTTTGATGAAATACATGTGGCATTTTTGGAACTAGGAGTTTAAAGGCTGACATATACTTATATTAAAGCCTTAATTTTCTACAATAAAGATTTGGCCAGGCATTACAGGATATAAATACTGTACTAGCTTTCATGTAAAAGTAATCTTTTCTTTGCGATCTTGGTGATGTAAAATTACATAAAGCGAATGTAATTTTAATGGAATAAAAAAGTACATATATTTGACTCAAAATATTTTCTTGATTTTTCTATATTCCTATAAATTTCATAAAAGAGTTTACCTAATTATTATTATTATTAATTTTGTATTCTTTAATAGTATCATCCTTGTTTTGAAATAAAGATAAGATAAAGAGAAAATATCCAATAAAATTTGAGAATCGTGTGTGTGTGTGTGTGTGTGTGTGTGTGTGTGTGTGTGTTATAGCTTTGAGGAAATGGATAAAACTTTGCAGTACTTTTAATAGCCATGCTAAAGTGTCTGTCAATCATGGAGACTGATAACCTAGAAGACACACCAAAGTTTTAGAGGCTATTTGTTTCTACAACTTTCACCAGTGTGTTAGTTTCAATACTATTGTTGTGAGTAGCTAATAAATAATATCCTGTGTATAGCTAAGGATTGTAATAGCTCAGACCATGTGGAAGCTGATATCCTATCACTGCAGAGTGTTCTAGGAGGCAGAGATCCAGGAAGAACAATCATGCCACTGGTCATTATTGAGGCTTATTTCTGAGCAAATGAACTGGTTTATCTCTAGTGCCTCAGATTTAAAGGTGAATGAACATTTTTTTCTAAAGATTTGCCCAAGAAAATGTCTGTAATGTGAAAATAATTTTACTTTAATGTTTATTGAAAAGTATTTATTTAGCAACTACTATGTTCATTTAGGTACAGGTTTGTCACTGATCCTTTTGTGGAGGACATGGACATTTGTAGTACTGTTTGCATGTTTCTGATCTCTTCACCACTGATGGCAGTTTTCACTACAAGATTTGCAATACCTCTGAAGTGTAAATTGTTATACTTACCCTCCCTAATGAACTCAAAATGACTATGTAACTTATTTTGATCAGTTTAATGAGAAGTGATATTATGTGTCACTTTTCAGTAGATTGAGAATGGATTCATGGTTGTTCAGACTCTCATTCCTGCTGTTATGAGGACCAGAAAATCTCCAGGTTGAAACAGCGCCACAAGATTGAGCCCCCAAATGATAATGGAGCAGAGCTTCAACCCACACAATGTGAACATGCAGCAAGAGTTTTCTGATTGTCTTGCACAGCAAAAAATCTTATCCTTTCCTGACTATTTCATGAAAACATAATGTTGTATACAATATGCAAATACGAAGCATATTATATTGATTTATTCATATTGTACAACACATACTAGCATGTGAAATACTAAGAATTTATTAAGTTTTTTTTTAGTATATTTTTAAAAGTAATGATGAGACTCCCTTTTCTTTTATAATTCCCATTATAGAAAATGAATTTGGGATATTAGTTTAGAAGAATGATGACACTCTTAAATATTAAAACTATTATTTGAAAAATAATAGTAACCCACTGACTTCTAAATCAAAGCTAAAATAATCAAGAAGTCAGGATCCTGAAAATTACAAGGCTGATGCAGCTATTACATTTATGAAAAGCCTAATTATACCTGAGATTATTTTTATGGATTATTCTTGGGAAATGGTACATTTTTAATAAATAGTAAGTCATTTTAATATCCTAACATTAGCGTCATTTTGCAATACTACAAACTATTATCTTTTCTTAAAACAAAACATCAAGAAAAAATAAAATCGTACGTGTTATCCCATATTTCTTGGGCTTTTTAATTAGAACTGATTTTAATATTATCCTGAAATGAAAATATTAAGGTTATAACTACAAATATTCAAGTAAACCTGGAAGTTATTTTGTTCTTTACTGTATTTCCACTTAAATAGAGAAAGAGAGAAAACAGAACTTAAAAACAAACAAACAAAGAAAACAACCCTGCTTTCTGAAAAGCAGCTAGCAGTGATCCTAGAACTTTAGAAGTGTCTTGGCTTTAAAGAGTCAGGAAGCTGGTATTTGGAAGAGCCAGTCTGGAGCCATGTTAACTGGCATTAAATCTCAGCTCTGCCACTTTAATATCTACGTGACTTTGAGTAAGTTACTTAACCATCCTGTGTGTGCTTGCTAGTTTGTAAAAAGGAGGATAGTGTAGTAGCTGCCTCATAAAAGTGCTGTATTAATTAAGCTAATCCATGGAGAATGCTTAGATCAATAGTTTGTGCATTGAAATCACTCAGCAAAATTCATTTTTTATAATCATAAGAAGGATTACCAATTCATTATTCTCTCTATAATAATTCTCTAAGAAAACTTTGGATTAAACTCTGTATGGACATTTTTTTTTTACCATGATAGTGATGTTTTCTAAATATTCTATTTAGTACAGACGTTAGGTGAAGTGAATGCCAATAGAAGTAATATAACTGTTCTGACTTTAAATATTTATTTTTCTGTTTTGAAGACCATATGATTTTCAAGGGATTATTCTATGATATGGTCAAGCACCTCCTAGTTTTTTAAATTAGTAGCAAAGTTCAACATCGATTATGAGAACAAAAAAGGATCTAAGCTTAGGGTTTAAATATTTGTTTCAGGTGATATTCAAATGACACAGATGCATATATTAACTTATTTTTGTAAAAGAATCATTTTATTTTTTCTTAATCAGGTACAAAAAATATCACGGTAGACGCCTAAATGAATAACACTTGACCTCATGGTTGTATAGCGAGGCGGTATTGGTGGCAGTAGAGAAGAGAATGCTGAGTTTCCAATCCTGCATTCACCTCGACTTGCCTGTTAACATGTGTAAATACCCAAATTTTCAGTGCCTCAGTTTCCTTATCTGTACAATGTCAATAATATAAAACATAGTTGATATTGTGGTTTTAAGATTATAATGAAATAATGAAAATAAAGTCTTGGCACAGTGGATTGTGGCTGGTTCACCATTGTGAATTCTCTTCATATGTATCTATGGATACCTATGAAGTTAATATCCATATAGTGTTTTCTAGTAACTTTTAGAATTTGAAATTATTGTTGCCAGTGTTTTAGTAGGAATGAAAACTTACAAATGCATTATACCTTAACTAGTAACCTAAGTGCATTAATATTCAAGAGTTATGAATTCATTTTATATTGTTTATGATGTAATCAATCACAAGAATTTATACTATAAGCCTAAATGCTATTGCTGCCTATATGATTATAGAATTTTAATATGTGGTAGCTATATGGTAAAATTTCACAATTTGGAACAAAGAAGGCACTTTGTAAATATAGACTGATGTAAAATATATTTATTTTTAATTTCTTTCTCGATTACAGAAAATATTTTAAAGATTATTCCAACAATAATAATGTTGTACACTAGAAATCACTTCTCCTTGGTCTCAGTACAAACACACACACATTAACTGTTCTTAACATCAGATAAAACACTTAAATATACCTGCAAAGAATAACATTACAAATTTGTGAAGTAATTAGGTAGTAGGTAGGCCATATTATAAACTAATAAACCTCAACTATCAAATGAAAATCTAAAAGTATTGACATTTGTGAAAGCATGTTTTAATTTTTTCTCTTGTCCCATTGCATTTGAATCCTAAAGCAAAAGTTTCCAATCTGTTCAGTGGTTGTAAATATATTTTCTTTAAAATAGGACTCTTTCATACCTGGTGAAGAAGATGAGTGATAAATCTTGCTGATGTCATTTACAGTCACAAATGCAATTGTTTATTAAAGAATGAAATTGATTTCAGAGTGACTTGTAAACTGTTCTGGAAGGCAGCTCCTAAGTACTCTGAAGCCTGAAAGGACACACAATATTCATGTTTGTTTTAAGAGCACAAGACCTTCCCTCAGAGGGAAAGACAGCATAAATAAAAACAAGCAACAACCTTAGTTAAAACAAAACTTAAAAGGAAAAATAGAAAGGTTTTACTTGGCTTTAAAAGTATGTAGGAATCGATTATTACAATTTAAAAGAGTACATTCATCTCATAGTGTGTAGTACTGAAGTACATTACATAGTTTCTCAGACATGCAATTTGAAGATCTGGACATTATACTCAGGAAAGACATGAGTGGTATAGCATGGTTGAGTGTGAAAGCACAATGTTTGTTTTCTGGGTTTTTTTTTTTCCTTTTGCTATTTAATTATATTCTGTAATACAAAATCAAGCAACAACTTTCCAGGTACATTATTGTTATTTAATTCTTAAGAATTCATGGCAAGGAGAGTAAGTACCACAAGGATGTTGCTGGAAAAATGGTACTGCTCAGCAAACAACAAAAAATCTGGCGTATCAATTCTAAGAAAGAAAAACAAAGCTAGAGGCGTCACACTTCCTGATTTCAGTTTATTACAAAGCTACTCTAATCAAAATAGTAAAGATACTGGAATAAAAACAGACACATAGACAAATGGACCAAAACTGAGAGTCCAGGAATAAACCTACATAAATACAGTCAACAAATATTTTACAAGAGATAAGAATACTCAACAGGGAAAGGAAAGCATCTTTGATAGTGGTGGAAAAACAGGATGTACATGTGCAAAAGGGAAAAACTGCTGCCCACAAGAGGAACAATCAGCAAAATGAAAAGGCTTCATATGTACTGGAGTCCTTTTTCTTCTGTGTGCATCTTATCTCCATTCCCCTTGGCAAGTTCAGACCTTTATCCCCTCCCCTTTTATGTGTTTTGTTATCACAAATTATCCCTGTTTATACTGTGAGCTCATTTCCGAGTTGTAGTAGCTAATTATTCTCTCTCTCTCTCTCTCTCTCTCTCTCTCTCTCTCTCTCTCTCTCTCTCTCTCTCTCTGAAAAGGCAGTCTACAGAATGGGAGAAAATATTTTCAAACCTTCTATTTGATAAGGCACTAATATCTAAAATACATTAAAAATTTATTTAATGCAATAGCAACAAGCAAAATAAAACAATCTGATTTTTTAAAAAATGGGCAAAGGACCTAAATGGACATTTTTATAAAAAAGACATACAAATGGCCAACAGGTACATGAAAAGATACCCAACATAACTAATCATCATAGATATGCAAATCTACACCACAATGAAATATTGTTTCATACCTGTCAGAATGGGTATTAGTAAAAAAGCGAGAGATAACAAATGCTGGCAAGAATGTGGAGAAAAGGAATCCTGGTGTACTATTGGTGGGGATATAAACTGATAAAGTCATTATGGAACACATAATGTAGGGAGATCTCTAAAATATTAAAGATACAACTACCATATAACCCAGCTATATTTCTAGGTATATGTCTGAAGGAAATGAAATCACCCTCTGGAAGTGATATCTGTACCTCCATGTTCATTGCAGCATTATTCACAAAAGCTAAGACATGGGAATGGCTTAAGTGTCCATTCATGGATGAATATATAAAGGAAATGTGGGAGATTATACAGAGGGTGCCAAAAAAAAATGTATACACATTTTAAGATAACATCTCATAAAATGTATACAAGTGGACATTTTAGTCAATGTTGCTCAAGCAGTAGTTTGCCATAATCAGAAGTGTCTGGATGCTGATGATAATAACCATTTTGAGCACCTCTTGTAATTGCAGAAGTCAAAAGTGAATTGTATTCATCTTTTGTTATTGGTATATATTGAATATTACAATTTTAATAGTTTTTTTCCCTTTTTTTTAAAGATATTATTGGGGAACAGCATTGGGGAATCGGGTAAGGGAATAGACAAGTTGCTGTCCTTTTGTTCTTCAGTCTAGTTGTGGAGGACATCGCTTCACTGGCCCATGTTGGTATTGTGATCATTGCGCTCTTCCCGGGTGAGGCAGATTGGTCGCCAGCCATTGGGCTTATGGTACTCATGGTAGCTTATGGCAGCCCACTGCAGCTCCACTGCAGCCTATGCCATTGCTGGCGACTCACGGCAGCCCAGCTCTAAGAGGAACTGTTGTTCACCATCTTAGCTGTAGAGGGCACAGCGTCACTGGCCCATATGGAATCTGAACCTGCGGCCCTGCTGCTGAGAGCTTGAGCTCCCAACACAACTCTTAACCAATGAACCACTCACCTGGTCCAGTTTTTTCTTTCTTAAAATGCGCATACATTTTTGGCACCCTATGTATATACACAATGGAATATGGAATATTATTCAGCCATAAACAAAGAAAGAAAGCTTCCTCTTTGCGACAGTATGGATGGACCCTGAGGGCATTATACTAAGTGAAATAAGTCAGGCAGAGAAACACAAATATTTTATGTTCTCGCTTATATATGTAATCTAAAAAAGCTGAACTTACAGAAGCAGAGAGTAGAATGATAGATGACAGAGACTAGGAGATGGGGGATACAGGGAGAAGGTGGTCAGATGGTGCTGACTTCCAGCTATAAGATGGTTAAGTTCCAGGGAACCTAATATACATCATGGTGACTATAATTCACAATGCTATATCATATACTTTAAAGTTTTAAGAGAGTAGATCTTAAATGTTATTACCAAATACACAAAAAAATGATAAGTAAGTGGATGGAATTGTTAACTAACGTTATCGTGATATCTATTTTACAATATGTACATGTATGAGATTATCACATTCCCACTTTAAAATTAGATGTTGTATATCAATATCTCAGTAATGCTGGAAAAATATCAAGCTTATTTTGCAATATCTTAATAATTTAATAAATATATCACATGATGATTAAAAATGTTAAAAACATATAGCGAGCAAACACAATCTAGTTAGTAAATATGTAGTCAAATGATTTTGACCTCCTTAGGGGTAATAGAGAAAGAATTATGGAGAACATTAGCGATTCTGTGGGGGAATTCATGATAGATCAAAGTGACCAAAGTCTCAAAAGATTGTCATGGTTTATGATACTGAAATATGAACTTGAGATCAAGACACATTATTAGAAGAATTAATAAAATTCTACTCGTAATAAAATGACTACTCGTAATTGCTTAGTAGAAAAAAATAGTATCATAAAACCACTTGGATTTGTCAAAAATCAATAATAGCTGATTATTTGTTGTATCTCTTTGATAAGACATTTTGTTAGAGAACAGAAATATCAATTTTTACAGGTTTTTTTTAGACATAGTACATTATTAAAGGAATATACAATTGTTTAACTTAGTGACATTAATTAGGAGTAAGTTTAAAGTTAGACTTAAAACAGAGATAGACTTGAAATAAATAGATGGTAATTATTAAGTACAATATTCTTAAGTAGCCCATTTATCAAATATAAAGAGATACAAATATTATTTTAGGTGAGGATATTTGTCTTTTATTTTAGATCATTTGTAATTTGAGAAATAACTTGAAAAAAACAAGTATACTGGTGTTCATTTTTAGGAGAGTATGCTTAAGTTCATAGTCGGTTCTCTATAACTGTGTAGATGACTATACAAATAAACAGATGTTTGAAATTATGTAAGCCAAATGGAAGTTGACTTGGTGAAGTCATAGATACGGGTTGGAATGAGCCTATAGCATATATAATGCAAAGAGCCATCCTGATTACATACAGGCAATTTACAGACTGTGCATTCAAAATACAATAATCACAATCACATTTTAATTCACATAGCTACGTGGTTTTGATTTCTTGGCACCGGTTGTCAGTTTACAGCTATTTATAATGATGTCATAAGGTGTCTTAGCTCTGCTGGAGTCCTTTCGATAACACCATGAAAAACCGCCTTCGTGTTTTCCCTGAAGCTCGGCATAAAGACAGCCTCCAGTCCTTCAGGACCAATACACACTTAAACCTGCACAGACACTCAGCCCAGCCAGGAACAGATCTACAGGCCCATTGAGTGGATATCAAATCCTCATCAGCCTTAAAAACAGTTATTGAAGAGCCAATGAGGAGAATAAACACAAAATATTAAACATGCTGTTATTCACTGCTTCTACTGCACTAGTCACTTTTCTATTCTTGAAGTAGCTCTCTTAAAGAACTAGGAATAGCAGTTAAAAATATGTAAGATTTTTTTTGTATGTAATTATTTATTTATTTTCTATATCCTCTCACCTAAATATAAGCTCAATGACAGCAGTTATCCTATCTCTTCTGTTTCACACGATATCTACATCTCCTAGAAAGCTGATCAATAAATATCTATTGAGTAAATAAAAATCATCCCACATGTTCATCTATGGTATTTGGGTCTCTAATATTATAAATGATGCTTTAGAACATGTTTTGTATGTATAAAATAGAACCACTTTTAAAGAATAATTTTAATAATTTTAATAATACATCAGATGAAGATGTATGCAACCTACTGCATTTCTTATTTTTTTAAAAACGATTAATAAATATCTACCAAATGAAACTTAGAAAAAATTCATCCATGAAAGACTGGGATACAGATTTAGATTACATTTCCTGCTTTCGCAATTTGTTTATAACCAATGTTGGAAATCTATGCTCAATTCTAATATGTGTGCCACTTTGCCCTACAGATATATGCTATTAATATATTTTGTACAATACTTTTTTTATAGTACATGACTAAGAAACTGTACCAATTGTGCTAGCACTGTTTCATTTATATTTTTATCAATAAAAGAGGTGAAAAAATCATCAAGTCAAATGGTTAACATTCTGTGACTTCCATAATGATACATTAATATTTATTTTATTGACCTTGAAAGTCAAAACTATATGCATTTTATAGATGAAGAGGCATTCATAATTTCAAGTGAGTCAGCATTGCTTCTATGAGCACATTTAAAAGACTTTAATGGCATAATGGAGACAATGCATCAACTGTATAAGCCATAGAATGTGTCTTTAACTTTATTCAAAGTAGCGATATAAGTCACCCTTTATGAAGCGTTTTTGTTTTGCTTTACGGCATTTCAAATATTAGGGCTTGTTATGTAATCGGGCTTTTTGTTTCACAAATCATAGATAAATAAATATAGATAGGACCTCATAGATTAAATAGCATAATTATTTTATTTCACTAATGATGTCAAAGTGCTTGTCTAGTTTAAAATATCTAATTTTATCATTTCAATTCCTTGCTGTCTCTTCATCTCAAACTAACACAGAGACACTGTTCCTCCAAATCCACTGAAACTTTTCCCCAAACTTCAAAGGTATTCTGCTTAGTTACCATATAAAATGTCATTTTCAGGATTGATTTGCTATAACTTTTCATGTTTGAGATTTGGGATACTTAATTTATACATCTAGAAAATATCAGTAGTATTTTTTTCTAAATTTTGCTCAATCCTTCTTTAACAACATCTTAGTCTATTTCGTGGGTTCCCATTTCTCCTCCTTTGTTCTTAAAAAGTGGTCTTAGATCCCTTGGTTACCACTGCTCCTCCTTTCCACAATCTCCTCTCCCTTTGAGTCACCTCCACATCACCTTTGTTGAGTTCCAAAGAATCGCCCTTTATTTTATAACCAATTTTCAAATAAATAATACTCTTCCCATGGCTTCAAATACCATCTACATTTTAAATAACCAGCTTCCGGATTCATAGGTCCAACTATGAATACATAATTAGCACTTGCAATTGTAGGTCACTCAGTTGTGTCTCAAACGCAATAGATCCAGAGCTGCCTCAATGCTGTTTCCCAAAAACTACCCCTCTTTTTTTTTTTTCTTTTCTATCTCAGAAAAAGTGGAATCGACATCCACTCGGTTATTTAAATGAGAAAATAGGAAAACATTTCAGATTTATTTTGAAAAAAAACTCTTTCTGCCCTATTCAATATATCTTCATGATGTCCCCCTTTCTCCGTGTCTACCCTTTGCTGTTTGTTTTATTATCTGAAAAATATCTTTTAAAAATCCAAACTTTCACAGTATCTCAAATTGTTCAACGGCCTATTCTCAACACTGCTTCCAGAGTACTTTTTCTAATATCCAAATTTGGTTGTATAATAGTCTTGCTTAAAATAGCCTCCCAGGTGAAGTCCAAACTCCTTAAAAGAGCATAGGAGAGTCTCCGTGACCAACTCATTACCCACCACACCCAGCAGCTTCTCCCTGAGGGATGATGTGGCGTGTGCAGGCGTATGAACATACCTAACTCATTATCATCTCCATGCATTTCGGCTTGCATTCTGGCTCTCTGGAGTGGTCGTTTCTCCTCAAAAATGACACCAGCACTCTATCCTATTTATAGCTCATTCTTTTAGTTCAGACAGAGATTGATTGGTTATCTCCTCATCTGAAGTGTCCTCAAGCCTTGCAAATGCCACACCTAAGATTATTTTAACACCACATTGTATTATAGTGGTTTCTGATAGGTCATAATTTTCCACTAGCCCTACCATCAGGCATCTTGCATCTCTAAATGAGATGTCCTTGGCACATACTATGCAGGAGGCAATAAGAATCCGTTAAATGAATTAATGGTCTTAATGGGCAATGTTCCTTACTATTATCCAAATCACTTAATAGGTTAATAGTCATAAGTCATTAGTTTTTCCAGTTTTCTAAAATATAATTTTTGGAAAATTCTCTCTAAAATCATATGAATATATATATTTTTTTACTTTTAATAATGGTATAATATATATATACTATTACATGATACATCAATGTTATTTATAAGTATATATATATATATTATGAGTTACAATAGAAACTACTTAAAGAATAACATTACTTTAAGAAATATTCCAAAACAGCTCTTAGGTTTTAAAACTAAAATCTTGTGGAAATACACAGTAGAATAAAATACTAGGTTGATATTGAATATATAGGAAATATATTTAACTATATTTGATTCTTTTAATCTCAAGTATAATGCAACTTTTTTGAACTGGAAATTAAAATAAACATAAAATTATAGCATTTAAAAATGTTTTTTGTATGATTCAAATGTACCTCCGAATAGAACAGAAAGTAACCTTGGAAATTTGAAACTTTCCATTTTACTTCCAAATTTTGTATTGTCTCTTCCCCAAAATGACACTAAAGAATGCATTCACGTGGTGAAAAATGTCAATTTAAAAAGCAGGCAGATGGTGCTTGCTTGTCTTATCAGATACACAATATGGGATATGTTTCAAAGGGGAAAATGGAATTTAAATGCCCAAACAAAAATTTACAATATGTCCATTGACTAGATATTGGGAATGACAAAAAGAGCCAAAATGTTTCTTAATTCTAAGTTATGAAAGTCTCATTTCAAATTCTGGAGGATATGTAAGAATTGTAATTTTCAAATACATTAAAACCTTGGATTGCGAGTAACTTGGTTTGTGAGTGTTCTGCAAGGTGAGCAAACATTTCTAATACATTTTAACTCGGTAAACGAGCGATGTCTTGCAACACAAATAGTTTGTTTCTGGAACAAATTATGCTTACAAACCAAGGTACTACTGTATACTAAGCATCATAGAATTTATTGCTGATAGGGACCCACATGTTATCCTATATCACCTTTTTCCTCAAAATAGCAATGCAGCATCCTTAGGGGCAGAGAGATGAAATGCTGATTAATTAAGTGATTGATTGATTTCCCTTTTTCTTCAAGATTCCTGATAGTCTTTAATATTCTGAGTTTTTAGGATCATGTGGAGATTTTGAATGACTGTATCCCAAACATTTTATCAAGGGACACTGCTCATTGAATTTTATGGGGTTTTTTTTGTTTTGTTTTGTTTTTTTAAGCTGAGCCATCCTGCCACCTGTTGGCAGCTTAGCGGCAGCTCAGCTCAGGCCATGAATTGAACTGGTGACCCTGTTTGCTCAGAGCTCACATTCTTGAGTGAGCTCTTAACCAACTGAGCCACTCGGCCGGCCCAAATTTTATGTTTTTAAAACAGACAAGAACATACAGAGTTTAATACTACTAATACCAATGCCTTCATTTTGTAGTCAGAGAATTTCAAGACCAGAAACTGTAAGTATCTTCTCCAGGCTACAAAACAAATGAACAGAGAAGCTAGGATTCTCTTCACTCATAATCAGATGCTCTGCCCACTAAAAATGTATGCCTGCAAACACAATTTCATGTTTAATTAAAATCTTTAAGCAGAATGTGGTAAAGTTCATCAAGTTAAGTGTTATGAACAAAAACAATAAACACTCAAATTTTTAAAAATCCAATTATAGATGTCTTTGCTATTCATTCTTCCACTTAATAACTTGTGAAGTACATCATAGCAGGCAACAAAACCTCTGGAATTAGTTGGCAGCATGTTCATTTACTTTCAAAGTACACATCTAGAAAATACATTGTGTTCCACAAGGTCAAAAAAAGAAATGTGTTTGAAAACAGTAGGTGATTGTGTTCTATACTATTTAATCAAAGACTTTAAGTAAAAATTCTGCTTGTACAATATTAGATATTTTATCTAAATTAAATCATTGTAAATATATTAGCAAAAAAGTCCACAGATATCTATCTTTCTTTAATCAATTATATGTATATATATTTTTTGAGAACCAGAACAATAAAATGATCTGAAATGCTACTGGATCTTTGCTGTCTAATCTTTATTCATCTCATACATGCTTCTTCTAGCCTTTCACCAAACTTAATTATTGCTCCTTCCTTGTGAACAAAATTGCACAATATACTTGTTCCTTGTCATAGATGCATACAATCATTTAAGGGAAATTGGCAGGATGTATCTGAGATTTTGGCTCTGTGGTTTGAAGACACTAGGCATACGCTGTGT
Organism: Hipposideros armiger; assembly: GCF_001890085.2. Taxonomy (NCBI): domain Eukaryota; kingdom Metazoa; phylum Chordata; class Mammalia; order Chiroptera; family Hipposideridae; genus Hipposideros; species Hipposideros armiger. The sequence goes on from NW_017732266.1 coordinate 164,390, forward strand.
AAAGGCAGGTGACAAAATGTGAATCCAAAACTATATCCATTCTGTTCATTTACTTTACCATTTAGAAAGCACAGATGTTAACTATACAACAACAAGGTGGTTTTATTGTAATCACCTGCTGTTAGGGTCCCTCCTGGCGCAGTAGCCAAAATGGTTCTTGTTTCCTTCTCATTTACAAGGTGTTTGTTATTTGATGGCTCAAAACAAAACTGGTATTTTTTTCCCCTTCTTCATAAGAAATGCTTAAAACAAGATAATTTTGAAGAAAAATCAGTATAAAATTGAACTGCATGCTATCATAGTTAATTGTATACATTCTTCATAATGTGATTTGTGTTGATTTTCAGCTGAAAAATCTAGTTCTCTTTTGGTTTGTTTTTTGATTTGCTATTGTTTAGGCAGAATTTCTTCTATTCACTGACAATGCTGGGGAGAAAAAAAGATGACTTGATTCTTTTTTCTTCCAGGAATCACTCACAAAATGGAAAATATTAATATTTACTATGTTTGCTGACTAATTAAAATTCATATTTGAAAGAGCTTTTGCTCTTAACTATCAGAACATATGTAAAAATGTAAACTCATTAGCAAGCATTTATATATAATGTACATTATATAACACATGTATAGTATATGTATAATACACACATACATTATAAAGATTTTTTTCATTAATGTACTAGCGAGAAGCTTAATCATCAGAGAAATAATGAATCTAAAATGCAGAAAGTCTCTTCCTGGAGATAGAGTCCAGCTGCCTCCTCACTCTCGTCATCGGTAGTGTGACTAAAGCTTTTGTAACTCCTTGTTTGATTCTTTCCTCTTTGGAGTTTGTTTCGCAAGAATCCCAAATCCACCACCCTTGACACCTACAGAATGCAGGGTTCTTAAAGTTCTTTCCGCTCATGACTTCGCTCTTCACCTGAAACCTGGTGGAGGACACAGCTTCCTATTTTGGTTCTATTACCACAGCCTTTGACGTAAAGTTGATTTGACTAGAATTGGCTCCTGTCCATCACTAGGCCAAATCAAAACATTTGCCTCCATCTCCCTATTGAGATTCTTTTCAGTTTGTGTGCCTATCACATTTGTACTGTAAAGACTAAGAGACTTCATTTGCACTAATGATATAGAATAAGTATCATAACTGCTATGATAAACTTAGATACAATGCATACATTTACTCAATTATTCATAAAAATGGATGGAGCGTCTATGATTTCCTAAGTATAACTAAGCTTTGGCCTAGAAAGATTAATGATATGTGACTGTACCACAGAGAACATACAACCTACTGGAAGAAATAAGATTCTAAAATTATCAGATTAGTTTTCTAAAAAGTCAGTGCCTTTTTTATAGTTAAAAAGGTATGTGCATCTGAAATAAAACATCCTTCTTAAAAATATGAATCTTAATACGGCCTACAATAACCTATCACATCTTCTTTATCTAACTCTTTATTGTCTTTAATCAAACCTGTTTTTAATCAAATACCATTATTGTAATAGTTACAGAAACATCCATTTTCCATTTGTAAAGCCTTTGATTTTTTTTGTAAATCACACTTTAAATTCTAATAATTAAGAATCTTTGAAATATTACTGTATTAATTAAAGAATGCTAGGGTGTTATAACAAATAGAAACATTGTGATAACTCAAATATAGTAGACATTTTATTGCTCATTATAAAAATCAAAACATGTGTTTCTGAAGGGCTGATAGTTCTCCAAGTGGTAATTCAGGGACTCGGGTTTCTTCTGTCTCATGGCTTCATGATCTTCAGCACATGACTTTTAAGTCCCCTTTGTTTATCTGCATTAGGTTCATGAAGTAAATAAGCATTGGGGATCACTTATAGGAGGCTCTTATGATGTGAGCCTAGAATTATGACATTTCACTCCTGTTCATTTTTCACTGCCTAAATCTCTGTCACTCAATGACACTCCACTACAGGAAACATTGGAAAATGCGCACCCCTGTGAATCAGGGGAAAAAAAGACATGGGTTTGATAAACAGCTATTCATATGTGTCTCCACCTATTTTTCAATCAAAATTAGTGTTTGTGTGTGTGTGTGTGTGTGTGTGTGTGTCTGTGTGTGTGTGTAAACACGCATATGCTAATATATTGGAATTCTTAAAATATATTTATTTGTATCCTGAGAATGAATCATAAGAAGTTCTTTTTTTGTTTGTTTGTTTGTTTGTTTTTAGCTGAGCCATCCTGCTACCTATTGGTAGCTTAGCGGCTGCTCAGCTCGGGCTGGCATCGAACCGCTGTTGCTCAGAGCTCAAACTCTTGAAGAAGTTCTTAATTGTGATTTTGAATTCTTTTATTTTTTCCTTCTGTCATTGTTTCCACTCATGTTCTACCTTGAATATAGAGGGAAAATAGCACTTCCTGTAAACTGTCTTTCAGTAACGATTTTTAAACTTATTTGTGAGTTAGAAATTTTTTCTATCAATTGGTATTACTTGAAACAGTAGGTAAATAAGGTAAGAGGAAAATTCTGGTAAATATCTGTAAATAGTCTTCTCCTCTGTATTACTGAGAACCAGTTTGGAAAGCACCAGAAGACATTATTTTCCACTTTTAGGGCCGGCCGAGTGGCGCGATGGTTAAGAACTGGCTTGGGACACCAGAGGGCCCCGGTTCGGATCCCACATATGAGGGCCAGTGACACTGCCCTCTACAGCTAAGATGCTGAACAACGGCTCAACCTGGAGCTGGGCAGCCGTGAGTCGCTGGCGATGGCGGAGGCTGCAGCCCCTGTGACAGTGGGTTGCCATGGGCTGCCGCGTGTAGCCAGCAGCCAGCGTGAGCGGCCAGCAGCCGCAGTGAGCGGCCGTCCAGAAGCCGGCGACTGATCTGCCTCGCCCGGGAAGAGCGCAATGATGGTGCCAACTTGCGCCAGTGAAGCAACGTCCTCCACAACTAGACTGAAGAACAAAAACGACAGCAACTTGTCTGTTCCCCTTCCCCCAATTCCCCAGCACTGTTCCCATCCCCCCAATTCCCCAATAAAAAAAAATCTTAAAAAAAAACAAAAAAAAAGTACCATCACAGAGTAAAAGATTCAAGATTCCAGCACGTTAATGTAACTAAAACGTCTTCAATGTTTTTTACAGAGAATTGCTGTATAAGTTATGAAAGCACTTAAATAACTCTTTACTTTTTTCCATTATATTATGACAAAAAAAATATAGAATCAGTTTTTGTTGTAGACATAATACTTCTAAAAATGACTGTCTCAGAAGACATAAACTAAATTTTCAATCAATTACTATGATTGAAGATTATGATTTAATCATATATTTCTCATGTCTGTTTCATTAGAATATGCTATTTATACTTAAATTTTAAGGAAGATTACCATAGTATAAACGTATTTCTAAATGATTGATTAAAACTCCTTTTAGATTTCCCTTTCTAGTCCAAAATTTCCTTCCATCTGATGCAATGGTTTGAAAACAAGTGACAGTATATCTGATTGATGTACTTATGCTAACAAATGTCACTCTATGTATATATCAAAATGCAAAATACTGCTGCATTTTGGAATGTTTGAAATCCACATAGAGAGACAGGTAGATGATGAAAACTGAGAACTAAAGATTAATTTTGAGAAATTGTAGGCCCTCTTTACTTCATGTTAGTTACATAAAATAGAATTTTAGGGAAGCATCTTGATTACTACTGTATAAAATAAAAGGAACCAACTCAGTGAACAAATTGCCTATTGTTTGCTAAATATATTTTTTTTTACATAGAAAGTTATTTCTTGTTTCCAATAGATATTTTTAGCTCTCCATGAATACTGAAACATGCTAGTCTTTCATTTCTTATAATGAAATATAAAGAAATGTATTTCACCAAAATATCAACTTGGTAACTATTATCAGATAAACACATACCTTCATATATTAAGATATAGAAAAGTAAGGTTATAGTATATTTTATTGCAGTAGGCAAAGGAATGCATATATGCTATACACATTAATATTTAGAATGGTTAAATTATACAATAATTTTTTTAGCATGTGCATTTCTTTTTACTTTACATCACAAAATAAATCTTGTATTAAGCCTCAATTGTGTGATAAACAAAATAATTACTCAAAGTGGTTTCCCCAAAATATAAAATCCCAACATTTAAGAAAGTTACAATTTTCTTGGGAAATATACCCAACAAAAATAATGGGTAAACAGAAAAACAAAACAAACAAACAAACAGAAAAACACCTGTTAGTAGATACAAAACTCATACAGTGAAGGTAGTTGTAATTAGCAAACAGAGGTTCTTCAGTTTGGGAGTAGCTCCAGTGAGCTCAAAATACTTTAAAATTTCACAAGGCTCTCAAAGGGAAAGACATTTTTTCATGACTAGTAGTGTGTTACTCTAAGATCAACAATGCACACTAAGATCCAATTATTTGAGATAATTGAAATAACTTGAAATATTTGGGATCCTAGATCCTTTCATCTGAAAGTAAACACACACACATACACACACACACACACAGTACTTCACAAACATTAATTATCAGGTGTGGTCATCAACATTTATATTTCTATAAAACTTGAACATTGTGCTGTACGAATAGTATTAAACACTTAAACAAATAAAACTGCTAACAAGTATTGAGGAAAGTTTGTAAAAATGAGGCTACAAATAATCTCCCTGTTTAGAGGCGTCAATCAACGGCTTCATTTTGTCCTTGTAAAGCCAAGTCGATACTCCATTCCAGACTATTATTAAATGGCCACCACTCTGTACCTATTGTTTTATGCTGGCCTCCGCTTGCTACTAAGTTGCTTTGTTATGCTTTATTTTCTCCCCCAATACCTCCTTTTTTTCTCTCTCTCTTTCTTTCTTTTTTTTTAGCTGAGCCATTGGCAGCTCAGCGGCAGATCAGCTTGGGCCAGGAATCGAACTGCTATCAGAGCTCACACTCTTGAGTGAGCTTTTAACCAACTGAGCCACTTGGCCTGCCTGACAATGCCTCCTTTTAAAAAAGGATTTTTCACATGGCAGTATTTCTGCATAATTTATTTTTATTTCACCTCAAATTATTGGGCATACTTTTTATTAATTCTGAAGAACTATTATTTTTTCCCTGTAGTTTACAGGAAAAAAGTGTGTTTACAACACACTGTAATGTTTTTTTTTTTTCCACCAGTGTTATTGATAGCATTTTGAAGAACAGTTCAAGAAATACTCTCAAATTAGTTTATGGACTCCAAATTTGTTCCTGCTTTTCAATTTAGTTTTTCACATTTTTTTCTAACTTCAACTTTGGCCCTGAATATATTGAGTTTTTTTGTTTGTTGGTTATGATCTATACCTTTGATCTAATTATTTACTTATTTGGTATGTCTGGGGCTTGAACTCTTGGTTATGACAATGGCATGCCCTTATTTTGTTCTGATCTCTCCACTGATGAGACATTATTATAATTTTGGCCTGTCTCCTAATGTGATTACTCAGATTTGGATATCAACATAGTTATAGCATCATTCTGAATAAGTTAGAGTCCTTAAAATTAAGTATTGCTCTGTATGTGTGTGTGTGTGTGTGTGTGTGTGTTTTATGTGAAATTGCTTATTTGATATTGCAATATACTTGATATGTTAAATTACTTATTTTAATATTACTCATCACTAAGAAAAGTCAATTAGTCAAAATCTCTTTTCAGTGCTCAGAACTATAAAAGACACTATTACATGGAGTAGGGGAGAAGGACAAACAGATATACCCAGATTGATGACATGAAATATATAAAAAAAATCCCAATAATAGACCCTAGTATAGTATATTGTTAGTTCTTAACAATTCTCTCTCCTCATTAGCCTCTATATAACAATATCTCAAAAAATAATTGAGGGTCCATCAACATCTGAAACCTAGTTATTACCCTTTGACTTTGTCTCATGATTCATTTCTCTATCCTGTTTGAATTCAAAGACTCACTTTTACTTGGATTATCTATTTAATTTCTAAGGCTGTCTTTTAGTCTGGGCTAAAGGTTTTCAATGTCTCGTCTTTATTTAATTGCTCAGATTCAGCTCCTAGAGCTTTTGTTTCACATGGAACCAGGTAAGCAGAATGATATCATCTTCAGCTTAAACTAACAAAATTGTAAACCAGAAAATAAACTTGAAAGAAGCCTCTGTATGATTATGGGAAGAGGCTCACATGTTTGGGAGGAAATAACTGATGAAATCTTACACTTTAGTTGGCACCTGAATTTTTGTAGCATAAAGATATAAATCTATGGAAATTAAGCTTTAAATATGAATGCCAATAACACTTAAACTTTTGTTTATACCCCCCAAGTAAATAAATATATAAATAAATGTGTAGTTTTCTGTTAAAATTAAATATTCTGTAGGGCCCAAACATTAAAAAAAGTATTCTCATACATACCTGTCCCAACCTGCATTTTAAGAAATGCCTGTATCGGAATAGAAGTCAGTGATGGCTTGCTATATGCCAGTATGTCTGTTTATTTGTCAGGGTCCACAGTCCGAACCCACCCTGAGAGTTCATTTGTCAGATTTAGTGCTTACATCCCCGTGGATTCATCTATTAGAAAATGATTCACATTAATCTAGCCCATAGGACTGATGCCAGTTTTCTAATGTCTTATGTGTTTAATGTCTTCAGTATAAGTTGCTGTTTCAGCAAAAGCACCTGCTTTCAAGACACCAGTTGTTTTTTGTTTTTGTTTTTTTTCCTCCCTATTTTTAAGTTCTTAGTGGAGGTGGAAAGAAGACTTCCTTTTGACTTATTTTCTATCACTTAAATTCAGACACGTAACAAACTACCATCCATAAGTATATGATGTAATTGTAGCAAAACCAACAATAATGATATTCAGTACTCTGCTAAAACTATGTATAAAGATAATGGATTACTAAGGAATATAGGAAATTATTTGCTGCATATATCAACTTTTTAGCATTATTAAAACCATTCAGATATGGAGCAATAAAGTACTATGAAATGACTCTAATTTAGGGAATTATTTTTTAATAGTTCTAAATGGATAACTATACCGATTTAATTTGTTTGGGCAGCTGAATAAACAGTCACTTGGACTAGGATGAAAATACATGACACATAGACCTTGTTTTGGGACAAATTGCTGGAGTAAAAAATTATAGAAGTTCAATCAAAGGCTGTCCACGTTCATGGAGTTAAAATTCTAAACAACTATTTCACTGTATATGGAATGATATATAATGAGATGTCTATGTTATACTTATGGTATATTTACTTAATTAAATATTATATTATATATATCTAAGTTGATATGCCAACAATGAAAAGAGGCAACATGTGATTTTCTGGACATATATAAATATCAGCTGAAATTAATCTTACCTATCACATGATATTGTCAACATTATTCTGTTTATACTATTCTATTTAGATTTTCCAATATTTCTAATATAATCATGGATTTGATTATTTAAATATAAACATATATAATATGACATTTTGAAATTAAATTTTTAGATATATTTAAGACCTTAGAAATGCATATGTACTTGTTAACCTTGACGGTTAATATGAAAAATTTGAAAACATAAATCATCAGCTATAACTTACAACTACTTCAGACAAATAATTTTTAAATACTATTATATTTGAATTCATTTATTGCTTTATAGCCATGATTATTTGTGAGAGTAGACCTTAAATTTATAAAATGAAGCTTAAACAATATTACTTTATCCTATGAATGTATAGTTGGTATCTATGCTGGGATGGATACTAGTTGCATACAAGTAAATATTGCAAAAACACAAAAATTTGGGCTATGTCTCCTTTTTGTTTTGATAAATTTCATAGTATAAAAAATACTATTCTATCTTGTAGAATTAATTAAGTTCTGCCTTGTAAAGTAGATAAAGTATGAAATATGTGATTGGCTCACCTTCTACATTTTTTTGTCAGCACGGCATGAACAATTGCACTAAAAATAAGTATACAAAGGCGTTTGAGGTGGGAAACATTTCAACATTTTAAACCAAAGATTTGAAACATTTTAGCTATAAAAACCAAATTCATATGCAGTGCAAAATTCCTTTACATAAAGCAAATCTTTCTACAGCACTTCCATGAGTTCATTGCAACCTAATGGTGAGGAATTTTCTTCTGTATCCAAGTTGTCTTATAGAGATGGCACCTGGAGTTCATACATATTGAGTATTTTATGATACCAGGACAATCAGTCCAGATATTTAAAAAGTAATGAAAGCAATAATGAATCAAGAACTGAATCAAACAACCTCCTTTTCAGACCTTTTGTGCCTTTCCCTGGATTTGATCAATGAATTGTAGCAGTATATTCTTGGCCGGAGCTTAATTGAAGAACTTAATATACTAACTTGATTGGAACTGCAGGCTTTGGGATTAATTATTTGATCAGACTTTCATAAAGCAGAACATCACTGATACCTTATTTACATACTAATTTTTTCTCAAAAATGCATAGTTCATAACTAATTTCATGGTTCTTATTCTTCTCTGTCTCCTCTCTTTACTTTCTTCCTTCTACTCATGTTTGTATATATTTATATTTTCACACATCTGACTTGATTCCCCAAACTTTTCATTTTCTTTTCTTTTCTCACTTTGTCCTCTTTCTTTTAATATCTTCTGCTCACTCTCTACCCCTATTTTCCTTACTCATTCACTTGCTGAATTGTTTTTCTTCCTTTGAACTCTTTCATTTAACTCTTCATTACACAGAGACAAATTCTTTATTGAACAGGTTCTTTAGTAAAATGTGCATTTCCGAGTCAACTAAAATTTAAAGAGAGGCAGAACTAAAATATGATATGGCTTGTACTTGAACTTTCTTTCTAATTCCAGTTTGTGAGATTCAGAGATCTTGCCAAAAACTTTTTTTAATCAGCAATTCCTGACATGGAATAATAAAATAAACATAATTATAATTATGTATAACTAAAATATACTGTCTTCTCTGCACTCTGCTAAAAATGATTTTTTAAGTGGGTTAGATAAAATACCAAAGCCAGAAATTTCAGTTTCTAGAGCTGTCCTATGTTTCAAAAGTTAAGTCCATGTGCTGTGCAATGTACCAGTATATAACCCACAAAATGTCAAAATTTCACAGAGGAGAAACACCAACTAGTCATTTGCACAACAACCTCAAAATGAAAGTTAAGATTCAAAGAGATTGGACAACTTCCCCACAATCAGTTCATAAGAAAGTGCCTGATTCTGGGTTCTAAATTCTCTTTGCACTGCAATGTTCTGCTCTAATAACGTTTTATTCAATGTAAATCATTTTATTGTTCACAGTTGAGCATATTTATTAAATGTGGCCTGAGAGTGGCCTTATCCAATTTTAAAGAGTCCTCTATGGTCGCATATTTCCCCGTTCTCCTAATCCTGTCAGAAGACCTGTTGGAAGCCATGGTTAATTCAAACAGTATTATGGTACTGACCTGAGAAGAACGTTATTACTGTTCTTTCTACTTCGAAAACAGAATCCTTTTGTGTGAGATTTGGTGACTTGTTTGAATAAAATTGCTTCCTTCCACCTAAAGATTCACATCTATGCTCACTCAAAAACACCTACTCAAGTACCATCATGAGCAGTATCGGGAATAGCAAAGGCTGGGCTGACATTATTGAAAATGTAGAAGATGGTAGTGGTAAAAAGAGGTGAACCACAATTTCCCTTTGGTAGAGTGCTGCTCAGAGATACCATGAGGAGCCATAGTGTCTTAGTTTGGGCTGCTATAACAAAAGATATCATAGGCTGGGGGGCTTAAACAACAAACATTTATTTCTCACAGTTCTGAGACTGAAGTCCAAGATAAGATGTCAACAGATTCAATATCTGATGAGGGCCATCTTCCTGGTTTTCACATAACCACCTTCATGCTGTAGCTTTCCACGGTGGAGAAAGGAGAGGAGAGAGAGAGAGAGAGAGAGAGAGAGAGAGAGAGAGGGAGAGAGAGAGAGAGACCTCATGTCTCTTTCTCTTTTTATGAGAGGACTAATCTCATTCATAAGGGCTCTTATGACATAATTCATCCCAAAGCCCCACCTCCAAATACCATCACATTGGGGATTATGGCTTCACATAGGAATTTAGGGGAAGGGCAACACAAACATTCAGTTCTTAGCACATTGTAATGACAGCCAATTCTAATGGGGGCTTCCTATGTACCAGATACCACTTCAAATCTTCAAAATATTAATTTTTGGTCTCCGTTAGAACCTCATGTAATAGTGTTGTTTGCTTGTGTGTGTGTGTGTGTGTGTGTGTTTTCTTAATTTTAGATGCAAACATTGACACACAAAAATGAGAAATTTGCACAAAGTCACACCTAAACAATGGCAGAGCTGGGTTTCGTCCCATCGGCGTGGTCCCAGATTTCAGTTCTTAGGCACTCCTCCATGGTGCTTATATATCAACTCTGTCATCAAAGAAATTGGAGAAAGCTGCATGTATGTGAGCCTTTCTTGAAAGTTCACAGTGTTTTTTTAAACAGTCTAAAACAACCTCTTTAAGGGTGTTTGCTTTGATATTTCCCAAATACATTTGTCCCACGAACTGTTTTTCTTTTAAATGAAATATTATTATTATTTTATACAACTAACATTGTCTAAAGCACAGTTGGGGAACAAATCTCTACAACAGCTTGAATTTTCAGCTACATTGCAATTTCATATAGTTTAATATTAAATAAAACAGAGATTCTAGAATTCTGGGAGAAAAAAATTCTTATTAATATTAATATTTTATTCAAATACTTCCTGAGGACCATTGTCAAGTATCACTTCACTTAATTCATTAGTTAGAAACACTCATAAGGTGGGAGTAGAAGTAGTTTTAGGAGTGGTGATCCTCAGAACATTTCACTTGTAGTCAGTGAGGCAGACCTTGAGAGCCCATTGGAAACATTTATTTTAGATACATTCTAAGTTTGTATTTAATTCCTAAGGTAAACATCGGATGCTAAGGCACACTGTGTGCAACATTAAATATTCAGGTGAACTCTGTCTGAAATTTGCTGATTTAACAGCAGGATAGCGTCTCAGTAGAGTATTGTAGTTTCATTGGTTTCATAGATTAGCCATGATTAATGACATATTTTTATTTTTTCAAGCACTGTTTTGATTTGAACATCAAATAGAATTTGGGGTCAACATTTCATTTGTTGATTTCATCTCAATGCTTTCAGACGTCTTGTACACTGTGCAAAATTCACTCTCTTCTCAGTCCAGTCATTTTAAGATTAACTCTGTAGCTTGTTTCAGCAAAAGCTGAGTGAGGGAAATTTAGATTCAATTGTAGCGTATGTAGAAAGTCCATTAAAATGCTGTCACAATGTGCAAGCCACTCAATAATTCAAGTGCTTCACATCTGTGTGAAAAGAAAACATTTTTTAAATCTCGTTATAAAATAATGTTATAATTTGATTATCCTGAAAACAATTCTTATGGTTTATATATTTTTAATCCCTTGCACTGTGACGTCAGTGAAATTGTACTCGCTCATTCCTGCTTTTGGCTCTGTAGTTGTTCCTTTTTCAAGTCGTCTTGCTCTGCTTACTGTTCCTTTTCCATCAACAAAGAAGGCTGTCTCTAAGACACCGCCCACAGTTCTCATTCCTCTTCCATTTAGTCACTTTGTATAACCTATCTATAACAAAGGTGAAGGAGAGTAAAAATATGACCCAGAGGTTTTTGAAGGTTAGAGGAGAAAATTTCACGTAAAATGTTTAGGACAGTTGACACAGTCACACAGTGAGTGTTGCGTGCCTCCAAACGGTAGCTACTGTTAGTGGCAGAGCTCTTTTGTTTTTGCTGTTGCTGCTTTTGTTGTATTATTGGGTGCTTAGGCATAACTTTGATGTTACTTGATATATAGATAGATGATAGATAGATAGATAGATAGATAGATAGATAGATAGATAGATAGATAGATAGATTTAGCAAATATATATTTGTTAAAGCTACAATGTCTAAGTACCTTTTATCTGTTAAGGAGTTCGTGTAAGTTGCCACTCCTGACCAGACACATCAGTTTGGTAGCTGTTATTGTAAAATGCTTCCATTCCCTAAAATTAGACTGTGTAGGTAGACAAAAATCGATTATGACTTTTAATTCTAACACCAATGTGACCTTGGGCATGTTACTTAAAGTCTCAATGAGAAAGACAATACTTACTTCATAGCTTTTTCCTAAAAATTTTCCCTGTATAGTAGCCTCTTGATTGAACTATCTCTCATTTCCAGCATAGTCTATCCAACAAAGGTCAACACTTCCAGCACTCTTTGCCTGTATTCTCAAACCCCATGTCTCATTTCCTATCCTTTCTACTGATTGGCAACCTCACCTCCGGGGGCAACACAAGTTTCTACTACCGTGTCTGCAACCAGATGGGTATACATTCCCGCAGAAGAACACTATGGCTTATAGGTAAATCCAGCCCACCACCTATTTTTGCAGTTGAAGTTGTATTAGAACATAGCCGTGCCCATTTATTTATATGTTTTCTATGGCTGCTTTCAGGTTAAAACAACAACTGAATAGTAGCTGCATAGACCTATGACTCTCAATCCTATTGTGTTATCTGACATTTATAGAAAATGTTTGCTGACCCCAGCCTGTATGGTATCACAGCTTTTACAAAATAGCACCATCAAAAATTCAGCCACAACTTGAATATGAATTCTGCCCAGCAATGCTTCTACGTTTTCTGAGTCATGTATACCTTTATGTGCCACAATAACTATTGTAAATGCTCTCCTTTCTCTTCAGACACTTAGTAAATGACCTTGATTCATCATTCAATGTGAAAATCATTGTCATGAATTTTATGCTTTTAAATCAACTGATTATTCTGTATCCAGACCCATTGCTTCTGATTACCTCCTATTATAATAGAAGATATTCCTCTAACCTGAAGAATGATTTGTCTTCCTATGTGCAAGCTTAAATCCCTTTCTGATTTTTTTGCCACATAATTTTCTTATTGCTCTGTTCCTTCTTGACTTTAATTTTTTTACTCTTCTTCTCATTAACAATGAAATACATATATACATATACATATACATGCATATACCTATACCTATACATATATATGTGTGTATATATGTGTGTGTATATATATATATATATATATATATATATATCACACACACACAGTATATAAATTATATATGAGGCCTCCCTTGAACCCATCTAGCTTGACTACCAAAGTTCCTTTACCCCCTTTTATAGCAACACTCAACTGTTTCTACTGCTTCTAATCAACTCAGGTGCTAACTGACTGCAACTTGGCCTTACTCCCACCATGCCAAGGCATTTTTATGGTCATCAATTATTTGCTTCGTACTATGTCTGACCTCCATTACCAGCCTTTTTCTTACTTAGATTCATAATGTCTGCCCTTCACTGTTAGCCTCTTTTCTTTCTCAAACCCTTCTCACTTGAACTGACACATTCTATCTTTTTCAAACTCCAATTACCCTTGACCCTTTGTCGAGTCTGTCCTTAATAGATTATATGCCCAACAATGGTAGGGCGGTGGGAGAAATGGACACACACATAAGCATACTTCACAGAAACATTTTACATAACTAATGTTAAGAGTGTTTATTCAAGCACTGCCATTACTGATTGTGTAAATTGAGCAACTCTCTGAACTTCTCTTTGGTTTAATTTCTCATCTGTAAAATATATTTCGGGAATTGCACCTACCTCATAGAATTTTTCAGGATTAAATGAGTTAATGTGCATAAAGTGCTACAACAGTGCTATAAGTGATAGGAATGGCCTCTGAAAGCTCACTTGGACCACACAAGGGTCAATGGATGTTAGAAGTTCCACACTTACATAGTGTCCAAAATTTTTAAACTGTCTTAAGAGTACCTCTTGGCTCACTTGACATTTAACCGAATGAACAATGAACCTTTCTCTCTATTGAGAAACTGAATTCAATTTTTGAAATTTGTATTAGACACCCCTCCTCAAAACTCTGCAGCCATCTGCAGCAGTAAAAAAAATCCTTATTAAATCTCTATTAATTTTTATTAAAAAGGTGATAACATATCCACCCATATTTTAAAGGCTTATCTCATAAATAGAGACAGTATGATAGTTGCTTTACACTTGGAAGAAAAATGATAATTGTATAGAAAATATTTGGTCATATGAGGAATTGCTCAAATATATATTTTGTCACATAATTTTCTCAGTGATCATCAATGAGTAATTAGAGTTTGAAAATAAGGTTCTGTAGTAGACAGAAACTGTCCTATACCCCCAAAGATATCCACATCCCAATCCCTAAAATCTGTTAATATGTTATATTACATACACTTCAGATCTAGCTACGGTGAGAAACCCAAGGGCAGAGAGATTACCCTGCATTATCTGGGTGGGTTTAACTACAAAAGCCCAAAAAAAGCAGAGAGCTTACCCCTGCAGAAGGGAACATCAGAGAGATTTGAAGGAAAAGGGTTTAACTTGCCATTGCTGGTGCTGAGAAGTAGGGGGCCCCATGTGCATGCCCCTGAGAGACCTTTAATTGCTAAGGGTAACAGTAAGGAAATGTCAATCCTACAATATTAATGACATAATTTGTGTAACAACCTGCATGAACTTAGAAGCCGATTTCTCAGTAGAGCCTGTAGTAAGGCAGGCAATCTGGCTGACACTCCAAGTTAAGCCTTGGGAAACTCAAAGCAGAGAATCCCACTGAACTATACTATACCCTGTCGTCCGTCCTAAAGAAGCTGGAATAATTGAGTTATTTTAAACTGATAAATTAGTAATAATGTTTAGGGCAGCAATTGAAAATTAATAAAACCTTGTTACTAAGATTTTAATAATCTTAGTATTTGTTCATGCAAACTTACTTGATATAATTAAAGTGATATTCACTATCATTACAATTTTTTTAATACTTTGAACTCTGAAACTTTGAAATTTGACTATTATGAAGTCAGTGACAGGATATTTGATCATCAATGTTTTACAGGCTCATAGCTAGTAAAAGACCATACAGATTATATATTATCTCTCATCAAGAGTTATAACCTATTACATTCCAATGTTTTATTTATATGAGGCCTTTGTAGATGGATTTCAAGCATGAGTCTGAAGCTTATTATGCTAGAAGATTAATTTTTTCCAAGTTAATCAATCATGAAGCCAGTGATAAACACTGAGCACTACCATGCACAGAAATAGAATAAAGTTTAAGTAATTTTTGGAATGCCTTATGCAGAAGTCATGTAGCATTCTTTTCAACACAGCAGCAAATTAATTCACTATTGAATTTATAAATCAGCAAGTACAATATATACTGAGCACTAGGATCCCAGCAAAGCACAGAGCTCGATATACATTGTATACTTTAATTCTGTAGATTCTTACCATAATAATAGGGGGAAAAATAACTTTTCTTAGACAGTGTATTATTAAGTTGCAAAAATTATTTTCAAGCTATTGCTGCAAAATATATTTAACTCAGCCTTCTTCAGGTGAGAATTTCAGGAGACATCCTTCTGTTCAATAATACCGTGAACATCGTTAGTGATGGAACAGAACGATTTTTAAAAATCTTTCCATTTACTTACAAATGAGTTCTTCTATCAGCGATGGCATTTGTACCCTTAGTCTCCTATGTTGCAGCAGCAGCCATACATGTATTGAAGACACTCTTCTCTTTGAGACGTAGCACCTGCCAGCCTTTAAATTTTACCTAAAGTACATCAGAAAAGCTTAGGTATTGATCAAATAATACAGATAACTAATGTATGAGATTTGAAAAGATGGAACCTACAGGCTTAATAAAGCTGCTCATGTTGTAAAGTTTATTGTCTCTTTTTAACTAACCAGCAGTTCTCAACCTTTCTAATGCCGCGACCCCATAATACAGTTCCTCATGTTGTGGTGACCCCCAACCATAAAATTATTTCGTTGCTACTCTATAACTGTAAGTTTGCTACTGTTATGAATCGTAATGTAAATACCTTTTTGTTTTCTGATGGTCTTAGACGACCCCTGTGAAAGGGTCATTCGACCCTCAAAGGGGTCGCGGCCCACAGGTTGAGAACCGCTGAACTAGACGAATGGCTATTGGAGTAGAACAAAGTGAGAGTTCCATTTCATTTCCTTTGAGTGCCTTGTCTATCTCATCATTTGCCAGAGTCCTCTGGTTTGGAAAATTATAAATGTGCTCACTGTGTTAGAGTCAGACAATAGCATCAATATGTACACACACACACACACACACACACACACACACACACACACACACTATCTTTACATTGACTTGTTATAGACATGCTTAGACTAGAGTGACTATAATTAATGTCCCAGAACTAACTATTGTGGGAGAGAGTTAACTTTCTTTTACTTCATGACCAAAGTCTGTATGTATTTTAACCATATTTATATGGTTATATAACTATGTTTAGCAGCAGTATAGGTATGATGTGGTCGCATCTTCAAGCACATGTAAAGGGAGAATCCAAAGAATCCATTTTTTTTTCCTAATAAAGAAAATATTAAAGGTTGACCATAATGGTCTTCTTTACATGTAAAGAATAGCATGCTACTGAAATATATATTTTACATATGTACAGACATGAGAACTTTCGATGGCTGCATGATTGTATTCCCCTGTCATGGATTGACTATTATCATAAAGTAAGATTCTCTCCTTGAATACTGCACAAACAAGGAGGAAGGCATCTTCATAGAATGCCATATCCTGCAGTTTATTTGCTGGGGAGAAGGAAGCACATTAGTACTACGGGCACAACAGGAACCTCTCTTTAATCTGTCCTTCATACATTTCAATCACAGCTCATTGGGTGTTCAAGAAACTTGATGGAGTTCCTGCTATGTAGAGACATTTTTCTCAAAAAGCTTTTTTTTTGTACTGTTATTATCCGTATTGTATTAGCTAGGTAAGATACTTATAAATATTTATATATGACACAGTAATAAAATGATATATTCTGCTACAGGTTCACAAGAATTTATGTCATATTGAAAAATTCTGATTACAGTATATTTAAAACTGAATACTGTGCTGGATAAGAGATTTTAAATCTGAGACCTAGAATGTCTGGAAGGAGGACAGGATTTTGCTTTCCAATTAGGAACATAGAGTGATAAAACAGAAGGATGTTTTGATATTGCAGAAATAATTCTTTCTCATATTTTTTCTCAGGAGGATTTTCTCTAAAGAAAATCCCAGACCCCTAGAAAGCATAAGGCTGAGGAAGATTGTCAGGCCCCATTCATTTCTCCACAAAATAAATGTGCACTGAGTGGATACGTAAACCCGAATAGAACCCCTACTATTTTCCAATTATGCTGTATACTAGCCATGAAAAGATTAGAAAAAAAGAATGGTATAAGTCATAGGAAATATATACTTTCCACATTATTCTAGTCCTCCCAGAAACACTTCCCCCCCTACAAAAAAAATGCATGAACAACAAAAATCTAAACATTGTGATATTTATAACAGTTAAAAAAAAACTGACTGCAAAAAGTGCTGCTTTATTTATTTTTCATCTCCATAATGTGACAAGTATAGCACTTTTCATCACCTAATACCAATCCCTGCAGCTGCTTAATGAAACATAGCCACTGTCATTTATCATTATTTTCTAATGGTTCTCAGTATTTCCAAACTGCTATCTAAGAACTAAAATTAATGTTGTCACATAGCCTATGATAAACTTACCAACTCCTTAAAATATATGACCAAAATATATTTCATGAGAGTCACTAATCCTGTTATTTTTTCAGGGGTCATGTGAGCTCTTAAGAGAACTAAATAAAATATTTGTTTATATTGAAGATATTCATACTACCTGAAGAACAACTTAATTATAGTTGTGTTGACACAGTTTATTGCTCGCATTTTTTAAACTAATAATTTTTGTGACACTTTCTGAGTTAAAACATGACTGGACCTTAATAGAACTGCACTTCTTAAATTTCTAATTACAACTTTAGTAACTTAGAAGTGTTAATTTATCAAAGTTCCATTGGACAAACTCTAAATTAAAAGTTATCATTACTTAGGAGGTAAAGAAATCAGCAGTTCTGCCTCAACCAGGAGAAAAGGGTGGTCTTTGTATATTCATTTCCATCTGCCAGCTTGAGGAAGATTTTCTTTTTAAAGATTCTTTTGAAATTTAAATGTAGTCTGCATGAAGGCTCTGAAATGTCCTTTGACAAACATTGAAAGGTGGGAATTGGCCAGGCTGTGTGGGGAAAGCCGCTGACAGGGGCAGTTGTCTCTATCTTACATTCTGAGGAAGGAAATAAGTGTCATATGGAAATGGCCCTCTCAGCATTTTCTTTAAGATGTGCTTCTGTCTGTATTGGGAGGGTTCTGTGTATTATTTACTATATGTGTCCCATTAAATGTAACTAATCATTGGAGACAAAATGTAGAGCATAAACTGCTTCTCCTGAATCATTTACTTAACAACAACGGGTAGACTTTCTGTTTTCAGATCCTCAGAGATTAGAAACAGTCAGGATGATGATGGGAAAGGGATTTTACTCAGGGATAAACATAAAATGTATAATTGGCATTTAAGATGAGACATCGCTTTTTCAATTATCTGTACGCCAAGTCTAATCTTAGCCTATTAATGGCATTCTGTACAGCATCTGTAATATATGGTAATGTAAACTTGAACAGATGTCCTGAATGTTATGTCAATATTTGAATTGCTTTCATGGTTATGACTCAGTATTACTTTGTAAACATCCTTATTTCAAGTGGCTTGAATCACAGCACAGTGGTTAAATGCACAGAGTCTGGAGTTTAATTGCCTAATTTTATGACTTAGCTCCAGTATTCACTGACTATACCTCTTTTGGAGACTTACTCAACACCCTATTGACCTAGATATCCATCCATGAAAAACAAACTTTATTTATCTCATTAAATAGATAATATTTATCTCATAAAAAAGTCAGAAGTATCAAACGTTTTAATACTCAGCTTTGTATCTGTAACGTGAACATTTGATGACAATTGGTTGTTGTTATTTATACATTAGGTCTTGCTTTCCTATTTTCTTTTTGAATTCAGGCAAGTCACCCATTGTGCTAAAATATACACTAAGTGAACAAGATCTCTAATTCAGAATAGATATAGACAGGAAAACAATTTGAGTCAAACACCTCTTTGCTTCTACTCTCAGAAGAGTTCAAGCAGAAAACTTAGTTTTCACGTATTTTACCTTTGCAAACATCAGAACATCATAAAAGAATGTCTTTAAACTATATTGATATCTCTAATATCTAACCCAAAACATTTGTCAGTAGAATACCAATATATTTATTTGCCCTCTCAACCTCACTCATCACTATAGTGATGTATTTTCCATTAAAAGAAGAATCTAACATTTGGGGTGAAGGGGGTGCCATAAACTGTGGTGAGCTCTTCACATATAATGTAATCATTTCTAAAAATGTCACTATATTAAATAAGAACACTTAGACATAGAAAGATAAATGACTCATTCACACTTTCACAACTGGTATATATTTGAGTTAGGTTCTTAACCTAGGCACTTGGCTTTTGGTAATTGAGAGCTGTCATTTAAATAATATATGGTCTCAATATCCAACCTGATCTGGGGCTTATCTTTTGACCTTTTACTAGGCTTACTGTAATAACTTCACAGCCCATCATAATCTCTCCCAGGTCTATATCCTGCCCAACCCCCCATTTCCTCAATTTCCACTCTCATTCCCTTTCACCCAGTTCAGAAGCTCAAATCTTTTTGATGTTTCTTTATTAATTCAGATTATTAAAACAAAACACTTTATATTTCGCATGCCAGGCCATGGTAAAAACTAGGCTTGGCTTACCTCTAAAGTAAACTTTATGTTTGTTTTATATTTTCAAATAGGCCCATCACTGGATTTTATTGCTGTGAGTGAAATCAAAGTTTGTGAAACTTGAGTGTTCATATAAATCACCTAAAGGGCTTGTTAAAACACAGATTCCTGGGCCACACAGCTAGCTTTCTGATTCATTAAGTATTGATTGGAGCTCTGAATTTGCATTTGGATTACAATGTGATGCCACTGGTATAGACTAATATAATACATTTTTAAAATGTTTTCAATCACTATGTCCCCATGAATGTTTAGTACATTTTTTATCATTACTATGATCACAGTTATTTTTAACCCTTGACAAAATTTTAACTAACAGAATATCTATATTAGATAGAGGTTGATCAACTTTTGATTCTAAGACTATCGTTTTTCCTTTCCATTTATTAAGCAGGTCTCTGCATAGAGTAGAAAGGAAGCTTTCTAGTAGAACAAAAGGCTGTAATCTGGTTTGTTAGTTACCATTGTCTAATGTTGATCGCTATCACTTGGCAGACTGTAAAGTACCACAGACTCTTAGCTAAACTACATGAAATTCAATATCCAGCGCCACCTTTTCTTAAATCTGTTCCCTGAT
>NW_017732266.1:185062-186221 GCF_001890085.2 Hipposideros armiger
ATAAAATATATATTTTATAAACATATAAAATATATATAAATATATTTATATGATACTTTGAAGTATACACAGTGAGAAATACATATGTTTTAGCTTTAACTTTGATGATGACATTATGCTTTACATAATGTAAAACATTTTTCTGGGAAAAACGTTAATGTTCCTGGCAGCTTTATAATTGAAATAATTCTGATAGAAAATCCTCCAAAAGTACCATTTAATGAAGCAACAAATAGGCTTTGCTACGTAGGAAGAAAGCGATTTCTCATTCTTGAGAGCATTACATTCATTAAATAATCTATTTGAAATCCTTTAATAAACAAAGTACTTACAAAGCAGAATCCACCTTTTGTTTTAAAATTCATTTTTTTTCTAGTAGTGTTCCATGTACTTTATAATTGAAATTTAATCATCAGAATGGATCAGCTGTTTGGCCAAGTATTTATTTCAATTCCTAATTTTGGAGAAGACTTGTCATATTCATGCAAGAATAGCTGATAGTGCCAGCGTGGTAAAGAGTAGTGTTTTACCTGATTAAAACCAAATTAACATAAACAAACGATTCTAGAGAAATTAAGTGCTGTGCTGAATATCATTAAGTGGTTCCCAGAATGTTACAGTGCCCAAAGTATAATAATTTTATTATGTGTGTGGACATTTAAACAATTTGAATGAAACAATGTTTACTGTGCATCTTCAATATGCTTTTTGTACCGTGAGCCTACTAAATCGACAGGGTCTTTCTTTGAAGAAAGAAATAAAGCAGCCTATAAGCAAACAGCTCTCAGAAATTTCAAAGCATCTGATGTAACAGCACTAGACATGAAGAGTTAGTGGGCTGATGAAAGCAGGAATGCATCACATAATTCTGTTTGGACTTAATACAGAAAGGAATGGTGAGCTATTTAAAGGGTAAGAGCAGAAAGATACCTGAAAATATTAATTTACAGATTAACAGTAATTAGATTGAAGTTGGTAAGATTAAAAGCAAAGAGTTAAAAGTTATGCCCTTAGGGAATTAATGCTGAAATCAGATGAATAATAAAGGAGTCCTGAGTTAACTAATAGTATGGATGGAGAATTGTAATAGATATTAAAAAGGAAGGCTGGAAGATAGCCAACTGAGATTAAGCACTTATCCCATCACCTCTTTAAGACT
>NW_017732266.1:189766-190775 GCF_001890085.2 Hipposideros armiger
TCATACTATTCATCTCATACTATACAGATAAATGCAAAAGGTTTGCTTGTTTCTATTTTTCAAATTCCATAAGTAGATGCTTCTTGGGGATATCGTGCCCTTGTTTTTGTTGTTGTTGGAGTACAGACTGAAGTAAAAGAGGTGTCCAGTATAGCACCTGAACAAAGTCATTCAGGCTTGTGCATAGAACAACTAAATATCCATTGGGCATTGACTCTAACTCAGTCTTCAAGAGATTATATAGGGATCTGAAATGGAAATCTAAGCAAATTACCTACTAGATATCTGATTTTGAAGTGTTCAAGCTTCTCACACAAAAACCTTGAAAATGTGTCCTGTATTTGACTACAGCCACAAATATCTGAAATTCCTATGTTCATATTTAAATAAAAATATGTCATTGTTATATTAGTCCTCTTTCCTACCATCTCATAGAAAGAGATCTATGCTAAAAGTAATATGCTGATAAATTATTCATTTTCTCTATGAGATAATATTTTGTTTAAGATAAATCTTATCAAAGATTGAATTAAGTTAGCATTAAAATGGAGAGATATTACTTTTTCAAAGCCATCAGCTCTCTTCAAGATTAGCAATAATGCACTGTATCATATAATAATTTTAATCATAAAATGATTAAAGAGGTCAGAAGAATTCAAACTTTCTTGGTATATTTATATTGGTATTATTTAAATTTGGTTTAATGCAATACTATGTTACTACTATGAAGCCCCAAATGTGAATTAAACCTCAATAAATAAGATGACTTTGTGGATTCTTCTATGAAAACTTGAAAACTTTTGCCCTAAATAGCATAGCATTATTCACAGTGTTTTGCATCCCCAATTATTAAGTTAAAGCATGGTTTTGCAAACAGCAAAAAAAGGAAAAATTGAATAAATAAAAATAAACAAAATATAGCCTGGATTTCAGTGCTAAAATAAGATTGAGAGCTACACAGTTTTAACTACGTACTCAAAAAATGAGCTACATGCATTTAAAAAACAAT
>NW_017732266.1:192933-196161 GCF_001890085.2 Hipposideros armiger
TTGAACTTGACAAAGCAATCTATAGGATATTTCTGAATGTAAATTAGCACCATATCAAAGGAACATATCTCTACATATACTGTTGTTACTCATATTAATATTACTACAGATTTTGATTTTTCTGTAAACACACACACACACACACACACATACACACACATTCACATCCTTGCATATGGTAAAAATCAAAATGTCAGCTGGATATCACAGAAAACATTTTACATTTCAGAAAAAAAGCAACATTTCTTTTTCCTCATAATCTTGTAATTTGCAGAAATTAGTCAATACTTGTCCCTTTTGAAGAAATAGAATTTATCACATAATGTGTGATGAAACCATCTTTACTTCTTCCATCGAACTAGTCAATGCCCTAGCAGTCCTTTTTAAAGAGGTCTTTAACTTAATATTCTTTAAAAATTGTACATGGTCAGGGTTTGAACACCATCATCTTCATTTCACTATAAATGTCGTCCTTTATCAATCATGCCTTCAACGGTCATGCAGGGTCCAATGACTCATAATCCAATCCATTAAATCTTCCTTCTTTCTAAACTATAGAGTTCAGAACTGTTTCCTTTTCCCTCACTGAGGACTCTACCAGGATATCCCACAGCTACTTCAAAGTCATCTCATTTAAAAGTTAATTCATCCTTTCCTGTATATTTATTTGCTCATTACCTCATAAACCCAATTTTGAATAATGGCACACACAGTCTACACTTCATGTAGGCACCTTCTAGTGTTAACCACTCCACCTCCTCCTATTTATGTCCCTTATATAGTTTGTCCTCTGCCTTTTCAAGCTCCTAAATATATTTGGTCAAGGTCATTATGAGCTACTGTTAGAACATGATGCATACCCATGGGAAAGTGCATGACTAAATAGATGTCGCTTACCTTGTGTGAGTAAATATGTGTGAATTAAAAGAATATGTCAAATGGTGTCATATTTTTTGGTAATATGTAAGGTTGAGGAATTGAGCAGTTAGCATGTATAAACTTCTAGAAAACAACAATGAACATTATGTATAGATTATATACAATTAAATGTTCTTAATATATAATATTTTCTGTATGAGTTATTGAAATTGCAGAGAAAAATAGGGGTCCACTTTGGAAATATTCCAAAGAGTCATTAAATAGTAGAGAATGGCAGATTCATATCTAGCTGAAAAAGTTGTCTTTTAACCATTTAATTATTTAACAACTAGAACCGGGACTTATTTGAGAATACTGAATAATCCTCTTCTACAGATGGATGCAAATTGGTAAAATTGTTTGTGTTTATTTAGTTGATTTGGGGACAGTGGGAAGGTAATTAATGCTAGCATCTATTCTATGACCAATTAAAATATTAAATATCATAGGACGCTCAGGGAACAATGTGTCCTGAAGGTTAGCTGTGCTTAAAAGAAACAATGACGATGAACACATAGTTCTGACTACCACAGGGACATGGCTTTTTGCAGGTTACATCTATTCTGATAAATTATTTATACATGATCACTGTGTTGAGACAAGGAAATTTAATAAGGTAAAATTGCCCACATACAAAAAATCCAACAAGCTATAAATTGTTATATTAACCCACTTCAAGATTGAGCCTGTCTGAAAGTATCTAATAAAGCAACAACAGCAGTAGCCACACTGAATGTTGCTGTTGTGTTTAGTATATGGTGGTATTTGAATATTTGTAATTAATTAGAATTAAATCTATTTTGGAAAGAATATTTCTTGATGTTAAATTTGATAGGATAAAGACATGGCCAGAGGCTGATGCCCACTCATGGCTATTATCTTTGTTGTTGGCTTGGCAAAAAAAGAATGAAGAAGCTAGTGTGTGTGTGTGTGTTTGTGTGTGTGTGTGTGTGTGTGTGTGTGTATTACATAAAGAAATCCTATTTCACTATCACTTTTGTAATTTTCTGTGATAAATGAAACAGAGAGTAGCTGAGATATGAGGAGGCAAGATATATATGAACTCTTGCCTTAGATGTTCAGTGACCAGAAAAAGATATATGATTATGTTCATCACTAGGAACTTTTCACACCAATCTAGCCAAAAGACCCAGGGCTCATGGATAAACTTCAGGAAGATATTAACTTAACCTCAGTCTTCTACTGTATATAAATTTAGCATTACACTTAATGTTTAAGGAATAATACTATATTCCTNTAAGAGTAAAGGTCCACTCTTTTAGGAGAGTAGAGAAAAATCAATGACTTTCCCGGAATATACGTGGATACAGCAGCCCTCCTTCACTCTGACACTGTCCCTTCAAGCTACCTAAAAATATTAATTTCTCACACCTTATTTGAAATGCATTTGTAAAACAAATGTTAAAGGATATTTTAATTGAAGATAATGAAAAATGTTATTTTTGAGTTTAGCACTGAATATATCTATATCTACATGTTTGTTTGTTTTTTTCCCCTCTGATTCCCAAAAACTCTGTATTTAGATTTTAAGAAAAGAGCCTCAAAACAAAAACCCAGGAATAATGTTCATGAGTTGTATAGTGATATCTATCTATGCTATACCATTATTCTATAGATTAGGGGTTAGAAAACTATGACCCTCAGCCTGTTTTTGTAAATAAAGTTTTATTGGAACACAGTCATGATCATTTGTTCACATACTACCTATGTCTGCTTTTGCCCTACAACAACAAAGTGAGTAGTGGTTATGGAGGTGGTATATGCCAGAAAGCCTAAAATATTTACTCTCTGGCCCTTTACAGAAGCAAGTGTGTTAAAACCTGTGATAGATTCATTTTTAAAAATCGATTACATGAGATAACTTGAGATTACTGATTTTCTCAAATTGTTTTGATGGTTTCTTATAACTAACTGAGGAAGAAAGTAAATTATTTGTGAAACTAGTCAGTTCCTCAGTGTGAAATGATGTTTCTCTTTCTTTTTTTATCTTTCCTTTCACTCTATCAC
The DNA here is from genome assembly GCF_001890085.2 of Hipposideros armiger. Taxonomy (NCBI): domain Eukaryota; kingdom Metazoa; phylum Chordata; class Mammalia; order Chiroptera; family Hipposideridae; genus Hipposideros; species Hipposideros armiger. The sequence goes on from NW_017732266.1 coordinate 195,880, forward strand.
CCTCCTTCTTTTCCCTCCACTCCCCCCCTCCCCTTTTTTGCCTTCTGTGATACATTCTCCCCCCCCGTCTTCATTGGACTATTTAAAAAGTTATATTTTTTTAGATTTTTTTAAAAGATTGCCATCTTTTCACAAATCAAGTGCCAAATTTTTCTTTGCTTCCCTGAGACCAAGCCTTGGAAAGATCATTTAAGAATGATTTGAAGGCTCATTAAAATAAAATAGAAATTCAGATCATGCCTCATGTAGCTTTCTATTTAGTCTCTAAACCTGGTGAAATTC
>NW_017732266.1:202296-223308 GCF_001890085.2 Hipposideros armiger
ACCAGGGACCCTGTTGTTCAGAGCTGAAACTCTTGAGCGAGCTCTTAACCAACTGAGCCACTCGGCCGGCCCATTGAATTACTTTTTTTTTTAAGTTATGTTATGTGCATATGACATAATCATATCGTATATAATCATGATGTTTAGGCAGGCTTGGTGAGTCATTTATGTCATTATTATATAGTGTCCCCTAATGATTGTTTTGAAAATTGCAAATCTTACCAACCAAAACAGCTCTCTGTTTGAATATAGACGAGAGAAATGAAAAAGCTTTATTGAGTATGCAAATCATATTTCATGCTTGTAGTCAGTCTTCAAAAGACTAAAGCTCTTGACAAAATTTCATACAAATTTTTAAAATAACATGGAATAAAGAACAGTTAAAACTTCTCTATCTTCTAAAGATACAAGTAGATGAACTTTGTCGATATAACTCATGAAAAAATTGAATTAATTTCTGAGTGATAAGCTTATAGTTCTAGAGTTACAAGTTTCTCAACCTTTCCCATAAAGTCAAATGCCAAGCTTACTATGTTTTTAAGAATATGGTCTGATAATTGTACTTGCTTAATAGAGTCATTGTAGGGATAAAATAAGTTATCTGTAAAACTTAGAACAGTGTCAACACACAATAATCGCTGTATAAATATTGGATTAAAATCATTATGTGCCTATGGCTTCACAAATATGAGTAGCATATCTTCAATAACATGAATACAAACAATAACATTTTCATTGAAAAACACATTTGAGTGATGTGATAAAATTATTGACAAGATTATTTTAGTATTCAAGAGTACTAAGAGACCTGCTCTAAATGGTGTTACACAAGTCTTGACTTTGGCTATATTTGATGCAGTGATAGATTTACGTTTTTGTAAGCTGGTTAATTTTTTTTTTCACAAATTTGGTCAAATTATTTAAAAATTAACAGCATGGCTTTTATATATTTTTACTCCTAGAATTAATATAAATCCAGGTAATATAAATCAAATTTATAACCCCTATAAAACACAGGCTACCACAAAAAGAACTACAAGATATATTCCGTGTAATATTTCAAGTAATGTGTACTCGCATTTTAAAAACAAATGTAGGATTACAAGAAGATGGAAAGCCTTACATATCACATACAAAATATTTGTAGATAGTTCCCAGAAAAAAGCAATGATTAATAGGAAAAAGAATCTTAATTCACAAATTGATTAACGTCATTAGCTATAGGAGGGATGCCTTTTCATATGAAGCATATATTTTCTGGGTTTTTACTCTAAAGATAAGGACTTAAAAGCTTGTTAAATTTACTAAGCATCAAAATAACACATTTAACCAGTTATGATAATTAATACTATATTTACATCTGGTAAGATACATTTACATTTTTTATTTAGGTTTTCGAGCATTGTAGATTTTCAATTTCAGCATCGTATCATGCTGCTTTATTTTGTTGTGTTTTGTTTAATTGACAAAAGTTATAGTAGCAAAGTGTTTGCAGAATGGATGTTTAACTCATGATACTTGCCTTTTATTTCCATTAATTCCCAAAGTTAATAAGTAAACATGTCAATTGAATTAATTATGGTTTTAATCATTTTCCTTTAACTGTTCAACAACTCTTAAGAAGGTATCAAATTAACCCAAATTAAATTTTATGTGTGGAGTGAGTGGGAGAAGGTTAAAAGAATCATGTCTCTTGTAAAATATAGTAATTTATTAACTTAAACAATTTTCTGTAAAGCAGAAATGAGATAGCACTGTACACAGCTTAGAATGGTGAAAATCCACATTGACTACACCAAATATGGGTGAAAGGTGGAGAAACAGGAACTCTCAGACACCACTAATGGGGATACAAAATGGTACAGCCACTTTGGGCGATAGTTTGGCAGTGTCCTACAAAAATAAACAACCTTAGCATCTCATCCAATAATTAGGCTTCTTGGTAGTTACCCAGAGGAGTTGAACAGTGGTATGTGTATGTGTGTTTGTACTAGTGAATTCCCAGAATTAGAATATCTGAAACATAGTAGGTTTACATTCGTTTTATGTATAATCATAATATAATTTTTAATAAGAACACTTAAGTAAAATTCTTGTAACACAAAACAATTTACACTCATATCATTTTGACATTTAAATAGATATTTCAGTTAAAGATTAAAATTTGTTTTAATCCTCTTCGGTCTACTTTTATCTAAGATCATTTGAATTCCTTCATACACACATTTTAACAACTTACAAATTAACATAAATATAGTAGCTTCTATGTTAATTTGATTTATATAAGCAAATTAAATTAATATACTAAAGTTTTTACATATCCCTTATGCTATAAATAAAAAATGTTTTTATAAAAATATGTAAAAATGTTCTATTAGCTAACATTGACAACCTTGAGGAAAAATAGTTTCAATATGCATTCTAATAAATGGATAGCTTTTACACTAAAAACAAACATTCAAGGGTTTCAGCTTATATTGGAATTAAATTAATCAAATTTTAACTATAAATGTTAAAAGAGAAAAATGGTATTTTTATATAGTTAGACTTGAATATTTTTGCACTGAAAGAAATAGGTACTTTTTACTCATGGATGGAGGGATGTATAAAAGTAATTCAAATAGATAAAAACAAATTGGAGCCTTTGAGAAGAATGCAATAATAAGCTTAATTGATATAATCTATAATTTTTAGCACTTATGGACTCAAAAGTTATGGTTGTACGATCAGATATATAAAATGTACTTATTCTGAGTTTCATAGAGACTTGGAGAAGCACTGCCAGCCACAGGGGGGAGGGGTCATTTGAATGTCAGAGAATCTCCATCCTTTTTTAACTGTCTTTGCAGAATGACACTGAGTTAAGAATCACCACAACACCAGGGTCACTGTATTCATGGGAAGAAAGATGGTTTAGATACTACAACCTTGGGACCTCCTTTGTCTTGTTCTCAGTGCCTTGAAACATGACAGCAGAGGGGATTGTATACCGGTCTCCCAAAGCAGGAATTGAATCCATTTCTTTCCCTTAGTGACACCAATCTAGCACAGTCTGTTGATTAAGTTTTGAGAAAGGAATCCTACCAAAGCAAGCAGAGAAAAAAATTTTTTCTTACCTTCTTGCCTGATGTCATTCTTGGATGAGAATTTCAAAATTTATAAATACTGAGGGTGTCAAAAAAATGTAGACAAGTGGACACTTTGGTCAACGTTGCTCAAGCAACGTAGTTTGCGGTAATCGTTAAGTGTGTGGACGCTGATGGTAACCACTTTTTGAGCAGCCCTTGTAACTGTAGAAGTTAAACGTGACTTGTATACATATTTTGTTATCAGTATATATTGAGTTTTACAATGTTAACACAGTTTTCCCCTTTCTTAAAATGTGTGTACATTTTTGTGGCACCCTCTGTATTTGTTGATATTTATTTCTAAATATTTGTCCATCTTTATTAATGATGCTGGTTCTTTTTCTTTCACATTGAACCTTGTTAAAAGGGTAGTAAACATTTAATATTTCTGAATCCTCACTTTGTGTTTACTCCTTAACCAACTGTACTATGTATTCTGCTCCATTTATTCACTGGAATATTTTGTTAAATCACCAATTATCTTCAACTTAAGGAATCCAATGGGCATGTTTTATTGTTTCTCTTACTTTTACTCTGAAACATTTGACATTTCATCATAACTTTTTTCTTGAAAATTATTTTTCCTTTAGCTTCCTCCTCTTGAGTACTTTCTTTTAGTTTTCCTGCCACTTCTCAGATACTACTTTCTTTTTTCTTTTTTTCCATTTCAAGCTCTGCTTGCTCTATCTGCAATTTAAGCAGTGATATTGTCTGGATTTTGGTACTATATTTATCTTTCACTTTACAAATAACCATTGGGCAAACTTGCTGAATCCATATATAAGTTGATTTAGAAACTCAGTTTTGAAGATGAGAGAAGTAGGAATAAAAATAATTCTGTGTAAAATAAGTCTGCTCCTTTCTAGCTCTGTAACTTTGAACAGTTATTTAATCTGTCTGTGCCTTGGTTCATCATGTGTAAAATAGTGACAATTGTATTGTCCATCCTTTTTGGATTGTCATGAGGGTTAAGTGATTTAATATGTACAAAGCCAGGGCACATAGTAAATCTGCATTACATGTAATCTATGGTTAATAACGGATGCACCTATTTATTTGTAAAAAAAAAATCTGTAACAGATTTTTATTGAATCTATAAATTCTACAAAGTTTTACATAATTATGTAACTGTTTATTGTACATTTCTGTAGAATATGAGTTCCTTAACTGCATTGCTTTTATTTTTATTTTCATTGTATTGCCAGCAATACCTCAAAGATTGGACTTTGGAAATTTACAATTTGGAAGTAAAAGTATTAATACAGAGCATCATGATGATCACATTACTTGATTAGATCAAAATTAGTGTAGCAACCCAAATTGTATCCCCTTCCTCAAATTTAAATTGTTCAGTCAAAAGGTTCTCAACGTTTAAATTCTATTTTCCATCTGCCTCTCACCCATATGCTGATCCTCACATTGCCTGTGGTCCCAGGTCAGCAACTCTGAACTCCATCCCTCCCCCTTCCTTGGTCGTCGTATAGAAGGAGCTATAGACTTAAGGTTAAACACAGAAATCCCAGGTAGGATTATTGGAATGGTCTATTACTCTTTTTCTCCTTCTTTCAGCAAACATCTCTATCTCTATTCCTGAAACACACCCATATGCACACACATGGGCACACATATGCCTACACACAAGCACACACACACACACACACACACACACACACACACATTTGAAGGTTCCTTTTGTGTCACTTTCCCAGATACCAGAATTGTCACCTATCCTTCTAGATTTGATGACTTCTCTCTTTTGTCAGTGATTGCATTATTATTAAGAAAACATATTATTCTTTACTGAGAACAGAATATTGCAAATTTGACTTGATCTGCAGGACAAAGTTTGCATTTTGTTGTAAAAAAAGTTCTTGACAGTATTGCTAACCAATAAAATTGATGGACAACAGTCATTTCATTCTCTTTGAAAAATAAGATAGTATCTCAGCTCTCTAGCAGAGATTGTTTTCCATTTTGTCTTAAAAGAGACTGACTTCAAATATTGGTTTTCAACCCCATGTTTCTTAGACATATATGTATAAAATTCTTTAGAAATCTTTTAAAAATATAGATTCTGTCAAGTCCTGTTGTCCAAATTGATCACAATCATAAAGTTAGTTTTTTCCCTAAAAATATGTTGTAAAAAATTCTTAGATAATATAATACATACTCATGCATTTATAAATTATATGATGCACTGTATTTCCTGTAATATAGTTTATATCATATTTACTAACAGTACTATGCATTTCATGTTAATGCACTATTTATAAAGACATCATTATGGGACCATTGTAAGTAAAATCCTTTGTAAAATAATTATGTGAACATTTTAGAACAATTGCAGTTATTTTTTAAGACACTAAGTCAAACAATTATTTTCATTAACTAATGTTCCCACTGTTGTGATCGTATTCTAGGGGCGATATGGAAAATCTGCATTGCATTGTTACTTCAGCATTGCTACTTCAATAAGCTTATACTTTAGTTACAGAGATGAAATTTGCAAAGTTAAAACTTCAAGGTGCAAAATGCAAAAATATACCGTTATACACTGAATGCTCCAAAAGGAAAATAAGTGAATATCAGAAATAAAGAAAAACTTTTGGAAGACTATAAGTATGAGCTTAATGTCATTATAAATAGAATTACAGAAAACACACACACACACACACACATTCTTCAAAAAAAATCCAAATATAAAAACATAACTTCAATTAAAAATGTGCTATAGTATTAAGAGCCAGATATATATACATTTAAGTGCAAAATTCAACACAGTCTAACCCTTGGCTAGGGCAAGTCTTTTCATCTCCCTATAGCTCATGTTCAAAACCTGTGAAACTATCAATATAGGGACCTACAGTGAGGATTAATACTAAGATAGTATTTAAGCACTGGGAACAACTGAAGCTATCATGTGTTTCTATGTCCCTCATAGAACCAATGACTTTGGTATGGAAAAAACACACAGTGAATACATTATTAGATTTGATACAAATGAAAATTTTCTATCCTACCATGAAAATAGCCCATTTTTTTCTTGTATAAGTTATAAAGTATAAAATAAAACATGAAAATGATGTACAAAGTATGTCATGTGAAAGATATCAGCTTCTAAATATTAATAAAATAATGACTCCCTTTTAAAAATATTGCCTTGAAAATAACTTAGTTCTTTTGTTACAGGAGATAACTGCAAGGCCACTGAATACAGCAAGATGAAAAGCATGCTTTTAGATTTACAAAATCAAAAATATATCACACAAGAAAATGAAAACCCTAACGGTGATGACATATCTCGGAAGAAGTTGTTGGTGGATGAAATGTTTAAATATTTTGATGCCGACAGTAATGGACTTATAGATATTAATGAACTAATTCAGGTATGATTAATCATTAAATTAATAAGCTTATTTAAATGCAGTATTTATAATATATTTACATTTGTGTGAACATGTTGTCTATTAATAAAATATATATATTTAAACTATATTATTTGAGAGTGTGGAGATAAATATTTTTAAGAGTAAAATTTGACTTCTATCAGCAGTCAATTTTATATGATATTTCATGGTTTAAAAAGAGGACTTTTACAGGTTTATATACCTTAAATACCTAAAGGAATTACCAGTTCTCTATTTTATTGAATTTATAAAATGTCTCCAGATATATTCTAGAGGCTTTGTCATGTTTAATTTTCTATTAGCCAATGAAAGCTTATTTATCCAGTATTCAAGGAAACTATTGACCAGCAATTGAGCATATCTGTAATGAAATATAAATAAATTATTGAAGATGATATTAAATTACTGACATATTCCAGTATGTTTTCAATAATCAAGGATCAATTATAATATACTCCATTTTCATTTAATATTAAGTCCATGTTATTAAAATTTCATTTTTTTGAAAATTGTTACCTAAATATATATATAACTCTTGTTATTAAAGAGAATATATTAATAAACAAAAGGTCCTATGTGAACCATTTTGAAAAATAAACATATTTTTATGGTGTGTCACTGAGACAGACAGACTAGTTTAAAGGAAATTGTAATACTCAGATTAAAGAGTCTAAACTAGTTGTGGATAGTATTGGAAATGTAAAATAAAGAACATAAGATTTCTCCAAATATATGCACAGGTTTCAGGAAGTAATGTTGAAAAAAAAACCTAGGATGATGAGAAAAATGGCGATAGCGCTGAAGAATTCTGATGACTTATGCCTATAGTGTATCTTGAGGCAGATTTTGCCGCTGTGCTTAGTAGTCAATACAGTTTTTTAAAAAATTCAAAAAATCAATAATGTGTTTTCATAACATCATACCATTCATCTTTTATGGTTAATTGTATGGCTTATTTTTAAAATCTGACATTATGGAATATTGGTCTTATCATGTAATTATCTCTTTCCTTTAGAATAGTGTAACTTAGATTTGAGTCTTCATATCAAAGTGATCTTGTGAGCAAATTGGCCATAGTTCTTGATTTTCCACTTAATTAAAATATATATCATTTTCATTATCTTTTTTAGTTTAGCTTGTATTTATTGAGTTGTTATTAACTCTCAGACGTTGGGACTTATGCAATTGAATTTGGGAAACTTAGGGTAAAATTAGAAAACTGTTAAGATATCTGTGTTGTCATACACCCCATGACTTATTTTTCAAGATTGAAATGCTTCAGAATTTTATATTTATAGTATAAGAAATGACCAGTTAATTACATTTAAAATGAATTTATAATTAAGACATGCCACTTAACCTATGTGTGTCTGACATACTTGAATGAGTGTGTGTTTGGTTTTTTTCTTCTTATTTTTATAATTTTTTCAAAATTTTATTAACATATTTACACCACCATAGTCATTAGTTGCGCACAAAACATAATTTGACCAACCCTAGTTATTGCCATAGTACCTACATCTAAACCCAAAAGGAAAATTGCTATTCTTTGGAGAATGGCAGTGGCAGTATTTCCCCTATAACATGTTTCAAATTTCTGCTATGTTCAAGTTTGTATTCGTTTCCTAGGGAAGCCATACCAAAATACAGCAAATGGTGGCTAAAACAATCCCTTTCTGTCTCTCCAAGTCTAAAAATCAAGGTGTTGGCAGGGCCATGCTTTCTCTGAAGCCCCTGGGGAAAGATCCTTTCTTGCCTCTCCCGGCTTCTGGTGGTGCCAAGCGTCCCCTTGGCTTCTGGATATATCACTCCAGTCCCTGCTTCTGCAGTCACCTAGCCTTCTTTCTGTGTATCTCTCTTCACATCACCTTTCTTCTTCTTAAAAGCACACCAGTCATATCGGATAAGCATCCACCGCCCTCCAGCATGACCTCATCTTGAGATTTCTAATTATATCTCTAATGACCCTATTTCCAAAAATGGTCACATTCTTAGGTGCTGGGAGGTAAGACTTTAAAATATCGTTTGGAAGGGCACCGTTCAACCCATCATAAAATTCATCTGCTACAAAGTATAGTTTTGTTTTCTCAGTTATCTTTGATTTGAACTTGCTTTATGTCTGAAAAGTGCCATTCCAATTCACCTTAAAGTTATGGTGTGAGAGCAGACATTATCTTCAGAATTCCATTTATATCTTGTCCATCCATTATGTACATGCAAGTAAGGATCTGGGAGAAAGTCTTTGCCGACTTCCTTCTACACACATTCCACACCACATAAGTCACTCTTCCCTTCAGTGGTATTTAGTGGGAATGTTATTATCTCATTCATCAGTAATCAACTATGAAAAATAACAGAAGGTTATACCAGGTATCCTGGAAAAGATTTCATGAATTTCTAGCTATTTATAGAATAATGATTGCTTTTGACTCATGTAGGTTACAAGTGCTTTTTAAGAACTTTTATGTAAGTGTTATAACCGATAATACATATAATTTTATTCATAAACTCAGAAAGATATAATATCATAATTTAATATAAAATTTAAAAATAATTTAACTTAAAGAGGGAAAGGATCTTACTGGTGTCTGTTGATAATTTACAAGCTATCATTAGCAGGCAATAGAATAAGTATCCTAAGACGCTAGCAGTGACACGTAAAAATTAAAGAATACAATTTGGCTCTGAGGTTTTATAAGTGCAACATGGAAGCTGGCTGTACCCATTCTAGTCTTAGTCCACATAATGAATATATACCCGAGAGTTCCTCTTTCAGATTTTCAAGTAAATTAGAACCTAGAGGCCTCTCTAATTGAGAGAAAAAGACATAATAAAAAAGCAGTATATAAAGGGGATATGATCTTTAGTATCACAATTAACAACTTGCTATAGCAAGAAAATATTTATAAAATGAACCAACCACATAGAAATAGATCTCAGTAGACCCACCCTAGCTTAATAAGACTGCCTATAATTGCCGGTTAATCTTTCAGTGTAAGGCTGGTTTCTGTATGTTGAAAATATCCTACAATAAAATGCAAATGTATTACAAAGTGAAATTTTGAGCTTTTGAAAGAACGGTGTTTTATGAAGTTGATAAAATTGATATTAAAACATTAGTAGATTTGTCATTGATATTTGAGGATCTGGAAGAAACAGGTAATAACTAAAGAAGGAAAATCAACAAAGATTAAGATGGAATATGCATTTCCAAAGATCAAAAGAGAACGTTTGAAATAGCAATGAGGAATTGCTATTTTAAGGAATGAGTGGCCTTAAATTGGTGAAGTCCTAAGATGTTTTCAACAATTATCTCTTTTTTTTTTTTTATCATGACATAGTGGTTAAGGACCACTAATCACATGTCTGTTACTTACTTTCATAATCTTTGACAAGTTACTTAAACTCTCTCTGTCTTAGTTTCCTTTTTTATATATTGACAATGATAATAGTACCTACTACATGAATGTGATGTGGTATTTATATTGTTTAAACTATACAAGATTCTTAGAAACATGACTAGCACTTAGAAAGCACAATGTAATTGTTAACCACCATTACATTTTCAAATCTAACATTTGTGAGGATGCTGTGTTGAAACCAGAAATAAAGAGGGCACATATGCTTGCATTAGTGGATGAGCAATTGATCGAATATTTCCATCATGCTCAGCCTTTGCGTTTTTTTAATGCTTACAGTTGTATCGTAGTGAGAACAAATCAAATATTAGTTAGCAGTCACTATAACCCCTAAATTTATATACACATTAGTAAATATGCAAAAAGTTTGGATGCTGTTTTTTTTACAATGAAAAATTCTATGGCCAAAGAAGAGAACCAGTTTTGTTTATTCTTAAAAATTAGAAAAAAATGATAGCATGTTATTTATTTTGCTCATCTCATTTGAAGTTCTCATCTAGTTATCTCATAAAGCTAGCATGAGTGTTGTTAAATCCTGAATAGTACCCGAGAGAGAAGTAAATATTGTCATTCTGCCAACTGTGATGTTGGCAACTTCTTCATGACTTTACAGGTATAATGTTAAACTGAGGTGAACTTAAAATAAATATTATATATATTATATATATTATATATATATATATATATATAATTTTGAGATTATATATATAATACTAATATATAAATATAAATATAAATATAAATATAAATATATATATCAACATATCAAATATTTAGTTTATGCAGTGATCTCTTGCCCACCAAATTAAGTTATAAGAAATGATAAAAGCAGTATTTTGAAGAAGGGACACATATATATGTTATGAAAATAATAATATAAATTAATTGACTATATTTTACTGTTATTATGTTATTATAATCCAAGTGTGTGTCGTCCCCTTTTTACTTCTCTTTGAGTTACACACACACAGACACACACATTAATTTGCAAAAAGCAATGTGTAATTGACTGGAAATATGAAAGGGAGATAGAGCGTAGGTTTATGTCATTTACTGCACGAATCACAAATTGAAATTTAGTTTAGGTGAAATACTTCTTACACTTTTCCCTCCCTTTTACTCGGCCCACTATGTGCCTTGCATTTTGTGTACCATGGATGCCATGCCAAAGTTTATCTCTCAACTTTGATTCTTCAATTTTCTCTGGAGTTCCACATTCTTTATCATGATAAATAACATGGTTCTATTTTAGATTTTCCTCCTGAATTTGTATAACCAATGACATTTCATAGTTGCCAGCATTTACCTTTTTTAAAAAACTGATGACAAGTTATAGAATATAACAACACCAACATCAAAAACCGGTATCGATCACAGTCTTCCTTGGGGGGAAACATATATTCAGTCTCAGAAAATAGCAGAAATCCCTGGCCTCTTTCTTCTGCCATGCTTTTTATACCTTCAGAGTCAGGTGAAATCCTGTATATCACTTTCCTCAAGTGTGTATCAGGCCCACTTTCAAACTTTGTGAATTTCTGCCTTCCCAAAGGATGCGGAATTGGCTGGTAGAGTGAGATATCTATCAAATTTGTTTTTTACAGGAATAGAACAGATTATCACTGTTCCCTCTTTAAATGTCTTAACTACTGTGTGACAAAGGTAAGATTTCTGTCACATTTGACGTTATTTTGTGCATTTATGTTTTTAAATGCCTATCTTCTCTACTGAAAATGGGTAGATGGACATTTTATTTAGTTCTAGGTGGCCCTGTATCTTTTCTTGAATCTGGACCATATTGTCTGGATCCTACTCAAAATAAAGATGTAGAACTAAATAGTCACTGCCAGTGAACAACTCTGTATATTAAATTCAAAAATAAATGTTCTAGCTTTCCCTGAGGGCCACTCTGATAAGGTGTGAAAACTTGCTTGTCTGGTGTTCTCCTTTAGTTTCAGTCTCTAAATCTAAACAGGTGTCTGAGGTTTGTTTCTGCTATGTGGATCTCTCTCTTCCCTCTCTTAGGCTGTGTTCTCCAACAGTAAAAATTCAGTATTCTCTTTGGGACTATTGTGAAATCTGAGCTTGAATAACGCTAGCTGCAATGGAAATTGTTCTGGTAGCAATATGCTCCAAATTGGTTGAATTTTTCAATGATATCTCATAGTATAATAGCCCAATTCAAAAGTCTTAACAAACATGTAAATAATTTTCTTTCTTTGAAGCATGGTCACAGATTTGACCAGGGCATCCTGGTATCCCCATGAAGTGTTGTACATATGACCAGTGTGGTCAGATACAATTCCATAGTAGCACATTTGAGTCGTTGAGAACATTTATATTCCTAAAACAGACTTGAACATGTCATGCCTGAAATTAGGATTCCAGGATGACATGACATAAGGTATGAACATCTTCCGCCTGGCAGGCTGACATGTAGGAAAGGGTCACTGAGGAAGAAGGTTAATGATAATTTGTTATGTAAAGAAGCATTAAAGTCTTCTGTGTAATTTATTCAGATGGGTATTGAAGTCACTAGGAATATAGAAAGAAAAAATAAGGTGGACAGAAATACTGTGAATCAGAAACTTCATCCATTCATGAATTATGGCTTGAGAATAGGATAAGATCATGCAACTGAATGGCCTGAGATTCNAATTATGCATCTGATATTAGGGAAATTACTTAAATATCTGAAAATCCACATTAATAAGGATAGTGATTTACTTATCACATGTTAACTTTATATTAAAGCATTGAATTATATTTTATGGAATACTTGATACAAGCAAATTAATATATGTGAAATTGTTGCACATTACAGCTTTAAGGCAAGATACCAGTGTGCTCATATTTAATTAATTTGCATTTCCACTTAAATGGCAAGGCAGATTCAAGGCAGTGTGCCTCAGTTATCCTTTAAAGTTGTTCACAAGGCTAGACTATTTTTCAAAGATAACAAAAAAGCAACATTATTATTCTACATTTAGTTAAGAATTAAGTGGCTGAGATTATAATCAAATGTATGTCAAAATAATTATGAAGTCTACGTGTTTTCCACTAAACCTAACTCTGTAGTCAATGCTGTTTTGTGTGCTCAGGATGACAAGGAGAAGATATTATGGTTCACCAGGGAGGAAATTATTTGTATTATATTGTATTATATTTAATACGATCATACATGATAGAAGTGGATAAATATCATAAAGAGGCCTGCATAAGATATTGAGTGAGTTGAGAATATAACCTCTAGCTTTGGGAATCAAAGAGACTTTATGGAGATGGTAGTAATTGAATTAATTTTCAGGATGAGTGGATTTGGACTTTGGGAGGTGAACAAAAAGAATAGCATAAATAAAAACTGAAAATGCCTGACATACCAGTGTCTTTAGAGAAACTCGTCCAACTGCAATACCTGTCCCAGGTCCAAAATTTTATAAAAAAATATAATAATTACTATTACCATTTTACCAACTGATTAAGCAATCAATCTAATCTACCAAGTCCTATCCCCATCCCCATACTGTGAGAATGCATGGATTTGACTAAATAATACTTAAACTAGTACTTGAACTACGTAGCAATAACAGAAAATATTTTTAATGGTGTACCATTTATCAAGCATCAATAAGATAATTAAATTGGTTATATTTTTATAGGATTTTTACTCAAAATATAGTTATTGTTGATGGTGGAATGGAAGAGCTGGAAACTAAAAAACGAACACAAAAAAATGAACAAACCAAAAACAAGCACAGACTGAATAATGATCTCTAGCAAGATCAGTAAATAAGAACCTTGCCTAAAATACTGCTGCTTGCACCTATCATGAGGGAAAATTATACTGTTTGGGGGAATATGATTTGATGTTGCTAAGGAAGGCAAGGTAGCCAGTATATTATTCTGATAAATAAAGTTCTGTGGTTCAGAATCATCAGTAAAAAGTATTCAATAGAGAAATAGTAAAACATTGTCTGTAAAGGAACCAGGGTGTACTAGCAACTATTGAATTTGTGTAGAAAACAATCTCTAGGATTTTTTTAACTATTGGAAGGTAATATGGTAACAATTTTATGGAAATTATTTATAGTAAATGCAATATATTTAATGAATATTGTAATGATTGCATTATTAGCTCATAATTATATGTAATGGGAAAGGTCTACATGTTTAATATTATATTATATATCATAAAAATAATAGGTAATGAAAGCTCTTGCAATCAGCAATCATATTGTAAGCTTTTTTGGGGGGATAATCACAAAACTATCCCGTAACAATGAAAAATGATGTTCACTTAATCATTAAGAGAAAATAATGTTTTTCTAAGGTAATGCTGGAATTATATGGGATATTTTAATATTTCTGTGTTCTCACCCAGCGGTTTTCTAGAAGGTGTTCCATTTTCAGTGTCACATCTTTGTTTAAACAGATCATCAAGCTAAATAATGACCCTTCAGAGATAACAACACTAACTTGTACTGATTGTGTCTGCATTAGAAAGAAGGTATTTTTACTTAAATGTGAATAGAAAACATACGACCATGTCTATTTCTTTGTTTTCATCTGTTATAATTCTTTACAAATAATCCTGCTTAGGTTTTGTGAAGTTCAGTGACAGGCTTTGTATAATGACATGATTTTGGGAAGTCACTCTGTTATAAAATACTAAGGAAATACCATGAATAAAAATGTATAACAACAGTGAGAAAGCAATCCATTCAAAAATTATATATTAAGTACCTATGTGTATAAAGTGTTGTGATAGTTAAAACAACTTAAAAAGGTAGGATTTCTTTCCCTTACACATATATAATCTCAGACAGACAGTGATAAAAAAGACAGATATAGGAAGGGTAAAAACTAATCATCTTTTTACATCCATAATACATTCCTCCTTCTACTTCCTAAAAAGAAAGCCCAGAAAACTAGAAAGTTCCTAAATGAATATTAGAAGAATAGACTAAGGCTAGATGAGTTAAGAAACTTATCTTGATCCATTATTTACTGATACATACAATGATAGGCAGATTTCTTGAGTTACAGTTTATTATTTTTTCTGCCATTGTATAAAATAGAAGACAGTAAAGGGCGATTTACAAACAGGAAAAACATTAATGGTAAAAAACAGCACACCATCAACTGTTAATTATAGTATTACAGTGTTATTACAGTAGTTGTAAGATTTTCTATAAAATAGCTTTTTTCCCCCTTTCTGGATAAAATGAATTATTTTAATATATTACAATAGGCATAAGATGGTATTCTTAATTTGCCTACAGCTTTTTTGATATTATTAAAAATTTGTTTGATTTTACTAAGATATTTAAAATAAATTCTCAGCATGAGCATCAACTTTTTATATCATACATTGTTTGATGACCAAACTTAATGGGACCCAATAAATTTTAAATGAGATCAGCGACATAGCTTTGAACACTTAGAGGAAACACTAAATCCTCAGGTCAGTTCCTGAATACTCATCACTCTGGTATTTTGTTTTCTTAAATATTTTTAGTAGAGTGTGTAGATTTTTTTCAGTGAAAAGGTTTGTATAGAATTTAAAATGTGTTAATAGTGTCATTATTAACTACAAGGACCTGTATTAATTAACACAAGGACTCAGCATTTTTTATTCCAGTGAAAATTAAAATAATCTTGATTTAGTTTTATTTGCATGGACTGCTGTAGTTTTGCTTTATATCTGGAGGTAAATGCAAGTGATTTGCCATCAGACAAAATGACCATATAGGAACTGAAGTGTTTAATTTCAGAAGTGCTATTCAAATAAATGTTTGTGTTTACTTATTTTTGCAAACTCCATTACTATGATAATGTGCTATCATATGATTGTTGATTTTAGGATTTTTTAAAATTTGCATTTGGAATTTCTAGATAACCAAATTGACTACCCAGAAAAAGGATATTTGTTTCAAAAATGATTTCTATATATCTATTTCCTGAGTTAAATCACAAATTGCTTTGACTGCGATACTAAATCTTAAAATTATATGAAATGAGAAGTTTGTGTAACTCTGATAGATTCTTGAAATCCTTAAATTGATATGAATTACAGTCCCCCAAACCATATACATGTACTTTAAGATGTATATGTGTTCTCATGTTTCAGCCTCTAATGTCACACTTAAATACATTTCCATCATTCAAAATGGTCTTTATGTGTGGAAAGGATCCAAGGGGAGATGTGTTTCTACTACGCATAACATAATTAGTTTTTTGAAAGTATAATGTATCAATTGTGAGCATTTGTATTGAAACTAATTTCTTTCTTAAAAGGAATAGGTAATTTAGATTGTAACATTTGAAAATATTAAAAGAAACATAGAACAGTTATTCTAAATCACCTAACTATTCACTATTATATTCAAAATATCATCTCTATGTGAAACACATCTTAATGGAATATTGATATAATAATGACATTATAAGAAAAAGAAAATTTATTTTTCTAGGAAATCACAATTGCTATAATAAAATATTACTTACTAGAACCATCTATTAACCAGAGTGATAAAATATGAACATTATATTAACATGCATAGATATTAGACAGTTAGTATATAAAAGGCCTTTATTTGAAAAAATAGCAGAGTTAATTGACCTGAATTAAGGCTGCTGCGGTAATATAGGTTAAAGGTAGTGGGTTCAGAACTAGAGGAGCAGTGGTCATAATGTAGGGAGGTGGCCATATTTGCAAAATAACTTATAAACAGGATCATCTCGATTTGATAAGTGATTACACATGTGTAGGAGGAAGAGGGTAGTAGGATCAAGGATAATACCCAAATGTCTAGCTTGCATACCAAGGTGAACAATAATTCTATTCATTCAAACAGGGAACACAGGGAGACAAGCAAGCTTGGGACATAAATAGTTAAATTTTAGACATACTTGCATATTCACGTAGAAATATTTGTGAAGAATATTGTGGTCTACCCCTCAAGTGGACGCTCTGGGCTACGAACAGAAATATGAAGCATGTAATGAAAATCTGATGCTTTGGCAAAGAGTAGGGTACCCAGAGTGAGAATGTAAAGAGAGAAGAGATGGACAGAAGAACAGCTATAGGCAACTAAAACTAAACAACAACAACACACTTAGAGAGGTAGGAAAAAAAAAANTGAGATCATATGGTATTTGTCTTTCTCTGACTGACTAATTTCATTTAGCATAATGTTCTCTAGTTCCATCCATATTGTTGCAAATGGTACTATTTCCTATTTAATATTTTAAATGCTTGTAAACCTACCAGGTATTCAAAATAAGGCAGCAGAAAAGAAGCATTTGACTTAGAATGGCATTGGCAATGCCTGTAGTTAGACTCTGGTAGTACTGGGAATTTTCTTTCCAATACTAAATAATTCAGAATAATAATAACAGCCATGGCACTTAGAGAAAGGTGAAGCCTGTGATTGTTGTTTTAGGTACAGTTTAGGGCTACAATTAAAACCAAGTACTTTCGATTGTAGCTGGAATGATTAGTAACTAGTTCCAGGTTTAAAATAATAATAATAATAATAATAATAATAATAATAATAATAATAATAAAAACTGTTCATAATATGCACAAGACAACTGAAAAATTAAAATTTAATTTTTAAAAATGTTAAACATATCTGTAACACCTTTTCTTTACAATGACAAGGTACATTTGAAAATCTGGCATGCATGTTCAGAGAACCCCTGTGAGCCATATAGAGTGCCTTTCTACCTACCAGAGTTTTACTAATGTTATCTCTTTAATATGTCTTCTAAAAGAATTGATGTTGGCCCTATTTTATATTTTTAACATTTTCTAACCTGTTAGGCATTTTCAAAAAACTTAAAAGAGAACTTAGAAGATTTAATTATTTTCATTTAATTATTTTTAAAAACATACCTATTGCAGGATATCATCAGTTATATATGATTAAACACTTATAATTATAATACTAATTATATATTCCATCCTTTCACTTTGTTTATTTTTAAAGCACTGTTGACAATCTGTAATTATCTTATTTAATTTTTTTGGTTACATCTTCCCACATACCCTAGCTAGAATATTAACTCCATGCAGGCAGTGGAAGGGAGAGAGGGAGAAAGGAAGAGAGAAAGTAGACAAGATAGGATTCAGGCTAAGTAGTAGAGGCTCCAACCCATGTTTCATATGTGAAAGGAGCTAAAAGCTAATCCTTGGGTACTCCTACCAGAGGAGTATTTTTAGTTTCTAGAACTTAGCCTGTGATATAATCTACACATTTACCAAGTAGAGAAGTGACTATACCTACCTTTCCTCAACTTCACAAACGTGATCAACTTTCTTTAAAATAGAGGAGTCCTGAGCTCTAATTCCATTAAGACCATGTTTCTTTGACATGGTCATAATTAGTTTGGGAAAATTTGTTTGCAAAGTAAAGAGAGCGAATAGCTTGAATAGATGAGTGTTATATCTGTTCATGTATTCACATTTGCCTTTTTTTTTTTTCTGTCTCCAGCAAGGAGTGCAAAGAGAAATAAATAGAACTGGCAGATTGCACTCCTCTATCCTCCTAATCAGCCCCCCTCCCCCAGAGTCTCATCACCATCACATACCTTGAGACCATCAAAATCAATCCTATGTATATCATACCTTTTATGTGAGTCAGTATAATAATCTTGGATTTCCAAGTCATGGCACATCTCCAAAAATCTAATACCCATATATCTCTATAGCAGGGAGACACCTACTTCTGACACTTTCTATTTCTCTTTCCAGTTTTATTTATTTTTAGATAACTGATCATCAGCTGACATATTTTATGTTTAACTTGTATATGTGTTTGCCTTCCTTCACTAGAATGTAAATTTCACATGGGAAATATTTTTGTATTTCTTGCTGTTGGCTGTGTCCTGAAACTAGAACATTGTCTGACATAGGAGACAGTCAAAAATGATTCATTGAATGGATGATTAAATAAATGAATGAAAGAGAATAATAATGAGAATAGTTTACTTTGAGGAGGGACAGTTTTTATTTTCTTTTTACTTTGGGGAGGGACGGTTTTTATTTTCTTTTTAACTTTCTATTTTGGAACAAAAAATACTGTAGTACCAAAATACTGAATCACCTCTTTGTTT
Organism: Hipposideros armiger; assembly: GCF_001890085.2. NCBI lineage: Eukaryota > Metazoa > Chordata > Mammalia > Chiroptera > Hipposideridae > Hipposideros > Hipposideros armiger. The sequence continues at coordinate 221,368 of NW_017732266.1, forward strand.
TTATAATTTCATATGCAACTTTGACAAGCTCTATTACATCAATGTTAAATGTTTCCTCTTGGATGTTATGTGTCTGAGCTCCCATGATGAGATACATTCTGTTGATATTTCTATCTTGTCATGTTGACTCTATCCTTTTTGGAGCCCATGTTACTTGTTACTTGATCTTTAATCAAGAAAACAAACATATAAAAAATGCCATTTATTGTAATCTTAACAAACTCACCAAAAAACTAGTCAGTTTGGGAAACATTTTCAATATTCCATAATAGACAACATGAAATTATGAGTGGCCTCTTCTTAGACTGAAGCTTTATCATAGATATTTCAATGACAATGTACTCAGCGACTGGTCCTGTCATGAATCACTAGTTCAGAAGTAACATGTACGAATGTTTTGAGAAGCCTAATTGGGAAGTTTGTGAAACAAGTGTCAGACATAAAAGCGAAAGCTCAGTTAAGTACCAAAGCCCTACAAGTTTGCATCCCCTGCGCTAAAAAAATGCTTAATGTATCACTGTGCACTGGGGAAGGAAATCTACTCATATGCGAATTTTCTATTATACTTTCCCTGACAGTCAAACCCTCAACACTTTAAGGCTGTCAAAACTCTGGCTATCTAAAGCAATTCTTTCCATGCTGTTGAAAGCTCATGGGAAAGTATTTCCCCACTTTGGGACACTCCAGACTATGGCAATGTCCCATCAGGAAACTTACAGGAGAGAAAAAGTTACGAGGAAGCATGTTTGAAGTAGGCTGTGTCATTGACCAAAAATGAAATACATGAGGAAAACATATATTTGAAGCATTGACTAATGAGGCAATGAGTCACCCCTCTCCTGTACATGCACATGGCCCAGTATAGATCACAGGCTCTTTTAAAAACGTCACTATCCAGACCATGAGCTTTTCTTGGTTGCTTTCAGGAAACGGTATGCCCAGCTTAAGTTTTATAATCATGATCCACTGAAGATCAAACTAGTCTTATGCCAGAGCCAGCATTTAATAAAAAGAGAGAAGTTTGTTCTCTTGGTCTCATACAGGATTTAATTTGAGTAAAATATTAGAACAGGAAGAAATATGACAAAATGATGACAGCTTCCCCCCCACAACTTTCTTTTCCATCATTATCTCATTACAAAAAGTTATGAAACTAGAAGTCACTGCAAATGTTATTGAAATAACTGACCAAAGCCTGGTTTTACTGCATCTTAAAATTGCTACAATGTTAACATTACAGATTTTAGGAAGAGCATAGTGAGGTAAGATCAAATACAGCCTCCTCTCCCACCCAGGAAAAGCCATTTTCCATGATCTAACAAATAACAGATGGAGAATGACTGAGAACTCTGTTGCTTTCTAAGCAGAAAAGCAGTATTTATTTTCTCATTAGGCTTATAGCAGAGATGGCTTCAGCCTTTAGGTAGTTTTCTTAACCTCTCCAGGTGGATGGTCCTCAAGTGTAGGGCTTAATTCTCCCTATCAACAATATGCACCAGTTAAAACAGATAAATGTTTTGCTTCCCTCCTGACAAGCAAGAAATAGCTTAACTAATGAAATTTGAATACAATATAAAAGAATAGAGAACCCACTTTATTGCGGAAGTTATGTTAGCAGTGCATATGCTATCTTTGCATATCACCACTCCAGTGACTAAGGATCGGGCTGGAGCTTCTAGTGACTCAAATGTAAGCTCTATCCTCAGAGTTGTCTCAACAGCTCATCCACACTTGGGCAAAACTGAACTTTTAACTTAGACATGTGCCAAGAAGCATTAAAAACAGAGCTCAAAAGCATCTGAGAACCTTTAGAAATTGGAATCGCCAATGTGCCATTGATATAACAAAGATAGTCTGAAACATATTGCTTACCAAAAGAAGCAATCATGCATCGTGAATGTACAACCATAATGAGCACGAGCTGGTGTGGAAATCGGCAGC
>NW_017732266.1:231133-316174 GCF_001890085.2 Hipposideros armiger
TTTGCTATAGCACTTTCAGCAGACATGGATGGTCAGAAGCAGATTTCTGGAGGTTAAGAAGTTAGATGTAAAAAGTTAGAAAAAAGATAATGCTGAGCAACGAAGCAGAGTACATAAACATACAGCAAGTATGTATTTAGATAAAATCCAAAATAAGTAAAACTGATCTATAGTTTTAGTAGTTGATATGATGGTTGCCTTGGGAGAGTTGAAGGACAATGGCATGAGAACAAAAGGTGAGAGGAGGGCTTTTATGGTGTTGGAAGCATTCTACTTTTAAACTCCATAATACACCCCACAGTGATTTGGAAAATGCTGCATTAGACATCAATACAGCTACTTACTAAAAAATTATAAAAAAAATGCACAAATCATTATAGCATGAAACCTTGCAGCAACTTTATTTGACTGGCCTATTGAGAAAATAATTCTTCTACTATGTACTTTAATTATAAAATTAATTCATGTACCTGTTTGTATGATTTTAATTTCCTATGTTAGAGTTTATAGATATGTCCTGACAGTTTTGATAAATACAGCTCAGCACCACTTACAGGAATTTTGCACATTCTGTTAGCGTTGCTGCACCTGGGCTCTTCACAGGGAAGGGAACGTCCAAAAGATGATTGTTGAGACACAACCTATAGGCATGTGTTTCCAAAGGACAGTTTTTGGTCTTAAACAAGACCAATTATTTTTATACACCAACTATTAATAGAAAGACAACAGGTAAGGTGATACCGGTATGAACTATAACAACAAAAAGTCTTAAATCCGTCCCATTTTAGGATGACCCCGCCCCCCTCCCCCCATTGTTTAGATGAATCTGTGGTGGCTGATGGGCTTTTTTGTTTCTCTTTTTAGCTGTAGTGTCTGGCATTCTTCGTGCTATGATTTCTCGCTGGTAAATTTTGTTTGCTGACCTAACTATTTGTCACATTTAAAAGCAGACGCAATTAGATATTTCAGCACCTCTTTGATTTCTAGTGGAACACTTGTATATATTTCTTAAAGTATTGACTCTTTTTGTCATACAGATATTGAGAGTAAGGCTTTTTATGACACAAAGTGAAACTGAATAAAAAACTAAAAAACAATATAATGGGAATTGATCAACCGTTCTTATTTTCCACACTGTACCGTGTCTTGTCAGTAATAACTTAGTGCATCTGACTTAAAATGACTTTCTCCTGATTTTAGCATAATATTCTGGATAAGGTTTGCCTGAGATTTTTTTTTTTTTTGGACTTTCAAACTCATTTCTGTAATTCATTGGTACTTTGGTCTTGTTCACCCCAGGTTATTCATGCCAATATCGCAGAAACTTCTTCAACTGAGTCTTGCATTGTCCCTGTGTGGTTTTGAAACCCTATGTAGATGACGTCTTTTTTCATAATGGCTTTACCATGGGGACACCAGCGACCCAGCTACCCCAGACCTAATTCACTAGGGTATGACAGAGTTGCTGCAGCTTGACATGAAAGCCTGAGTTAGCTTCATTTTAAAACAGCTCAGATTTCAAAATTGAATTTCTTCGAATGGGATTTAAGTTTAACTGGACAAATATATTGTTCCACCATTTAAAACAATTTGAATGTAATATCTCATGTTTTAATTACGAGTTGTTTTTCTGCATCTCCTTCTCTAGGTTAGTCTGAGAGAATGCATTTCATTACACTTTCCAGTTGAAAGTTTATAGGATTCTGCTCTGTCAAGTGATTGTTTAGGGAGACATTTATCTAACACATGAATGTTATTATGAAATATAAAACCAAGTGCTTTTCAAACATGTAATATAATAATCATACACGTTTAATATGTTGATNTTTCAAGTCAACGCTTGATTGTAAAATTACTTGTTAACTGTGTGTGTGTGTGTGTGTGTGTGTGTGTGTGTGTGTGTGTGTGTGTGTGTGTGTGTAAAATCTTCATGACAACAATGAGAGATAGATGTCACTGTCTTCAGTTTCTAATGGAGGAAAGGTTAAGTGATTTGCCAGGGTTTATAGAACTATTAGGTGACATGGGCAGGACCTGAAACCAGAGCTGGCTGACTTCAGAACCTGTGTTTTCTGATTACACTGCACAACCTTTTAAAAAAACACACTGTGATGCCAACTACAAGCAACGTGAACTATTGTGCTGTAGGTAGGAGAATATGAAAGGCCATGGAGCAGCTATGCGGCTAGCCAGAATGGATAGGGATGTTTGAAAAATCTTGGTGAGCCCTTTTATATGACAGGCAATAGTCAAAAGCAGCAGAGTATAAAAAAGCTACAGCCTCAGTCCATAGGACAGAGCACAGAATAGAAAGCACGTTGATGATTTTCCTCACCCACGCTTGGATAGATTTTCATCATCAATCGGCACATTAATTCTATCTGGCTCCTGGAAAGTCATTTGCTTAATAGCTCCTTTGTGACCAAGGGAGTTAATGCACAATCCCAAATGACTTCACTCCCAGCTGGGGAGGAGTTTAGGCAGAGGAGAAAAAAGAAGTCTAACTTCATCTTTCACAAATAATACAAGGACGAAAGCCGGAACAAACTAATTCACTGATTTTGTTCAGAAAGAGCCCTGTTTTATTTTGACATAGGTCACTGAGACATAGGAGGCAATTTCCATGAGGAAGTATTTCCTTGAGTCAATATTAGTGGAGTAATGTAAATGAGTGGAATGCAAAATATCCTTTTAATGTTTGGATTTTCTGTGTCCTGTGAGATTTTTGTTTTAAAAAGTTTGGATTAAATTCTAAGTACCTATTTTAACTTTATAACATTATACCTTTGAAATTGTTAAAAAATAGTTGTCCAGTAACTGAAAACCAGATTTTACATAAATTCAGTTCTTTGCCGAATTGCACACTTAACAGGATCTTATTAGGTGATTGTTACATTAGACTTTAGAAGTGTTAAGACACAGATATAATTGTATGATTATAATTTTTTGTCAGGTGATAAAACAGGAAGAACTTGGCAAGGATCTTTCAGACTGTACTTTGTATGATCTACTGAAGTACGATGATTTTGACTCTGACAAGCACCTGGCTCTTGAAGAATTTTATAGAGCATTCCGTGAGTATAAGCTTTATTCTCTAATTACTCTTTGTTTTTTTTCCCTGTTTCTTTAGACAATGTGGTATGTTTGCTTGATCTCAGAATACAAGCTGTTTCTGAAAAGAACTCATGTAATTGATAATTGAGATAATTTAAGTGTTTGGTTATATTGAAACATGCATAAAAGCTGGGGGTTTAGTGGTTCTAAAATGAAGAGCTGGAAATATTTGGTAGCCCTGATTCTAGTTTAAGATATTACTCCACAATGCTTCTTCAAAGTTATTTTAGAGTAGGAGCAGCACTTGACCAGTTGTCACTGTATATCAAAAGCAATTTTATTATTTACATAGTGACTTTATTTTTACTTTTTTTGGAAACCAAAGTAGATGAAAATGAGTTTGCATATATTTTAATAACAATAATTAGCATTAGAATGAAAATTATATTAATGTTAAGTTACTTTGGAATAATTTATATATGCTTAAATTGCTTAAAGACTTCCTAAAATTGACTATTTGTGCTTTATAAAGCAGANATCTATCTATCTGCTGAAGATTGGTTTGAGAAGAGGAAATAATCCATTAGTGCCAATAAGGAAACATTTAATTATTTACCATTGTCCTTGCACTGGGGTAGAATAGATCAAGGAGAAAATTAACCTCCAATTGTTAAACTTATTGGACAAGTGGTTTTCTGAACAGGCAGCCAGAATTTTCGAAAGCCAATATCATGAAGAACATGTTTTTATAAGTAATGGAAGGCAAAAGAGAATTTTCTGATCAAAAAGGAGGATTCCTAGAGGGTACTTTGATGAGTATGAGTTAGAAAAGGATAGAGATTGGGTCAGGTTGGGAAATGTGCACAGCAACATGAAGAGACTCGAACTTTATAGGATCGATCTCAGAGGTAAACAAGTATATAACGCATGCAGGAATCTGTCCAAACCATCCATTAGAGGAGAATGGGCAACTATTTCTTGCATTGTGGTCCTATGTATTTGATCCTTAGGGTAAGGTGAGATGATACACAGGCAGACTGCACTCGCTGGAATGGCACTCTTGAGTTTGTTAGCACTGTTAGAAGATAAACTGAGGCATATTAAAATTTTAAGAATTTGTTTGAGCAAAGATCATTTCAAAATGGGTAACCAAACCAGAAAAGGTTAGAAGCATTCTGCAGTGGGGAACTAGGGGGAAACAACAAAAACCAAAAACAAAGCAAAACACTTTAATAGAGGAAAGGAGAGAGCAAACTAAGGAAATTACTGATTGGCTATAGCTTAAAGCCAAATGGCTTCTTGTGATCAGTCATCCTTAGGTTTCAATTTAGTAACCCGAGGCATTTATAGGCCTAGATTTTGGTTTACTTATGTAGGCATCGCTACATTAGAGCCACCTCAGTCTAGCAACCTCCTTGTTTAATTCATTTAAAAGCAGCACATATAGGATTCTTGAGGTGAAGTGGTTCTTAGAGCTTGGAAAATCTGCTCATTAAGTCTCTCCCCATTTTATAAAATAACCACTGGTAGAATGTAAGTAAGCAAAGCCATTCCCTTGTGATTCTGAGTTTAAATAAACAGCTGTATTGAGTATATTGATTTAGCTTTTTCTTCATCTAGATTTTGTCATCTTAATAAGCTGATTCACATTAGGAATGCATATTAGAGTGAAATATTTCCTTAATGTGCACACATACCAACTCTTTATTAAAATAATAAAAAGAACTACTTGTTCACAGGATTTAGATTATTATGTTATACATATTTGACTTAAAAAGCCATTTGCTCAATGACTACCATATGTGAATGCATTTACAAAAATTAAATAAAAAGAAGGAATAAATAAGACTAGATATTTTTAAGCTAACAGCATGGGCATGTGAATGGTGTTTTTACAACCTTTTCACATAACAATTTTCTTTAAACATTAATTGAAAAGTTATAGTGAATGGACCCTAAATATCTATTTTGACTTGATAAAGCCTATTACAATTTTAATGATTTTTTAAAAAAGTTCTGATATCTCGTTGGCACTTTTATTTACTATGAGATTTGTGAAAATTGTTTTGTCTCATAGATCAAACGCTATTTTATTGGGGACAAATTAAATACAAATAAGTAAGCACTCATATGGATAGGGAAATGATAAGTGAGGATTTCCAAGAAATGTCATGGTAATTAATCCTATTTAACGCATTATTTATTTATTTTTTTTNATATATATATATATATATATATATATGATTCTTTGCACTTTATTCTTACCAGATAGAGGTCTACTTTCTTAGTTAAGGGTGTTCTACTGCTTTCATAGAGTAGTTACATGGAACTAACCAGAGAAAACATGAAGCTTTGAATGGGCCTCATCAATAGCATATAGAAATCAAAAGGTGTAATTGAGTATCTAATATTACTTCAAATCTATTATGTGTTGTTGAAAAAAAAAGACATGAATCAAACAAGAGAAATGGGTATTTTACTTTCACAAATTTTAAGCCAAATGACATATTAATAAAACTTCAGCCAAAAGTATTTGTTTTTATAAACTATCATAATTCCATATCCTTTTCAACAATGTCTATTTATTTTTGTTATACAAGTAAAAGAGAACATAAAGGCATAAAAGAGAAAATAGGAATAAAATTTAATTTCATAATTCAGTTATAATCATTTTGATATACTATATGTCTATATATATACATACATATTTTATGAAAATGGGGCTATATTATACCTTTAAAATTCTTTTAATGCTACTTTCATTTAATTAATTAGATATTGGGAACATATCTAAGCATCGATAGATATAGTTTAACATCATAATTTTGATGTCTTGTGTTGTGGGAAGGTACCATAATTATAACACTCAACTTATTACTATTCCTGAGCTCTCATTTCTCTCCTTAAACATTAACACTGCCCATTTAAAACATAATACAAGCAAAAAAATTGTTAGTCATCCCAAAATTAATTTTCTAACAGTCACTAAAAAAAGAAAAAGAATAGTAAAATTGATTTTAATAATATTTTATTTATCCTGATATAGTAAAAAATATTATCACAATATGTGATCAATATAAAAATTAAGGAGATATTTTGTATTTGTTTCTCCCAACTTTTGAAACTAGTATCTATTTTACATTTACAGCATATTACTATTTGGACTAACCACATTTCAAATGTTTAATTGTCACTGGCTACCATCTTGGACAATATAATGTTAGAGTGTTAAAAAAGTATCTATCATACATATAAGAAAAATCTGTCCACAATTTTATTTCAGTTATTTTAAATAGGTTAAGCACGCATTCCAGTTGTAAATAAATAACATAGTGTGAACTTCATGTTCATATTTGTTTTTCAGGAAACCACAATACACACATATAGGATAAATATAATTAAGTAACAAAATATATTCCCTAAACATAAATGTTTATTTTAAAAGCAGAGTTCAATAAAATGTATTTAATGCCACCTTATTCCACTGTCTCCCAAATATATTATCAATGGATCATTTAAGTCGTACATCCTCTGCCACAGTTAGCATTTTTAGAAATATATTTTCTGATTTTTTAATAATTTTATTCTTAAATTAATGACTAATGTTATTTTCACTTTGATTTAAAATAAATGCACCAATCATCGTGAGTCTTCTAGTGAAAACCTGTTCAGTGTGAAGTGTAACTAGTTTGAGTTACTTTATCCAACAATTAGCAGTGAAACACTTTCAGAGAGCCTGTAAAACCTAATATACCACAAGAATTAATGTTTTATATTCAGTTTTTTTACATGTTAAAAAAAAAGCTCCAGGCTACTGTTGCCTCTAAGAACCCTAGGGGAACTAATGTACTACACTGAATATAACCTAATAATTCTTTAATGCTTAGGAATTACTGAAATATTTTTTTATGCCTCAGGGCCATCACAATGAAAAGAAATGTATGTATGTATGTATGTATTTATGTTAATAAGATATGCGCAAAATACCTTATTAGCATGCCTTATAGTAATTCAGTGCATGATACGTTCTATGGTAATCCCTTTTACATATATTCCAAAACCAGTAACAAATTATTTCTTAAGAAACATTTTAAGAATTAGCAGAATAAATTAACATACATCTATCTTTATACTTTTATACAAGTGATTAATTTGATGATTATTAGCAATATAGTAATGCTCAATCTTTTGATTGTTGTATTCAATCTATCCAATAACAAAGTTTAATTTCTTAAGGAAATTTTATTAAAATTATCTTCATTTATTTAAAATGGGTCTCTATCTCTGCATTGCCATTTGGTGAGTGAATTTTTAACATAATTTACCATTGCTATCATCCTTATAAAATTATGGAATGATTGTTTCCTACAATATAAAAAAAAGTATATTTATCTTCAATGTCTAATAAGTGTTTGTCTTTATGTGACAATTTTAAAATTGACTTGTTAAATACTCTTCTTAATAAAAATGGACAGGAAGCATCTCTACCAAGTGCTGTTGAGCTGCCTGACTGAGGATTTTGTGAGGCACAGAATATTGCATATCATCTGCAATGTATGCACTGTAAAATGTGTTTATTCTAATGGAAATTGTTCCTGTAAAAAAGCAGAAAATTGCAGTAAACTTGTTAGCAATCATTCAAGTAATGTAAACAGATCCTTGTTGCTGGTGACCAGATAGGACTAAAGAAAAGCATTTATGATGTTTAAAGCATTACAAACGTTACAGATTACAAATCATCTTGAGAGGTAATGCACATTTATAGTGACTTCCATGGAGGACATTGAATGACTACTGTCTTCTGATGTTGCTATAATTGGTCATTAATGACAAGAATACTTGACTAAATTAATAAGCTAGACATCCTAATATATGTTATATGATACTTGTCTATTCCAAAAGGGTAATCATTTTCAACTAAAAATAAAAATTAGAAAGACAAGGTATAATGGAAGAAGGAAAAAAGAGTGACAGAGTGATGGAGAAACAGAAGAGAGATTGAAGGGAGAAAGAAGAAAGCCAGGCAAAGAAAAAGTGTGGCATATTTTATGTACATATTTTGTAGTTTAAAATTTATCAGTTGTGCAGTGATCTTATTACACATTTTTACATATTGAAATGAATATTTCAAACTATAATTATTGACTTAAACAAAACAACCAATATTTGTTATAGTCTTATGTGACATCAAGGCTAGTCACTACAAAATAAAGATAGATAAGAAACAGTTTCTGTTCTCAACTCTAGGAAATTAAACAGAAAAAAGCAATTACAGAATAATATTGTATGAGATAAAAGTGACTCATATAAAATACCATGGGGCAACAAAAAACGGATTATCTCAGGGATGGATTCTGAGTAGAAATAACTTCTGAATTAAGTATACCCCTGAACAGGAGTTCTTAAGGAAAAAGTCAAAGAGAACAAGGCTTTTCTGCTAAGAAGAGCATATCAGCAAAGACAGAGGTGTGGAAATTTGTAAGCAGTTGGATAGTTAAGGAAGACGGAAGCGAAAAATGAAAATTAGTAAAATAGATTTAGGAAGGAGGTAGCAGCTAGATCTTGAAACTGCACAAAATCAATGTTGAGAAACTGAGATAATCTGTGTAGTGATAAGCAAGATACTGGTAGCAACATGGAATAGTCAGATCTAAATTTAGAAAGATTATTTATGAAGTTGAGTACAAAATGCAGTTAAGAGCACATTCAGAAGCAGAAAAAACAGTAGACTAGTTCAATCAGTGATGTGTTGAAGTCAGTGATTAAATTTTCAGGAATTTTGCTATCCGGTTGATGTCACATTGGAAACTGTAAATTGGCCCATGGTGAGAACTTTTACCCTATAGATATTGGCAAATACTAGAAGTCACAGCGCTACCCCAACTCCACCTTGTCCAAGCTCAGAGAGCTGTTTTTAAACATTTAACAGGACACTACAGATTACATGGTGCAATCCCCTAGGTGATAAATTTTAGGCGACTGAAAAAGGATAACTGGTTAAATAAGAGGGCATAGATATAAGGAATATTTAAGGGAACATACCTCATACACTAGGTGGAGGATAAGGCTGGCATGGATATGGCTAAGAATATTCTAGAAAATATTCTTAGACTATATATATTTTGCAATCCAAAGTTAGTATTAGTTAGCGTTAATCCTATAGACAAGTTTGCTGTGATTTACAAAGAAGGCATCTAAATAAGTTAATTGATGATAATTCTTGCTCTGTTAACTTCAGATTAGAAAATATTCTCATTACCTCTAGAAATCTTAATGTAACATTTTATTATAGTAGAAATAATTTATGTATGTGATGCAAAAGGTTTTTGTTAATGAAAATGCCTGAGCAACTTGTTGCAATTTTTTTTGAGTAACTCCAGTAAGAAAAGTTTAACTTTTTTTCTTACTGATGACAAATGGCGATTGAAATGAAAACTAAATTAGTTGAGCAAAGTAAAGATCTGAACAATGATTGTGTTTAATGATATGTATACAATTCATATTTCCACTGACATAATTCATTTTATTATAATCATCTTTAATAAGAACTGTCTACATTAACACTCTGAAAAGGACATAGGTGACAACTTAATACATTTTTTTAATGATTCTATCTTTGTTAGAATATATAAAGTGGTAACATTTTCTTTTGAGATAAGTTTATCTTATTGCTATATTGAGTGTGATTTTTTTTAACTTATGGATTGACACATTTTTTATATAAAGAATATTATCTTTGTGAAGTCTCATTAAAGGTATAGATTATTATCCTGCCCTTTGCAGACATTTTGACACTCTACTAAAAATATATAATTAAATATTTTAACACCTTTTAACTATGTTTAAACAACAGACTAAAGTACTATATAAATCATTGCCTATAAATATTCACTTATTATCACACCATGTTGTAATTAAACAGCCTTATTTTAATATCGTATTGGAAAAAAATTTATATTAGCGCTGCAGTCTTAGTTGTTATAACTTAAAATTTAGCATATTTTTGCATATAGCTATAGATATATGAAATGAACAATGCTGATAAAAGATTTCCACATGAGACTGCACTGCCTTTTGGCTGTGTTTTTCAGTGTTTTGTGTTTATGAGCATGTTCTTATTTTGATTTTAAACTTCCCTTGTCAAGTTATTACTTTCTGGGATATAAGGATTTTTGAGATATTGTGATAGTTTATGGAGATTATAGGATTTATCAGAATTATTTTTAAAAACTTGTATATTTTTATGTTCTTGTAATAGTGGTAGAATTTGCACCTGGTTGAGGATAATTGATCAAATGGTTCTGAACTTGGCAACTCTAATTGAGATTATTTCTCAAAATCCAGGCTACAAGGTCACCTTTTTTGCCCTTTTTGCAAATAATTTTATTCCTTTTTCCATAAATTACTTGCTCTTGCTGCTGCTGAATCCAATAAAGCAAAACGCATTTCATCTCATATTTCCTATCCATAAAACTCACTTTATAATCTGTGTTACTTGACTTTTTACCATTTTTTCATGCATGGATAGCTACTCAAAAAATACTAATACCCAAAAGTATAAAAATTGGATTGTAATAGTGTATAACTGTCTCCACAGAAACAGTATCAGTTGAGAGAGCAGCCTTACATTTAGAAGACATATGGCTCTAAAATTGTTAGTGAATCTTAACTGAGTTTTATGAACAGTATTATCAGGGTTTTGTTTTTGTTTTTGTTTTTGCTTATTTTAGTTGAGATATGATTTCAGAGTATTAAAAACTGACCTATGTAAATTTGATCATTAAATGCTATTAGGTTCCTTGTAGAGTCTATCGGAGACGTCAAATATTTAGAGAAGGATTAATGCCTTATATCACCTCCCTAACAGAAACTGCTTGCTTGGCTGACGCGTGTTATTATATGCATGCTGGAATGTATGGCAGAATTTGCTGTGAAACTGCTTTCATGCTTTATCATACTTTCATAAATAGAAAGAGATATAATTAGGGGTGGATTGTATCATTATTGTTGCTTCTCCATTTTATAACGTTATAGAAAATATAACCTAACATTATAATAATAAAGGAAGGTACACATCGTGTCAGCTTTGATTCTACCAGTTCAATAGACCCTGAAATCTATCTATAGGAGCTGGATGCATAATTATGTCATAGTCAGACATTTGTGGTGCAAATAGATTTCTTAAATTAGTTGGATAGGATTCTCAGAGCGCTGCTGTCTAAGATAGCCTACGTGGGATGTGCTCATTCTGTATGCATCCCTCACCATATGCTTTTACTACTCTTGTTTGTGATATGAACAGATCATCTATTAGTGAAAAAACAGAATTATTAGTAAAAAAAAAAAAACCTTGTATTTGTCATGTTCTTGTAATAGTGGTAGAATTTGCACCTGGTTGAGCATAACAGATTAAATGGTTCTGAACTTGTCAGCAATCTAAGCAAGTAAACTTTGCAAATTGGATTTTACTAGAAGGAGAAAAGAAGCATGTCAGATGCTAAAAGTCTGCTACTTTAAAAAAAACAAAAAACCTTCTAGTTAAAACACTGTCCCCCATACAACTGCATAATTCTTCATCTTGAAAAACTTGTGACTCTTACTATACTCATCTATCAAATTTAAAAACTGATATATGAATTTACATTTCATGTTAATGTATTAGAAGACTTAATATACTTAAGATTTCAATAAAACACAAAGTGACCTACAGATGCAATGGAAACCCTATCAATATCTCAGTAGTTTTTTTATGCAGAAATAGACAAATCCATCTCAAAATTTATATAAAACTTCAAGGGACCCTGACCAGCCAAAATAATCCTGATAATAAAGGACAAAGTTGGAGGTCTTGCATATCGTGATTTAAAAACTTACTATAAAGCCATGGTCAAAACAGTGTGGTAATGGTGTAACGACCGACACAGGGAGTAGAATGGAGAGCCCAGAAAGAAACCCTCACATACATGGGCAAATGATTTTCAAGAAGAATGCCAAGACCATCCAATGGGTAAAGGACAATCTTTTAATAAATGATATTGGGAAATCTGGATATCCACATTTAAAAAAAATTCATGATAGTTCCTTACCTTTTGCTATATCCAAATATTAAGTCAAAATGGATCAATGGACTAAAAGTAAGAGATAAACCTATAAAACTACTTAAAGAAAACCTAAGGGAAAGGCTTGTGACATTGGATTTGGCTGGCAATAATTTCTTGGATACCATGCCCAAAAGACAAGCAACAACAACAAAAAACTACATAAATTGGATTTTATTAAATTAAAAACTTTTGTGCATCAAAAAAGCACTATCAACAGAGTAAAAAGGCAACAGGGAATGGAAGAAAATATTTGCAAATCATCTATCTGATAGAGATAATATCCAGAATATGTAAAGAACTCCTGTAACTCAAGAACAAAGCCAGCAACCCAATTAAACAACAGGCAAGGGGCCGGCCGAGTGGCACGATGGTTAAGAACTGGCTTGGGACACCAGAGGGCCCCGGTTCGGATCCCACATATGAGGGCCAGTGACACTGCCCTCCACAGCTAAGATGCTGAACAACAGCTCAACCTGGAGCTGGGCTTCTGTGAGTCACCAGCGGGCATAGGCTGCAGCCCCTGTGGCAGTGGGTTGCCATGGGCTACCGTGTGTAGCCAGCAGCCAGCGTGAGCAGCCAGCAGCCAGCGTGAGCGGCCAGCAGCCGCAGTGAGCGGCTGTCCAGAAGCTGGCAACTGATGTGCCTTGCCTGGGAAAAGCGCAATGATGGTGCCAACTTGGGCCAGTGAAGCAAAACGTCCTCCACAACTAGACTGAAGAACAAAACAACAGCAACTTGTCTGTTCCCCTTCCCCCAATTCCCCAGCACTGTTCCCATCCCTCAATTCCCCAGTTAAAAGAAAAAAAAATTTTAAAAAAATAGGCAAACACACAAGGACGCTCCTGGGTTCAATGTCAGAAGCTTTTGGGAAACATTTTCAGTGCTTGGACAGCTGCAAGTGAATCTCTGCCTTGACAATCAGGTACACATATCAAGATCTCTACCATAATGACAGCGTGACTGATGACTTCTTGTTTTCCTTCAATAAAGACAATTAATCACATACATGAAAACAAACAAAACAGGCAAAGAACTTGAATACGCATTTCTCCAAAGTGATATGCATATGACCAATAGGCATATAAAAAGAAGTTCATCACTAATCATTAAGGAAATGTAAATCAAACCCACAATGAAATACTACTTCACATCCATTATGATGACAATTATAAAAAACAAAACAAAACTGGATAATAAGTGTTGGTAAGTAAGTGAAAAAATCAGAACCCTGTGCATTGCTGGTTGGAATATAAAATGGTGCAGTTGCTGTGGAAAATTAAACATAAAATTACCATATGATTGGCAATTCCACTTCTGGGCATATACTCAAAAATGTTGAAAGCAGGGACTGCAGAGATATCTATACATCCATGTTCACAGCATTGTTATTCACAATAGCAAAAGGTGGAAGCAATTGACGTGTCCACTGATGGATGAATGGAGGAACAAAACATGTACAATGAGACTTTATTCAACCTAAAAAGGGAAGAAAATTCTGACACATCTTTCAAAATGGGTGAACCTTGAAGACATTGTACTAAGTGAAATGATTCACCAAAGGACGAATATTGCATGATTCTACTTGTACAAAATCCCCAGTCAAATTCAAAATAGAATGTAAATAGAATGTAAATAGACATGTAAAATAGAATGATGGTAATCAGGGGCTAGAAGGAGGGGAAAATGGGTAGTTTGTGTTTATTGGGTGGAGAGTTAAAGTTGGGGAAGATGAAAGGTTTGGAGATGATGATGGTGATAGATTCATAACAACATGATTATACTTAATACCACAGAAATGTACATAACATGCTTAAAATAGTAAATTTTACAGTATGTATATATATTTCATTACAAATGAAAAAAATATCAAACTAAATTTCTGCAAATACTTTGTCAAGTATATGCAAGTAATCAAAGGATACATTGACTTTTTTTTTAAAGATTTTTTTTTAATTGGGGAATTGGGGGATGGGAACAGACAAGTTGCTGTCCTTTTGTTCTTCAGTCTAGTTGTGGAGGACGTTGCTTCATTGTCCCAAGTTGGCACCATCATTGTGCTCTTCCCAGGAGAGGCAGATCAGTCGCCGACTTCTGGATGGCAGCTCACTGCGGCTGCTGGCCGCTCATGTTGGCTGCTGGCTACACACGGTAGCCCATGGCAACCCATGCCACAGGGGCTGTAACCTACGCCGTCGCTGGTGACTCACGGCAGCCCGGCTCCAGGTTGAGCTGTTATTCAGCATCTTAGCTGTGGAGGGCAGTGTCACTGGCCCTCATATGTGGGATCCGAACCGGGGGCCTCTAGCATCCCAATCCAGCTCTTAACCATCGCGCCACTTGGCCAGCCCACATTGACTTTTATTACCAATATTTTCATTTACTGAGTAGAATGGTGAGCTTTCTACTATTGCTCTAGGTGCTCAAGAAGCAATTAGCAATTCATTATGAGTCAGTTTTATTTATTTTAGTTTATTGACATCAATTAAAGTCAATTAATGTAAAAATTGACATTAATTAACTAGAACTCCGCAAGGGGTAAAAAAAGACAGGTCATACTTCTCAGACAAATTCATCCCTTTATCTGAATCCACACTCATCTTTTTCTATTATCTCTAATTACAATATCAGGAAACACTTCACCTTTCATGTTTTTTTACACCTGTTCTCTGTACCTATTTTTTAAGCTACATCCTCCAGCACAAGAGTCTAAAAATGATTCCTTTTTTACAGTATACCTTTGATCTGTCACATTATGATGGTTACCTGAAATTAATCATTTTAAAGACATCAGCTCTCTCCCCTTAAACAGCGTACTTTCTTCCAGTTGACACCCTGTTTGTATTCCCTTCTCATTTAGGCTTTTAAGTTGCTCATGCAATTTGTTCCTGTGCTTACCTCACAACCTGATTGCTATGATTCCACTCCAAAGAAGTTGCTTTTCCCAATGTCAACATTAACTTGCTTATTGCTAAACCCAGTGGAATGTTTTTAGCTCTTATTTTACTTAATGTCTCCTCAGTGTGTGAAATTGCTTATTATTCCCTCCAACTTAACGGTTTGCTTTCCTTGGTGTCTCAGCCATTGTTTTGTTTTTGTTTGTTTGTTTTTCTGGAAATGTATCTTCTTTTGGTCATTTCACAGTGTGATGATGAGTTCCTTGAATCATCGCATTAAGGCTGAAGTTTTTCATAGTATGGGCCCTACGACTTTCTTCTTCTTATCTAACCCACTCGGCTTTGACAATTGCAATCAATATGCTGTAATAATGTAATGGGTACGTCCAGACCAGACTGCTCACCTGAGCTGTTACCCATCCTTGGCTTACTGGGCACTGTCACTTGGATTCTCTTCTACCTCTTGAGTGCCACTTGTTCAAACCTAAATTCACTGTGTATTTCATGTCTAATGTGTTTCTATTTCTGTGTTTCTATCTCAGAGCATAGCATCAACATACACCCAGTTGTTAGATAAATAAAAAATATATTGTTTCCCTCATCCCTATTCCTCAAGGAATAAAAAAATCCATGTTGAATCTTTTTCCTAAAAAAAACTAAATCTGGTGCCTTTTCTCTTTCCTTCCTCAAGTCTCTTAGTTCAGGCCACCATCATTTCTATGTGACTTTCCTTAATCCATTGTTGCCCCTTCTTAATCTATCCTTTTCTACCAGGTTTGTTTTTAGTTTTTTGTTTTTTTTCTGAAAACGCAAAGCTCATCCTGAAATCGTTTTACAGGCCTCTCATTCCCGTCAAGATATGAAGTGCGCCCTCCATCAAGCAGTTATCAGTCAAAGAACTAGTCCTTCTTTAGCTCATTGTATTTGGAGTTTTTTGTTTGTTATTATCATTTGTTTTGTTTTGTTTACTCACAAACTATAAAATCTCACCAAAACTACTATCCAAAAATACCACATTCCTTCTTGCTTTTTCATTTTTACACCTGCTCTTCACACAGCTTAGACCATATGCTAACCCATACTTTTCTTAGTTAAAACTTTTCCTTCGTGTTCCACTTCCTTCCCAGTCCCTACGCTGTGTTTAGTGGACCTGCGTAAATATTCCTATACTAATTTGTATTTCTCCACCGTATCAATCACTATAGTCTACTGTAATTCTGTTTACTTTTCACCATTCACAGTTTGTTTGTAGGATGTGTTAGATCAGAGATGCCATCTATATTTATTTTCTATTGCTGTCATAACAAACAACATAAATGTATTATCTTAGATTAGTGTGGATCAGGAATCTGACAAAGATATTCCTGGGCTAACATTGAGATACCAATGCCAAGGCTGCATCCATTCTGGAGGTCCTAGAGAAGAATCTGCCGCCTTGCCTTTTCAGCTTCTAGAGGACACCCCGTTATTTGGCTCATGGCTCTGCTTGTCTGTCTTCAAAGTTAGCAACGATGGGTCAAGCTCTTCTCAGGCTGCCATTCTTCTGATTCTCTTCTGCCTCCTTCTTCCTCGAATAAGGGCCCTTGTGATTACATCGGGCCCCCTGGATATTCCAAAATAATCTCCCCATCTCAAAATCAGTTGATTACTAACCTTATTTTCTCTGTAATCTAAATTCCCCTTTGCCATGTCCCCTAATATATCCACATGTTCTGGGGTTTAGGATGTGCACATCTTTTGGAGTGGGGGGCATCACACTAAGTAGATAATATGTTCTGAGTACCTATTTTATGAATGAAACAATAAGTGAATACATTTTTCAAAATAGCACATTCAAAAGGATAATTTTGGTATCAAATTTAATGTTTTTGTGATACGAAAATCGTTTCACAGGCAGTTCTGTGCGAGTTGGTGCAATGTGGTATAGTATAAATAACATGGAAATAAAAAGCAAAAGGCTGCAATTCTGTCTCAGCACTGCATTTTACTATTCTTGATTTGAGAAAAGTTAATTTATCATTCCTAGAATCAAGTATTTTTTGTTTTGTGTTGCTTTGCTTTCTCCTTGAAACACTGAGGTTGAAATAGGAGTTGACATGCTTGCCCTATAAAAATATAAAACTGAAATTAGATAGTACATTTAAAATCTCTTCTTAAAACTTCATACACAATGAGAATATTGTCAATTGAAGCCTAAAAGGGACACTAGCCTATTTCAGACACTTGCCTTGTTTTCTGGGATTGTTTGTCCTTGATTCCTCTTTTGAACTTAGGTTTAAAGATGGTTTAAGTTTAATTGTGGCCTCCAAAAGGCACAAGGTACATTTTCATGCTTCTATGGAGACCAATTATACCCAGTTTCAAAAAAAAGTATATTAATCTCGCTACTTACATTTTAAATATGTGTTTAAATTTTAAACAAAGGAAAGAAATATCTTTAAGTTGTTTCAAACTACTTCCATACCCATTCTGCCTTAACTTTATGCTGAATACCTTATTTTTGTCCAGCTGTATGGCATCAATCCCTGTGTCTCAGTCCTTGTCACAGAGTGCACTCTTCGTTACACTGGGCACTGAGGAGAATCCTATTTTTTCCCTTCTCTCTATGGAATTGTTCCCCGTTTATGGCAGATTTGTAAAAATGTTTGTTTCAGTGCTTAGAAAATTTGGTAGTTAAGTAAGTAGTAAATATTTAAGGAATAAAATGATATAAACAACTTGTATTAGTTTGCTAAGATTACTGTGACAGATATCACAAACTTGGTGGATTAAGCAACAGAAGTGTACTATCTTACAGTTCTCAAGACTAGGAGTCCAAAATGCAAGTCTCAGTGGGGCTGGTTCCTTCTGTGGGCTGAATGAGGGCTGTGTTTGAGGTCTCTCTCTTTGGCTTGTAAGAGGGCATCTTGATGTTCAGGTGGTGTTCTCCATATTATATGTCTTTGGGTCCAGTCTTCTCCTTTTTGTAAGGATATCAATCATAATGGATGATGGCTCACTCTGATGACCCCATCCTAACAATTAATTTCATTTGCAATAACCTTATGTTCAAATAATGTCACATTCTCAGGTACTATGGGTTAGAGTTTCGGTGTATAAATTTTGGGATGACACAGTTCAACCTATAATACCAGTAGTCACATCAAACATATTTTTAATACCTGAAGCATATAAATTATGCATGTATAAATATAGTAGCTGAAATTTTCCTATACAAATATTGCCTTAAGTGAAATTTGGACAAAAATATTTTTTCTATGTAAATTTTAGGTATAATTGACTACTTACCAAAAAAAAACACAAAACTTGACTTAAAACTTATATCATTAAGGAAATTGTGCAAGTGATTCAACCAAAGTATGTAAATAAATGAAAATAGTCAGAAAAAACAAGTGAAGTGTTTTAAATCTTATAAAAAAATGTATAAATAATCAAAGGCTTATTTTGTAGTTTAATATTTTGTTAAGCCAAGCAGTCTTTATTTAGCATATAATTTTTCAAGTGGGTAAAACATTATTTGAGTTTGATCAATACCAATTAATTTGGATACCTTTTAAGTATGTGTTCCCATTATATTTTTGTTCATTTTGATAAGCTTTGACATAATTCAAGTTACACCTTCATCACAGTTATTATTAATTATCCTTGTACTGGATCAGTTTTAATGCCAGTATTTCTGATTTTGACTTTATTGTTATCCATACAATACTTTTTTTCTTTTGGTTCTTTTTCATGTGATGTCTGGAAGACTGAATGTGCACCCTCTCTCTATTTTCATTCTTGACTTTTCTATTTTGTCATTGAGAGAAGTCATTCCTCAGTATATTCTAAACTATTATTTCAAAATTATTGAGCCAAATTACATGTATTATAAAGGCTTTTTGGTTTCCAAAAGCCAGCAACATACGTCCATGCATTGTTAGGATTATTTAGAGGTTAATGACTACTTCTGAACACAAGAACTTTGTTTAATGGACTGTCTCTTATTTTCTCAGGTAAAACACACTCAGAACACAATTAAGTATTGTCCAGAAAATATAGTTTTTAAGTCATAAAAGAATATGCATCCCTATTCAGGATAACAAGAGGAAATATGTAACATAATTATTATCAGATAAATTTTCTTTAAAATATGATATCCATAGTAATTTAGAAAATCAGTAAAATATAGTTTCCTCATTTTTAGTCACAGTTGTAATCTGTATGATCATCTGCTCACGATATGCTCAAAAGAAGAATAGCACTGAAATTAAAAAATATATATTTGTCTTAAAATTGTAATCTTTAAAATTATTCCTTATGATTATATGTAAATGCATCATATTTGGCACTTTTTAATTTAAAGTTATAGAGCATATTATGAAGTAGTTGATCCAGAGAAAGCTGAATATTACCCCCTTTTTTTCTACCTTTATCCTTAAAAACAAATTGATGAATAGAGGTTGGGAACTGATGTTTTAAACCATAAAAATTTAGAAGTTAACAATGTTTCTCACTTTGGTACTAAAAATATAGACTTTGCTTAGTTGGAAGTTATGCTGTCTTTAACTCTTGGTTTCCCTTTTATCATTTTAGTTTAACAAAATATGCCAAAAATAATGTCTGAGGGTTACAACATACTTGTACACAACTGGTAATAAAAAGATCCCGAAAGATAGTGAGAATATTTATTTTTTTCATATTATTATTCCAGAATAAGTTTATAAGGTAGAATAGTTGTTCTACAAAAACAGTTGCTCAACATTTGGTGATCCTTCCTGATCTCTCTTCCCCATTATAGGATCAAATCCTTTTGCTCATCATTATGATTGCATGAATCTATCTTAGTAAGAAACCACAAAGGTTGATAGATGGTCAGACTTTATTTACCTTTCCTCTCCCTTTCCTTTATTTTCCATAAAGCTAACACACAGTGCTTTATAGACATGCCAGGTATTAATAAATAATTAGGCTTACAAAGGGTATTATAAATTACAATAGAAAAAGCAAAGACCTGAACTTTAAATCTGACTTTTCTCATAAACCAAAGCCAAAACACCCACAGAACTAGCAGTGATTCCTTTGTGGGTTACCCTGGACACAAATCTTCCTTGATCTTCCTGCTCTTTAGTATTTCTCTTGGAAATCTCCTCTTCTGAGGTCTATTTTGTTAATCTTCACTCAACTTTTGGCAATCTAAATTTCATAATATTATGAAATACTGTGCCCAAGACAGTTATTGTACACTGCAAGTCCAGATGCCTTAGAGAATGGTTGATTAGCTTGAGGTTCAAATATGACTTTTTGTTCTTTGAATTTTCCAAATTTGCTGTATAATCCAAACACACACACACACACACACACACACACACACACACACAATACTATTATAATCCTATATTAACAGCCTAGTGATAAATGTATATGGAAATGAAGACTATCAAAATAGCCAGAATATTTTTAAAAACTAAGAAAAAGTTTGAGGGATTTACATTTAACTTGAAAATGTACTCAAAATATGTAGTCATAGTGTGGTATAAATATAAAGATGGATACATAGAACTATGGAATAGAAAAAGTGTCAAGATATAGCATATGTATGTGATCATTTTTTATTTGATTACACATGGCTTTTATTGTAAGCCCCTTCAAGTTAATTTTATTTTACTTTTATTAAATTTCATGGAATGACATCAGTTAGTAAAATTGATTTTTTTTGACAAAGGTATTAATGCATACAATGAGGAAAGAACAGTCTTTTCAACAAATGGTATTGGAACAAATGAATATGCATAAGGAAAGTAAATTAATAAATTTTGACTTTTACCATACACCACAGACTAAAGTTAACTTAAAATGCATTATAGGTCTAATTTTAAGAGCTAAGACTGTCAAATTTCTAAAATAAAATATACAATAAAATTTTACTTACCTTGGATTGGCAAAGCTTACTTAAACACATATGCATGTGTATATATATATATATATATATATATATATATATATATATATATATATAACCAATACAAAAGAAAAAATATATATTAAATTGGTCTTCATCACAATCAAAACTTCTGTTCATTAAAAACACCACTACAAAAATGAAAAGAGCCACAGAATAGGAATACATTTAAAAACCATATATTCAGCAAAGGACATTATCTAGATATGATAAAGAAACCTTCCAACCTAATTGTGGGAAGACAAATAATCCAATTTTAGAAACGGGAACAAGTATTTACCCACACTTCACTAAAGAATACCTACAAATGCCAAATAGCCATATAAAAATGTTCAACACCATTAATTATTAGGGAGATGAAAATTAAAACCACAATGAGATGCTGCTATACTCCTGCTAAAATGGCTCAAATTACAGGTTGACTATACCAAGTGTTGGCAAAGATATGGAGCAAATGGAATTCTCATACACTGCTCATGGGAATATAAAATGGAACAATGATTTTGGAAACAAGCAGATTTTCAAAAGTTAAACATACAACTGCCATACAGCCATCTTAGGCACTTATAAAATAAAAATGAAGAATTATGCCACTCAAAAATCTGTATGCAAGTGTTTATAACAGCTTTATTTGTTCTAGTCAAAACCTTGGAAAAAACTCAAAAGTCTATTGACTGATAAATCAATAAACAAACTATGATTGATTCATCCATACAGTAGAATAGCCTTCGACAATAAAAATGAATCAACCACTTTTTAATTAATTTACTTTTAATTATAGTTTACATAACAATACTGTATTAATTTCAGGTGTACAACATAGTGATTCAGCATTTCTATATGTTACAAAGTGATCACCACAGTAAATCTACTAACTACCTGTTGATTCCACTACTGATACACACAAGAAAATGGATGAATCAAAATAATTATACAGAGTAAAAGTGTCCAGAGAAAAAATAGTATGGGGTCTGACAATTAAGTTCATGAACTTGTTGCAACAATGTTGCTAACCTTTTTTTGATATCAGGGGAAGTATTCATTCTGAATTTGTACCAACTGGACAAACAGTTAACCAAGTTTACTATTTGAAAATGCTGAAAAGGCTGCGTGAAAAAGTTAGACAACCTGAACTTTTCTCCAACAATTCATGGCTCTTGCATCAAGACAATGTACAAGCTCACACTGCACTGTGTGTGAGGGAGTTTTTAGCCAGTAAACAAATAACTGTATTGGAACACCCTCCCTACTCACCTGATCTGGCACCCAATGACTTCTTTCTTTACCTGAAGATAAAGGAAATGTTGAAAGGAAGACATTTTGATGACATTCAGCGCATCAAGGGTAATATAATGACAGCTCAGATGGCCATTCCAAAGTTCCAAAATTGCTTTGAAGGGTGGACTAGGCGCTGGTGTCGGTGCATAGCTCCCCAAAGGGAATACTTTGAAGGTGTACTTTGGAGCTCTTTTTCTGGAATGGCCATCAGAGCTATCATCATATTACCCTTGATGTCCTGAATGTCATCAAAATGTCTTCCTCTCAATATTTCCTTTATCTTCAGGTAAAGAAAGAAGTCATTGGGTGTCAGATCAGGTGAGTAGGGAGGGTGTTCCAATACAGTTATTTGTTTATTGGCTAAAACTCCCTCACAGACAGTGCCATGTGAGCTGGTGCATTATCATGATACAAGGGCCATGAATTGTTGGCGAAAAGTTCAGGTCGTCTAGTTTTTTCACACAGGCTTTTCAGCACTTCCAAATAGTGAACTTGGTTAGCTGTTTGTTCAGTTGGTACAAATTCATAATGAATAATTCCTCTGATATCAAAAAAGGTTAGCAACATCATCGCAACAAGTTCGTGAACTTAATTGTTAGGCCTGGTATGTAAACACATACTCTCTCTCTCTCTGTATATAATTTGGCTCCCTTCTTGTGAAGGACTAACAGCAATTCAAATCATAAAATATCTTGATACAAACAATAGCTAAAGGCAACTGTTATCTCAAAATCAAGAGACTTTTGATATAAATAAAGAAGTCAGTTGTCAAAAACTGTTAATAAGGTCGAGTAACAGCAGGATTTCTCACCTGAATAAATCCTCAGTAACTACAATTTTCACATTTCTTTGAGTCCAAAAGTATTATATCTGCCTCCTAGAATGGGCAGGCAATGCCTCTGACAATCAAAATTTCTCCTTAAAGTACTTCTTTTTTTAAACTAAAATTTTTATATACAAAGCAAAAAAAAAAAACACACCATACTTTCTTTGTACTTCAAAGCTTTTCTTCATCCACACACAAACACAATAAAAATTACATGAAGTGTTGTTTTTTCTGTGTCTATTTCTTGCCAGAACATTAACTGACTCTTGGTTGGATAGGATTTCTTGATTAAAAATATCTTCCTTAATCTGTAGCATTTTGAGGATATCGACTTTTGGATAATGTGTGTGTGTGTGTGTGTGTGTGTGTGTGTAAATAAGTTAGCTAACTATTTATGTTCAAAAAATGTTCTTTTAACATTTATGATAATGAAAAGGGATGACTCTTCTTTTTAATCTTCCTATAATATGATGTTTAAAATAATAATCATAGGTGATGCTGGTATAGTTAAAAAGTCTATTAATATTTTTTTTGAGCTTACTTGTACGTGCATTGTATACATTTAGGTTTTGTTTTGTTTTTTGTTTATTTTTTCAGAATTAGATTACTTGTTCAATTTTTTTTCAGTTATTATCACATCAACACTTTCTACATCATTAACTAGTCTTTTTTGCTTGAATCCACTGTAAAAGCAGAGTATCTTACTGCACAATGGAGCCGGATAACCTGTGTTTACGTCCTGAGTCTGCCTCTCACTGGCTTTTTTACCTTTGGTAAATTAGTTACTCAATGTATGCTTCTCTCTCCTCAGCTATGAAATGGGGGTTATAATACTACTACCTCATTGGTTTGTGTTGGGAATTAAATGAGTTAGTATATATATAAAGTGCTTAAAACATTGCACAGTGCGTTCAGCAACTATTATCATTATTCCTATGATTTAGGTAATCTTTCTCTTTGGATATCCAGATGACTAGAAGGATTGAAGTTTTGACTATTTTAATCTTTTTAATTTGAGTTATGAAGCCTGTCTTTTCACAAATGTACTGAATTACATTACCCAAAATGTTTGCTGTAGTTTTCAAAAATATGTTATATATTATAGATCATGTAATATTTTCATATATTTTATATATTCTATTTTCCCTGTCAAGTACTTTTTTATATAATAACTTTTTAATTCTAGATTTAGAATCAACTATTTTTAACTTCTATAGTGCTCAAAGACAACCTATTATGATCGTACTATACTGTGATTATGTTATATTATTATTCCTTTATACACACACACACATATATATATATATATATATATTCACATATATATTCACAATATATATATTCACAAACATACCTATATTTGTGAATGTTCTGTCTACATATAGATGTGTTTTCAAAAACTTTTGAAATTATTTTGTCTGGAGTATGATGACTATTCTTGATCTATGTACATAGGTATTTTTTCAGCCCCAAAAAGAAAGATTTTTTTTTTCCCCTGTTAAAAGTTGCATTACTTACTAATTGTTCTGGCATCTTTTCAGGAATATAATATTTAATATTTGGCCTGCTCTCTGTCCTCCTTATCTATCACCTCTCTCTCTTCATTTATATTTTATTTTATTTTTCCTAAATACTTAGGAAACTTTTCTCAAGTTTTTGTTCTTTTCAACATCGCTAATATGATTTTTGCATAATCAAAGTTGCTCTTATTGCCTTGGCTATAGTTTTTAATTCTGCTAATATTAAATTGTTTTCTTTGTGATCTTTTCTTTCTAAGAGACTGTTCCTCTAAATCTCATTTCACCTCTACATCCTTTCAAAAATACTATATTCTTCTTATACTTTTCAATTACCCTTCATAAATTTAATATTATTTTTAATTTCACTGAGCACCAAAACTGTAATATTTTTCTTTCCCTGTGGAATTATATTAAATGTATGTTTCTTCTTTCTGGGCATCTTTTACCTCTGATTATGAACCATTTTCAAAATCTGGTGTTGGTTTGTTTTGTTGTTCATTTTGTTCTTCAATATACTCTTCAAAACCCAGACATCAGTCTAGATATTGCTCCTGTGCAACAGACACTGGGTAGGGGCTAATTTCTACTTTCAGGAAATCAGTGTACGTGTATATTGATACCCACAACTCTAAGTCCAAATCTCAGATTGCCAGGTTATTGTAGCTTTTTGAAGCCATTCTATCTCTGAAGGCTCAATGCACATTTAATAGTGCTCTCCCCAAAGTCCCAATAGCTGTCTTTTAAATATACATTTCATAAATGGATATAGAAAGATAAGCAAAGAGCAAAGGTAAGAAAAGTCTCAATATTTAGGAGACCCTAAAGACATTGTACTCTGCCGGATATCATTGTTGGTGCAGATCCTTGACCTACTTGGAGGGCAGAGACAAGGGGAGGAGCCAATTACCTATTTTATAAAAAGTATAAATTGCCCATTGATGTTTTTTCTTTTCTCAAGCACAATCAATTTTATAGTTAGTGTACAATCCCTCTATACTCTGCTAAAATTTTCCTTATCAGTGTAAGGTTTGGTTTAGATCTTTTTTATCTTCACATAGTTCTGTAGATGCGGGGAGCTTCTCATCAAATGTGTTTATAAGCCTAACTTTTAACTGAAAATATTTCTATGTATACATTTCCTCATTTTTACTGATAGCATTTAGCAGGCAAAAATATGCCATAAATGTTTGCATCAATTATAAAGATGCATTCTTATTTCAGAAATGTACTTTCTGGCTGGCCCCTGGATTTGGCCTTGCAGATTTCTTTTCATATAAAATTACATATTCTCTAGAAAACAGCATAGCTGGTCTGGCCTTTTGTTAATGTGAGGGTGGCACTTACAAGAAACCACACATAGATCTTATTGAATGTTTTTAATAAAGGCATGTTTTAACAATAGCTATTCAGGGCCCAGAAGCCTCAGTGTCATTCTAGTGGCCCGACAGGATTAACATGCCACCACGATTTCCTCCTAGTGACAGTATTTAGCTTTCAAAGATAATCAATCATGCCTTATGAAATATGTCATTTCAAAAATAGGTTAGATAACAATATAATTAAATATATTTTAGTGAATAAAAGCTGTGAGAATGATTAAAATGGAAATCATCTAGATAGAAAAAATTGCTAGTTAAGTTCCATGGGGTTAGTTCTGCATATAGATAGACCAGCATTGCCATTATAAGGAAATCCATCATTGCAATTTACATACATCAGAATATTTAAGGTATTGGAAACACCAGTAGAGAAAATCACCTAAAATAAGTGAACTAAAAGGAGATATGTGACATGTGAGCTGAACATCAAAATAAGATTCACCTGTACAGTAGGAGGGAAAAATATTCAAAACCCAATAATTTTATAGCCAAGAAGAGCCTGGAAAGCAACATTTTAAAAAGACTTAGATGACCTGACTGTTCACTTTGAATCACATCCATGTTGTGAACTAATTAAAACTTAATGGCAAATGTTGAATACGATTCATCATTAAAACAAGTAGATACAAGAGAGTTTTACAAGAATAGAAAGAATTTTGCTAAGAAAAATGTTTTCATTTGCATTTAATTTCCCAGCTGTGTTTTCACCTCAGTGAGGGGATGAAAATACTGTAATATTAACATATCTGGGAACTAATCCCAGACACCCACATAATCCTTAGAGCAAGGAGATAGACGCTAAACATGTTTCAGAGAGAAATGAAATAAAAATACATCTTAAAAGTATTTTTCATTTATATTTACATCCATATTATGTATAAGAAGATGTTATCACTCTCTAATTATAATTTAATTCACCAGCTATCCTTTGTGCCTCTTTACAAATTCAATTACTTTGACCCCTAGCTCACCAATATAATGATACGTGATTATGCTGCTTTAGATTATTCCTTTGCAAACTCTTTCAGAATTCACTCATTATTTTTTTGTTTAATCTTTACCAAAGGAAGAGTTAGAAAAAATTTTTCTATTGTGTAACTTTATTCCCAAGAAAAGCTTGTCTACATGTGATGGTGCTTTTTATTTTTTTTTTCTTTCACTTTATTTTCCTGACACAATATATAATCCGTCCTAGTCCGTGAGGTCATGGTCTTCAAAATGTGATTCCTGGAGACCTTACAATACAAATGCTCAGAGGTTGTTCCCAGTGAGTAAGAGAAAACCTGGCATGTGGGACTTGGACCCCCACTTACTGACAACATAAGCAGCTCAGAATTTAACCATTTGAGGTTTTAGAGTTCCTTTTTTATGTCACCAGATAAAAGTTTGTACTCGGATTGTTGATATCAGTAATTCCCAAACACAACCAATGAATTTCTCACTTCCAAAGGAATTTCAAAGTGTTTTGATTTAATAATCTTATCCTTTTAAAGCAAAAATTTTGTGCCTAATTTGAATATCAAGTAAACATCAGTGTGAATAGACATAAAATAAACATATGGTGACACAGATCTCCCTTATTATTATTATTATTATTATTATTTTACTTGGTATAGTATAGCTGTTGTGGTAGTAACACTTTAGTGTGTTGTTATTTGTAAATGCATTGTATAATTTACACTTTAATGTGCCATAATTTAGAGATGGGAAATGTAAGCAATACAGATTTTGAGATCAAACAATTTAATGAGGAACATAAAGATGAAAATAATTCTGTCAAATTACCCCAAGATGCTTCCCATAGATTACTGAAAGGCAGTAATTGGGATGAATTCCTTACATAGTACATGAGGATATTGCTAAGACATCATTGATAATAAACTGAAACCATGGTAAAGATCATTTTTAGTTTCTCTTTTCAGCCATGGAATTACAAATCAGTTAAATTCACTATAAAGAAAGCTGTTTTAAAACAGCAGCCAGAAATTTCCAAAATTTATATCATTATTTATAAATAAGATATAACAATTATTACAAAAGCATGACAGTTGATTTTTAAAGGCACAAAAAGCAATAATTTCAAATACCAAGTAAGAAATGTAGATTTATTTTTCTGTTAGGTGCCATAATTTATAATAAACATCTATAACATTTTAGAATGAATAAAGCCCAGAGCAAATTGATGTAAAACATATTGCCTATTACATTAGTCAAATATATTAGTTTTTAAATGCTTTAAGTAGCTGTATAACCTATTAAATGAGAAAAATAGACATCTTTACATATGTAAATATATAATTGGTAAAAACCTCTGCCCATATAAAAATATAATAAACCTTTTTTCTTATAATTATATCCTTATCAAAAATGAAATAAAAATAACAAAATAATAAATTGAATAGTGTGTGCTCCCTGTAGTCAGTATCAGCATGGGAACAGTGCACTGAGAAGGTGGGCATAGGAAATCCTTTAGGGAGGTAGTCATTCTGTTTTGTAGAACCTTGGGAAGAATTTTGGGTTTGATTCTGAGAGTCATAGGGAACTGATTATTTACTTTTTAAAGGAATTCCTCGGATGGCTGTGCAGAGGATAGTCTATGGGATAGAGGGAGAGCAAGAATAGAAGCCATGTATTGGGAAGGTAGTTTTGACACTAGTCTAGGCTAGAGATGATTCAGGTATGTATTTCAAAGTTAGAACATACATTTTGATTGGATGTAGAATAGGCGAGAAAGGACTATCAGGGATGATGGTTGGAATTTTGCTCCGAACTCTTGTACAAACAGAGTTGCTGCTTCACTAGATCGAAGAAGACTGGGAAACGAGCAAGTTTGGTATATAGTATGTTTAGGTGCCTATTGACATCCAAGTGGAGATTTTTGATTGGCACTTAGAAGAGAGATTGACATTGAAAGGATA
Source organism: Hipposideros armiger (assembly GCF_001890085.2). Lineage (NCBI taxonomy): Eukaryota > Metazoa > Chordata > Mammalia > Chiroptera > Hipposideridae > Hipposideros > Hipposideros armiger. Next base: position 260,045 of record NW_017732266.1, read on the forward strand.
AATTGGAAACCATGCATTATATAGGTTGTATTTTAAACCAAGGAGCAGGAGTTAGGAGGAAGGAACACACGTGAATATTCTGAGCCGGGGGTGCTCTTGCACAGTATTATCTGCAAGTGAGGAAGACAAAGAGCATCCAGCAAACAAGATGAGGACATGTGGGCAGTGAATTTGGAAACAAACTAACAGCACTACAGTGTGTGCTATTTAGAAAAGCAGATGAAAAGAGTGGCTCCTTAAGGAGAGAAGGGTTGACTGTTACCAAATTTGGGGCCATTCAACAAAACTGTTCTGATTTCTAAACTGTGTGGAATTACCTTTTTTTTGTAAATGAAGCAATGGTCATATAGCATCAGTTGTGGATAGTTCACCCTCATGCCCTATCTGCATGTCGGTGTCCATTTTCAATGGAGGGGAAAACATGCATAAATGCCTCCCAAGTAGTAGGTTCTCAGGCCGTTATTTCCCCGTTTCCCTCACCACCCTCCTCCAGAAATTATCTGCTTCAAATTTTAGCAACTGGGGCTGTATTCATAATCCATAATATAGCTACATCAATTAGTTCAGTGATCAAAAATCACTAGTTTCAAACATTTTATCTATTCTGTTTTACTACAAATGGTATTGCTTTAAAATCAGTAAAACCATTAAATTTACTCTATTATATAGGCTTCGTACTTGGAATGATAAAGGTATTTTAAATTGACTTCTGAAGTGCTAGTCTTTATACCTACAATGTATTGGATAGAGAACATAATCTAAGGCTGTAAAAAAAAAAAAAGCCCGATTTATCTACACCTGTTTCAAAATCAAGCTGCACCTGTTTGCCTCAATCATCCACAAAGCACAAAACACATTTTAGAAGGTGTGGCTTGTATCAAAAACAAACATCTTAAATTAGAGCTGATATTTTCTGATTCCTTGTTTCTAGCTAAGAACTAGTTAGTATGTAAAGGTAATGTTGGGGTAGCCCCAAATCTAAGCAGATGGCAGCGTCAGACTTAAGGCAGGGAGTCAGAACTCAGTCAGCAGCACAGCACCCTGCTCAGAGTGAGTGTTCATTACACAAGACAGCTTAGTGTATTAGAAGGTATGTTAAAGGATTAGGAGATTTGAATTCCATTTTTTTCTTTTCATTTTTAATTCCTCACAATAGCCCTCACAATATACACAATAGACTAGTGTATATTGCTTATGAAATGTTTTATGTCTGAACATTAAATAGAAAATGAATGTAGAATTAAGTAAAATGGAGTTCACTCTTAAAAGAAAAGAGAAAAAAAAAAGCCACAGGACTCAGACTATAACGTTCTTCTGTGCATGCTGGTTCTGAGTAAAGTGAATAAGAATTTCAGGTTTTGATTTACATTCTCTCTGTAGTAGTGTGGCATGAGGCGACCTCAGACCATTTCACACACTTTAATGAATGAGTTCTACACGCACTTTGCATCCTTCCTTTTGATGGAAAGCTCATGAAACAACTTTTCCCGTAGGATGTCTTGGGAAAAGAGGCAATTCAAAAAAGTAGGAATGCAAATGACCAACCATTAGAAAACGCTCTTCCACTCAATAGTAAATAGAGATAGAAAATTTAAATTGATGAGCTCGTTTTCAATATTTACCAATATGATAGGTTGAAAAAAGTGGCGCCACAATTCTCGCAAGCTTGACCTGAGACTATCATGCTAAGTGAAATAACTCAGATGGAAAAAGCCAAAGGACCATATGCTCTCACTCACATGTGGGATATAAAACTGAAAGCAACAACGAACAAGACAAACAAACAAAAACTCAGATGCAGACAACAGCATGGTGGTTACCAGAGGGTAAGGGAGAGGAGGGAGGTCGAAAAGGGTAAGGAGGTCAAATATATGGTGACAGAAGGAGGTTTGACTTTGGGTGGTGAACACACAAAACAATATACGGGTGATGTATTATAGAATTGTACACTTGAAAGCTACATAATTTTACTAACCAATGTCACCCCAATGAATTTAATAAAATTTAAAGAAAACAAAGCTTATTGATGAAGGGTATTCCCTGGGACTGTAAAAGGATATATTTCTGGGAAGCAATTCGGCATTCAAGTCAAAAAAAGTTAAAATGTATATATATATAGCCTTTATTAAACAATCCCAAGTCTAAGTAGAGAAAATATAAAATAATCCAAACCCCATCAATAGTGGACTAACTAAATAAAATAAATAATTGAAAGAAAGGCTACCGAAAATGAAAAGATATTTACATGAAAATGCACCTATTTTGTAATGTTAAGAGAAAAAGTAAATTATGAAATATTATGTAGAGAATAATATAATGAATGGCAAGCTTTAAATATCTGTGGAGGTAGATGTAGGAAGAGGTATGTGTGCATGCACGTGTGGTGTGTTGTCAGTTTTAAATGGATAATAAATATGCTTTATCACTAGTGTTTCTGTGGGATTTCAGGTTATATTCACTTTTACACTCTTCTTTATAAAGTGTGCATTATTTTTACACTCTGAGAATAGTTTAAGGGTATTTTGTGAAAGAAAATTTTGAAAATTATGGTGAATGTTAGCTTTTTAAAGTAGTGTCATAGAGCAAAGAAACATATCTGACCTAGTATTACCCCATTTTTCTCTAAATTACTTAACCAGGAAACCCCATTTGACATAACTGCCTATATTGAACGTGGCCCGAGAAACCCTTTTCCATAGCTCTGTTTAATGCCACCTCACACATTCCTGGTGGAACTAGTAATAACATGCTTATGATATGAGTAAACCATATTTTGTTTTTTGTTTTTTCTTCACATTATTAACTATTATTATTCATAATTTATTGTATAATTATTATTTTTTATTTACAGCAAGTTGGCCAGAAAAGAGGTACTCCTTTAATTTAAATGACAAGGTTTTTCAGGGGAAGTTCAGGCTTATCTTCTGGATTAATTGACTATGCATTATGCTAGTAAACACGTACTTCAGTTGGGCTTGGTAAGTGTGTTTGATTTGAAAACAACTACATTTTCTGGATGTTTTTATACCAGGCAACCATTGGCATTGATTCTCTGATTTTGGTTTTCAAAGCCCTTCAGTCTAGATTTAATTCTGTGATGAGACCTTCCTTGTCTTTGGGAAATCTATAATGGTTTTGGTTCAGACACTATTAGAAAGGCTAACCTAATGGTCAAACGTTTTAACTGAGCTGAATTTAGGAATACTTGCAAGCTTTTTTTTTTTTTTTAACATAGCAGCAGGTCTTCGCCTTACATTTATTACATTTTAAAAACACTTTTACTGAGATATAATCATATGCAATACAATTCACCTATTTCAAGTTTACAGTTCTGTGTTTTTTGGTATATTCATGGAGTTGTACAACCAACATCACAATTAATTTTGGAACATTTCTACAATCCCAAAAAGAAATCCCTTTCTCATTGGCAGTCACTCCACACCCACCTCAAACTTATCTATAATATTAAAAAGAACTTTTGAAAAACATTGGTGTTTCTTCCTGATCTTAGGAGGAAAGCATTCAATCTTTCAAATTAATCATGATGTTAGCTTTCGTATTTTCACAGAAATTCTTTATCTGGTTTAGGAAGTCCCCCTGTACTTCTAGTTAGTGAGCGTTTTTATCACAAAGGTTTTGGATTATGTCAAATACATTGTCTGCATGTATTCAAATGATCTGCATTTTTTATTGTTTTTAATTCTATGTATACAGTGTATTACATTAATTGATTTTCAGGTGTTGAACCAATCTTAGGTTCATAGAATAAACCCTACTTGGTTGTAATGTTTAGTCCACTTTATATATTGCTGGATTAGGTTTGCTTGTATTTTGTTTGAAAAATTTGCATCTATATTCATGATACACTGTTATGGAATGTTCTTGCATTGTCATTCTGATTTTGGTATTAGGATAATATTGACTTTATAGAATGAGTTGGGAAGAAAACTGGTTGTTTGGATAATAGATCAGAGCAATTCTGAATACTGATCTGCCCCACGCTCTAGAGTTTTTAGTTGGTTGTTTTTTGTTTGTGTGTTGTTGTTGTTATTGTTTTACTTATTTGTTCAGTAATTTGGCCATAGTATTTAAGTGAAATCTAGTTTCCCTGTAGGACAGAGTTCAGCCTCTGAGGTTGCAACTCAAAGGACTCAGTCTGGAGTGTGCCTACATTCACCCTGGCACCCCTCATCCAAGCATGTCAGTGGTTATATACCGTATTTGCCGGCGTATAAGACGACTGGGCGTATAAGACGACCCCCTAACATTTCCACTCAAAATACAGAGTTTGTTATATACTCGCCGTATAAGACTACCCCCTCTTCCGCACACCTTCCACACACCAAATAAAAGGTAAACAATATCAGATTTGATTTCAACATTTTAATTTATATTCAAATGCCTGAACGGTATGTGGAATGAAGTGGGCGGGCATCGGGAGGCCACTATGGCATGGGGCAAGCACTATGGGCAGTCTATCTGAAGTGTACCTGGCGTATAAGACGACCCCCCACTTGGAGGCATATTTTTCAGGGCCAAAAAATCGTCTTATATGCTGGCAAATACGGTAGTAGAGTTTTCTCTGACTGTCTCTTTCCCTGATCTCTTTGTTCAGCTTCCAACGGGTCTGCATTTATTCTCCTAGAATAAATGTGTTGCCATGTGCTATATGTCCTTAGAACAATTCCCAGAATCTTTCAATTTTTTAAAATGAACTTTACCAATTGTGGTTATTTTTCTAGGTAGGGGGTCCATGGACCTCTCACACTGCCATTTGTGAAGTGCTCTCTTTGCAGCATTTAAAAAAAATTAATTAGAAAACACAGAAAGGAAGGAAGTGAGTTGTCTCGTAATTTTTATATATTTGTAATATGTAAGAATGTAATGTATCTTAATCAAATAAACAGTTATAATAATGTAGAAATAAAGTTCAATATTTCTATGCAGAAGACATATAAATGAAAACAGGATTCAATTATCTGTCAGATAACTCAACAAACTTCATCTAATAATCAATATACATATACACTCATGTGCATGTGTACATATTACAAATATTTTATTGAAGAAATTATTATAGATATCTATTATTTTTGCTATCCGTCATTAATGTATTCTTCTAGTTCCAAACCCCATCTTTCATATTAGGGTGTTGGTTCTCAAACTTGAGCAGGCATCAAAATAACTTGGATAGTTTGTTAAAAATCAGATTGCTAGATATCACCACTAGAGCTCCTGTTTGAGTGGGGCTGAAGGTATGGCCAAGAATTTGCATTTCTAACAAACTTTAAGAACCAGTGTTCCAGGGAATGGCCCTTTCTCCTACTCTTAGGCTCTGAGGCATATAACAACTCAGGCCTGGCCAATCTGAGCACTACATTCTTCCTCCAGAGTCATAGAAGCATGACTCAAAGGACCAATGACACAATGAGATTTTTTTTTCACCATTGGGAGAAAGACAAGTGTTCTTTTTCTTATGAATCCTCTAACACTAAGAATAATATTAGCCCTGAGCAGGTGACACTGCCTGATAATGCAGATAATACAGCAAAAGGGAGAGCCAAAAAATGGAATAAACCTGTTTTGATAACATCACTTGGGACCTTGAACAACCATCATCTAAATCAGGCCAGATCTAGCCCTGAACTGCCTTGTATAAAAATCACTTATTCCTGGTTTTGTCCAAACCGTTTTAAGCTAAATTTGCTATTTAACTATAACTGATATGCTGATGTTCTTAAACTAATCTAATAATTGTCATGTTTTCATCATATTCTAAAGAAGCATATGACTTAAAATACTAAGTATTAAATAAATTTGAAGTTATCTTTACTGTTAGTGCCACTATTATTCCCATTAAAAATGTTCATATTGTTTTCCATTTCCTCTTCCATTCTAGAGGGTCATAAAAATAAAAAAATCAATAAAATATAATCAAATTTTTGCTTTTCTAATTCTATATTATTGTCATTTATATGTGTATTTGAGAATTTACTGTATCCCTGTTAATTTCTTACCTTTTGTTAACACATATTACATGAGACTTTTGAATAAATGTAAAATAATATGGTTTTAATAATTCACTTGAAAATACAATCAGACTTTATTTAAAAAAGATGCATTTGTCCAAATTCATATTTATTTATGTCTTTGAAATTGTGTATCATATTAAATTTTTAAAAACTCCTCTGAAACATGTTAAAAATTAAATGAGTATATGCAAAATAATCAAAGTGGAATACATTTTTATTTATAAAATAAAATGGCCTCAGGCCCACTGAAATTGTTCAAGCTATGTTATGATAAATAGCAGCAGACAAATGGAGGTAAAACAGTGGTATCTTTTTGTGTCACTTTAGATTATAAATGACCAGTTAATACTGGATTTTTCATATAAATAAATGATATTACAACAGGATAAACAGGATAAGAAAAAGAAAATCAGCAAATTATTAGCATTGTCTTACATTTGACATTTCACAAATATTCTGTATAATATTGTGCACAGTTTTATGTAAATTCAACATTTAGAAATTTTTTTCTATTTAGAAAAAATACTCCTAATATATATTTCCATAGATCTAAAATTATCATGTTTGTGCCTGGTAGGCAAATAATAATATAACCTCTTTTTTCTCTTATGCAATTCATCTTCCTTTTCCCTATTACTAAAACAATATGTAATCTATTAGAACCGGGAATAAAAGTTAGACAAAAATCCATAGCCACAAAAAGGAAGCAAACAAAATGATGGTGTTTATTTATTTGGAAAACTTTAAAAATAATTTATATAAATGACCTCATTTGGTAAAGATTGAATAACTGATGCTGTACATGACACATGGCATGAAAGAAAGAGCTTTAAGAGGGGCATCCAACAATAGACTTGTTTGAGTCAGAATTCACATTTGTTCAAATTTTTGTGGGTTTCTTATGATGATGGTTTTGTTGTTGTTGTTGTTGTTGTTAATATCTTTAATATATTGAAGTACATCTATGCGTTAAGTATGGAAAATATTCTGTTAAAGAGCAGGGCAATTTTAAGAAATATTGAGTGTAAGTATAAACTGTAGAACAAGCGCGTCCTATTTTAGATAAATTCTAAGTAAAGAAGTGATGCCTTGCAGAAGATTAATTCCCTTTATATAAGCTTAAGCTTTTAACGGTCTGTAGTTTTCTGAAGTAGACAAGAGAGAAAAAAAATGTACTAGAGAAAAGATCTAGACATGTTACAAGGGAGACAAGATTTACAATCTTTTCTTTGTCTCTGAATTTTGGACAGGACTGGGTACTTTCTGTGCTTAAGTTTAATAAAGGAGAAAGGAAACGTCTAAATTTCCTTCCAGCTATAAAATTCCACATTGTAATAAGATGTGCTCACTTGAACTTTCTACAATCTGTAATTTGTGGGCAGACATTAAATTTCTCTAACCGATAAAGTATATCTTTACACAATTGAAAGGTGTTTTTGCGAGGGACATGCATATCTATTAGTTTCTAATGGTTTGTTTCCCTTTTAAACTTTTCCTGTTTCAGTGCTATCAGGTTTCAATCATCAGTGTCAGGGGAACAAAGGTGCTGTCTAGAGAACAAATTCTGTCAAAGATTTTGTATCTTCCCCATTTGTACAATGGAATATATTCTCTTATTTTACATTGCCATTAAAGAATTGTTAGTAATGCTTGTTTTCCATTATGTAATAAAATCAAATTTATAAAATAAGAACAAAATATATTTGTAAATTAAATATTTTCATATATCACAATTTTGGCAGAATGATATTGAAGTAGCAAGGTTTTGTGAGGAAGCTTGGAAGTACAATATTGGAATAGACATATTAAGTCATTTCATTTGTATGAATAATCTTTGTAAATTTATTAGAAATAGTGTGTGTAATACATACTTCACACTTTTTATTATTATTATTATTATTATTATTATTATTTTCAGGTTACAAAACAATGCAATAGTTATCCTTTTCACCCCTCACAAACTGACAACCTCCCTCCTTCCATCCACTGCTCCCCCACCCCCGATATCATGCTTATCTATTACAATTCCATTGACTCCATTCCCACACTATACTCCACATCCCATGACTATATATGTATTAAATTATAGTTGACATATAATATTAGTCAACAGCAGCTTCAGATGTACAGTGCAGTGGTCAGGCTACATACTTCAATCTTTATGTTTTAAAAAGTTTTATGCCATTGAGACATTTGTAGCATAATGAATGATGCCCAATTTATTTCTCCTTTTCAACTCATGCGTTTTCTAATAAATATATCATAATAATCTTTAAGTGTGTTAATAACAAAATAACCTAGTCATTAACAGCATAAACATAATTCCCCAATAATGTGTGTCCTGATTGTATAATAGGAATTTGACCAAAGAACTAGATTTAAACTTCATTTCAATACAATGTTCTCCTGATGTGTGAAAATTAAATTTCCTGCTTGAGAAGTGAAAAGTATCATGTCGCCGTTGGTAATTATAATCAATGTGTATTTATAGAAAGATTTTTTTTCTCTGAAGAAATTAATTTATAGACAGAAACAAATTAACTTTTTGCTGAGATGATTTTTTTATTAAATGAATGCATTAGAACAGGTGTACAGTAAGATAAGTAGTATTGTAGCACTAATTACAATCTGTATACAAGTAATGCCAATTTACAAATTGTTGACTAATAACTGTATGTGTAAATATTTTGTTATTATTTCACGTCCTTTTTCAAAGTGAATGATCATCCTACTAGCTGGCTGATGTTGTTAATAAGATGATTTCAATCTGCAAAGAATAATTTTCAAAACCTAGTTCAGAATCTAGGAATTGGATTACCTTGGATGATGCTTGTTAATTTAACAAGCTAGTTCATTCAGATTTATCTCTTTTAAGTAGTGATAACTGTGCTCTCCCAAAAATTCATTAAATGAACATTTTCTTTTAACTTTAAAAACCACTTGTGTTAAAAAAAGCACTAACTCTGAGTGGTGAACACAATGCAATATATAGATGATATATTACAGAATTGTACACTTGAAACCTATATAATTTTACTAACAAATGTCACCCCTATAAATTTAATAAATATTAATAAAAAAGCAAACATATTTGTAAACAATACTTAATCGACAAAGATATTATTTTAAATGGTATGTAAATTTAGAAGAAGAATAAAAGCAGAAGGGACACTTCAGTATTAATTAGCACATATCCTGCAATATCTCCTATTAATTTTCCTCTCTTATTTATGGCAAGAGTTATCCTAATGGAAAAAGCATTAGATTGACAATTGGGCATCAAGTTTATGAATTTTTTTCAAGCACTAATTACATCTACAAGCTTGGATAAATCAGTAACATTTTTAGACATCAATTCCATTCTCAATAATTTTATTTTTTTTTAAATAACGGTAAGTTGTTTCTGCTCCTGAATTTAAATACTTTTATTAAATAATTAATGTTAAAAATAATAAAGATCACATCTTTTATACCTATAAAATTAAAGAATGATCACCTACTTCCAGATAGCTGCTTATTTTGAGTTCCTTATATTTACTGCTAGCTACTGCATGGTCAGTCCTTAAACTACTATCTATACCTAATGATTTTATAGATGTTGGCAGTTAAGTCTCAGCAAGTGCCAGTAGAGTAAGACATGCTGTGCCTTGTCTATCCTTGTTTGATTCTAAATTAAACTCAACACACTGACACAAAGTCATTAATACATTCTAGATAGCCCCATAAACCTATTATCAAAAAAGTATAGTCCTTTCACCTTTATTAAAATATAATTACTGTGATGCCTGTCATTAAACCAATATTTTAGAATATTCTATACTGCTGAAGTCTATTACATACCTTTCAACTTTTGGTATTCACAGAAACTCTTTCCAGAAGGTTGGCAAGGCATGTGTTATCTTTAATATTCTATAGGTGAGCAAACTAAAATTCAAAAGCTGGGATTTGACCAATTCATAGAGCACAAAGCAGTCTAGGCATAGACCTAGAATTTAGACCAAGGTCTTTTAACTTTAAGTTAAATAATGTTTTCCCTTTATGGTTTCCTAATATTGTACTTATGGTCCTTTCCAGCTTGAGCTTAGGTTTATTTAAAATATAGGTATTTCTTCTATTATAATAAAGACATTTTTTTCCCTATGGTTTCCTAATGAGTCCTCTCTTTTCTTTTAAAATCAATACTGCTGTTAGCTTTTCTAGCATGTGACAGTACATGCTAATAATGCTTATAAATATATATTTTTAGGAAAAATAATTTCCCACACCTCATAAGAATAAATTTTTTCATCTCCCCAAATTGATCATCATGAACAGGCTTGATTTATTTCAACATTCGTTTAATGTCTGTCTACTTTGTGCTTGATGTAGAGCTACAAATATAAATATAGTATAAATATGGATTTAAATATACATGTAAATTAATTTATATATAAATACAGAGTTGCAAATATACATAAGATACTATATCTGTATTTGAGGAGTATCTAACCTATTGGGAAAGGTTATTTCAAAATAATAAAATTTAGAAATCTAATACAATATTTAAATATTATAGTGGCAATATAAACAGAACTGTTAGAATATACAGATATATCAACCCAATCTGAGGTTCAAGGAGGGCTTTTGGAAGAGATTGATGACTGTGTTTGAAGACTAATGTCTGACTTTTAAGAATGGAGCCAGACTCTATTTCTTATGTTATACTCCACTTCCTGTGACTATATGTGCATATATATAGTATCATATGTATAATCATATATATATAATCATATATATATATGATTAGGGGGGTTATCACTTTGTCAAGGGTGTAACTGTCTAACTATTATGTTGTTTTGTACACCTGAAGCTAATATATAAAAAAAAAAAAGTAAAAAGAATAGAGCCAGATAAGAAAGTGCCAGAGGCGACAACAGCAGCAAAGGCACAGAGGAACAAACATCCAGTGGTTTCTAGTGAGCAAGCAGATGGTCTCAAGCCTCAGAAAGATGATGTAGGATAACTTTGTTGTCTCAAATGATTAACAGTGTGTATGAATTCTGAAAGTAGAGTTAAGCAATTTGTCTTTAAACTGCTTAGGTAAACATCAGTCTGTGTTAATCCTAATACTCTTAACGAGATCCTTTTTTCTTTTTTTTTGACCTAGTTGACCAGTGCTTTTAAGTAATCTTTTCTCTTTATAAAATTTGCTTATTGGAAAATAAATCTTGAATTGTCTTTTCTGGATGTTAGCCCCTAGTTGCAAGTTTGTAATAAAACTTTGACAAGAGTGAGCAATTAGTTCTTCCAATAATTTGTTTTAACTGTCCCAAAGTTCATTTTCGTAGGGTGTTGATAATATGTGGAGAGGAAATTTTTATGGTTGAATATGCTTAGAAAAATGTGGGTTAGATCAAAATTTGGGGTTTTGGGCTGCGCCTGAGAAGCTCGGCTCATGGTGCCCTAAGCAGGGATGAGTGCCACCAGGTAAATCCCTTCGCATGGGATAAATAAAGAAGAAAACAGGGAAGCATTAAGCATTGATTACTAATACCTTAATAATGAACAAATGTGGCAGGCAAAATATTATTAAGACAAATGTAAGACAAATGACCATGGAAACAATTGACTCTCAGGTGGATGGAAGTGTAATGGAGCCTGTGGCAGAAAATGAACCTGCTCATATGCGGACCCAGACTGGTCAAAATTCAATCCCTACTTTAGCTCAGGGTTCTGTAGCAGATCAGACACCTGGAAAAGACTTCTGGCTGTAAGTAGTACATTTACCTTTGGGACAAGCGGTATATGTCCAGGGAGTAATTCAGACACCACAGCCATCCGTTAGTCATTCACCACAAATACAAAGTGTTCAGGTAGCAACGGTTGGAGAAACAGGTGAGCCTGCAGAATCAGAAAGTGTAATTGATTCTCACAAACGTAGAGAAATCCATTCACAAAGACCCTCTTATGGAAAAATACTGAGTGAGCTTTCCTCTGATGGGTATAGGGTTTCCAAAATTGAAGAAGAAAAATCAGAAGAAGAAACACCACTGAACATCACTACCATGGCAGCACAGACTAGCACAGGGTGATACATTAGCTTGTTGCAATTAGAGATGATATGATGTTAGCTAAAGTCTTCTCTTATTACATTGAAGCAGCTCGGGTTTTGGCATTAAATTGTTCCATTTAAAATGCATCTTAATACCTAAACTGTCTATCATATAATGAAAAGTACATGTTAAAGGTGTGAGAGATTTGTACTGACCACTGTCATATACTTTTGACACATAAAATTTTTTTTACTGAATAGAGAAGAAAGTTTGTGGGTGCAAATAAAGGGAGTTTTCTTTTTCTTATTTATATGTTCATATTCATGCCTAGTAAATGTTTAAAACTTACTCTTTTTGTTGCCTTTATGATGCATGCAAACATAATGAGATATACATGTCTATATTTCATTCTTGTTGGCTTTTGTTACTAATAATTACATTTTACACTTACTAATTTAAAAAAGGTACATATGTTTTCTAAATTATGTTATTAATGTAATTCTGTTTTCACTGCTCTTTAATGTGTGCATTTGTGCTGCAATTTTTTCTAGATGAGAATGGAAGAGTGATGTATTTTTAAAAACTAAAGGAATTACATCATTTTATTTGACATTTTAAGCACCAAAAGCTCTAAATAAATAGATATAGTCGCATTAAAAAAATAAATGAAGGGATTCATTTGCTATCAAAACTCATTTGTGCTTTTAATATGTAAAAACAATTAATACATTTTCAAATACAGTTCAAAGAAGGGGAAGACCTTTAACAAATGAAGGTAGAGCTAGATCATTGTACACATTATAAGTCTCGATGTATTAGAAGGTAGGTGAGAAATTAACTTATGTTTTATGATGGTCTGTCCTGTTGGATTCATCATGAAGTGTTACAAGGTATATACCGCATCTCTCAGTTGTTCAGCAACATTGGGTCTGAGATTTTCAGAACCTATTTCATGCCTGAAAAATAGAGTGATTGTCCAATGAGAGTCAGTGTCCCACAAGGCAACCCATAAAAAAGCTATTATTATAAGGTGTCCAAACGTGAAAGGAATAAAACTGTAATAATTGGAAGGGAGAGAGGTTGTAGGCTTTTTTGTTTCTAATGGTGTTACCTGACCTCAAGGATGGTTCTGAATCTTAGGAATTGGATGATAAAATAAAGCCCATCAGATAAAGACCACCAGGAACAAACCTGGAATCAAACAAATGGAAGTTTTCTAACTTACTGTATGTAACAAGGAATAGCATAGGCAGCTAGGGCTACCATAACAAAATTCAGCAGATTGGGTGGCTTAAACCAACAAAAATTTATTTTCTCAGTTGCACAGCCTAGAAGACCAAAATCAAGGTGGAGCAGGTTTGGTTTCTCCTGGGTCCCTCCTCTTTGCAGTTGGCTCCCTCTGACTGTGTCCTCACACAGCTGTCACTCTGTGTACAACCATCCCAGGTGTATAACTTTCTTTTTATAAGGACTCCCATCAGACTGGATTAGGGCCCCTTCCTAATGGCCTTGTTTCAACCTATTTACCTCTTTAAAAGCCCTATCTCCCAATACACTGACATTCAAAGGTTCTAGGGCTAGGGCTTCAATATATGAATTGAGGACACAATTCAGTCCCTAACAACTTATGTATCAGTTGTTTTTCTGAGGAATGATTAGGGGATCAGGGTTCTGCTTTGTGTCGGTTTCTGTCATATAGCAAGGAGCTTAGCCATCTGTTAAAGTCAATAATCTTTATCAACGGAAGCCAGAACAGCAAAGTGGATCTGGAGATGTCCGTGCATAACAGGAGAAAGTAGTTATTTGAGCATTTTACAGCTGGAGCAGTCTAAGGAAAATGTTTGTTACCTTTGGAGCTGGTCGTATATCGCAGTCTGATAATTAACAGGTTTGATTTTATTCTCTCATTCTAGGATGTCACAGAAATGCAGTGCAGAGGGTAGAAAATCCTGAGTTAACTCTAAAGGGATACCCTGGGGTGGCACTCCTTTTGGGAGATGAGTGTATGGCTGCCCATGGATAAATGGCCATTAATAAATCACTATATCTATGGGAGCTTCCTAAAAGCACAGGGCAGCGGAATTAGAAATGTTAGGAGAAATAATGTCAAATAGTTTTCAAGTGAACTAGATTGACCTAGCAATAAAAAATAAACGATTATTGCCATGTAGTGTTCATATCATCCTTCCCGTCAACTTTCATTTGATTCAAAAAGATTTTTAAACTTTAATATGGTTTTACTTGTATCATGAGTGTCATGAAACAATTCCAATGGCATAAAACAGTTTATATTTTATTTTGTAAGTCAAGGGAAACTATTCATGGTTTTAAGTAGGAGAATGCCATGGTCAATGTGATATGAATAGCCCGCATAGTATCTTACAAAAAGTATATCCTTGTAATTAAGCATAGTAACATATTTGTAGGTGGGTAATCCATGTGTAGTATCAATCTAATCACACACAAACTATGATGGCATTTTCTTATACCAAGCATCAAAACGTAAGACCATTTTGAACTGTTTCATAACACTTTATTATTTCATACATAGTGTATTCAAACATAGTTTGAATGTCATGTCTGAATGAATCACTTAGAAAATTTAAGTCAAATCAGTTGTCCTCTAACCATATGTCCTTTGATAAAACCCTTAACTTATATTTTGAATAAGAAAGAAAATATCAGGAATTTTCTTGGAACATTACCATTTGTAAGAAAAAAATGCTCATTATGAAAATACAGACAGTGATATTGTTTGTAAAAGTCACACCTTGTTTTACCAACAACTCGTTCTGATTTTATACTACATAAGAAAACTATAATTTACTGGTTCCTTCTCAATTTTTATAATCAAATATTAAAAGAGTTATGTCTTCTTTTTAGAAAAGTAATTGTTTTAGTTTCACTTGTGAAAGTTATGTTGAGAAGAGGTTTTAATATATATTTAATATTTTTTCTAATTGAGAATGATGTTTAAGACATTTAAGAAAATGCAAAATATTCATCCCAGTGAATTCCAAGTATTTGTCACTAATGTAAACAGAAATTAAAATCATCAATAACAAATATTATTCATTAAAGTACAGATGATTTTGTTTGTTTCTTAATGCTTTGGTGCATTCAAATACATCAAATCATATATATGATGAAATACTTATTAAACTTGAAACGGACAAAGTGCTTGTTTTTTCAGACATTTTTCTCCCAGAGGAAACAAAATTTAGAAATGTATATGAAAGCAGATACTTTATTATAATTTTTCCACCAAAATTTTCCCTATGTAATAGAAAGAAAAACAAAACCTTTACAATAAAAACAAACTCTAATACCTAAGAATGGTGACAAAATTCACATAATTTTAGGAAATGCATGACAATACCACGTCCTTGTCCTCCTAAATGAAAATGGCAGAGAGAGAAAGATGGAAACAACGTAAACAAAAGCAGAAAAGTTAAAGCTGCTGCTGTTTCACTTTAAGTAATTTAGGGTGGCCCTCCATTAAGCAGATTAAATAATGAGGCTTAGTGTGAATCTTAGTGGACCTAAAGCAAAATAGGCAATGAAAGGGTTGAAGGAGGCAACGTTTTGTAGAAGGGACAAAAAAATAGCTTAGAACTGAGACAATATACACACAAGGTAGCTAGGTGGTCCAAACACTGATCTGATTAAGTAGATTCAGAATTCAGAATGTGATGTGACAAGCGTAATGTATCACATTGAGCCTAGCAGCGTGTTCAAGTAGATTTAATTTGAATCTGAAAGCTCTAAGTACCTAAACTGAAATCCAGATTACATACATTTAACATATTCTTTTCTTCCATAAACAAATACTTACGTTAACTAAGGTTTTAAGTTAAAATGACCTCTTTTCATTACCCTTGATATGCAAGTCATAGCAGATTTAACTTTGTATCATGTAATTAATTATGTTTTGATTCAAAACTAACTGGAAGAATACAATTAGGAATAAAAATGTAAATATGTGAGCCTTTGTATAATATTATATTCTACTTATGGAATACAAATACATTCCTCACACCAAAAGAGTCCCAAGGATATAGGATGTGCTCAGTAAATATCGTCAATGAAGGAAGAAAGAGATCATATTGGTTTATTATTTTATTTTCTCAACGAGTTAATGTTTATCCCAAAGTTTCCCTAATTCACTTATGTTATTTTCTATGAATTTCATAAATATTTGTTAATGATCACATTAGATCAGGCACAATACTCTTTCAATAATCACCATATTTTTGCATTTGCTTATTTCTACACTTGTATTCTATTGTTTATTTACCCCACTTTCCCAATGCTAGAACCAGTGTAGCATAATTGTAACAGGTTCCTGGAGCTGGGGGTGGGGTGTGTTCTATTCCAATCCCAGCTCTACTGCTTAATATAACAGCTATATGACCTTAGGCAAGTTACACAATTGTTCCCTGCTTCATTGTCCCTAACTTCAAAATGGAATAATATTCTAACTCATATAATTTGTGATGATTAAATCAAAACTGGTAAAGCATGGAAACAATATGTATTACATAGTAAGTACTCAATGTATGTTAGCAATGATTATCCTTGTGAAAATCATGTTTTCCTGAAACGCTTTATCCAAAAATTAATATTCAGTGCTTTTGCATACATCGTTTTATTTTCTTTTATCTACATTTTATGCTGTGAGTTTTCAACTTTTATAACTTGCTCTACTACTTGTAGCTGCACAACTTTGAAAAATTACTTAACCTGAGATCTAACACCATAAAATTAGGATAATAACAGTTCTTGCTTCAATATTTACTTGACTGTTCAATACTAAGATAAAACATCTGATACAATGTCTAGCATGTACTTAGTGTTCAATGATTTTTAGCTTTTGAAGTTAATTGTTTTTTTAAAGTTATCGTGTGCCAAAAATGGTCTAAGTGGATGGATGAAAATGTCATACTATCCTGAATATATTACAACTCATAGTTTATGTAGTTTTTACTTCACTGTTATATAGTAAAATCTCTCCCCTATTAATCCATAGTTAATCTCAAAACGGTGTTCTCTCACCAATACTCTTCAATTTGTTTCCTTTTCTTGTCACTCCTTCTGTGTATTACCTTACATTTATCTAAATTAAATCTCGTCGTGTATTGCTGTTTTCCCCTTTCTCACTTTTCATCACCTGGAAACTTTTCTCTACCTTCCACTGGGTTTGCAGGTTATTTTGAAAATTTATCTGTAGTTCTGATAAATGCGTGCTCTTCTTCCTGTTGATCAAATGCAATGATAAAACACACTCTGAATTCAGCTTGACTCATTTAATTATAACATCCTCTTTCTATATGCTCAGTGATTTATTTGTGTAATTTATATTATCAGTGCTAGTAGTAATAATGATGAAAACAGAACCTGAAAGAATGTGGGCCTTAGAAGCTGTAAAGATTGGTTTACGCTTCTTTGCTTGCATCTCTCTGAGCCCAAATGTCTGAAAAAAGGGGGCCAAAAATCATTGCAAGTATTCTGTGAATATTGTATTTTTTCTTGATGAGGGAAAACCAAAGAGCATCTTTATAATTATTCCCTTTAACCCTCCCCAATATTCATTCCTTTAATTAATTTAATGGATTTCTATGAGGGTAGTTCGTGTAAATTGGTCACAAACTTGGATTATATCCAAGTATGTGGGAGATATATATATATATATATATATATATATATATATATATATATATATATATATATATAATATTTCCAGGTTTGTGTTTTTTTCAAATTTTCCTTAGAATCACACTTATATAAGCATTTCTTAGCAATGAATTAAAATCTAATTATATAACATGCCATCAGGGGAAAAATTATAATATTTTTTTTCCTTGTCTCACCAGAATTTTAATATTGTATTCTTGGAGAGATTACTACATCCAAGTTTATACTTTCATAATAACACATTAAACTCCTGCTTCTTAAAATTACCAAATTAGAATTTTGATAAATAAAAAAATATATGGACTATATAAAAAATACTTTTATTTAACCGTGTTAATTACACAGCTTTGTGTTTATGAGCATAAGAGGCATTTGTTAGGGATCTCAGTGTGTTCCTGGGTCACCATTTTAACAAAATGTTGAGTTATCTAATTAGCTAAAAAGCCTGAATTACCTAATATTAGTTTGATAATTAAGCAGCACTGGGTAAACATTGTGTTTTCTGTGTTCATTTGTATTACTATTTCCAACACAAATAAAATACTGTAAATATTCATTTAGAGAATATGATGTGACAACCTGTATAGGCCGTATTCAAAAATTAAATTAAACATATGTTGGCTTATCAAATTTTCATGGAGGTAATAATACTAATGAGAAGTTTCCACATAATTTTAAACAATGTATGCTACCACTTTATTGATAATAAGTAATTAAGTAATTAATTATCAATTGTTATATATTTTTTAAATTTTTTTCCTAATAGATTAAAAGCATATCTATTTCGAATTATATCTATTTGGTGAATTGATATACGTATTTATGAAGTATCCTGCATTATATGTAGTCATGTTTTGTTCCCTTTAAATCTATTTGTATGACAATAATATTGTAACAGGTATTTAAACTCAGTCAGAGATTATAAAGCTGAATTCACATACTGAGGTCTGAAACCTCTGTATGGGGCAGAGGAGCACTAAATCCTATGGACACTGGGTGCTAAAGTCCAGTAGTGTTCTCCCTGAGACAAGGTTTCTATGCATCCCTCTGTTAAATGGAATGGGACATGTCTTGACTGAAATGTTTCTCAGTCAAAGTTAAGAGTCCCCCTTTGTGACTTTTGCATATTGAAGGCCCTTGTAAATTGCAGACCTGAGCTCCTACCTTGGTCACTAGCTACCTCTTTGATATGTGACACCCCAATCAAACAAGCCTATCAAGGAGTCCCTTGGCATGTTGACATACCCATATGACAGCAGTACCATGCCTTCAGTGCAGCTTGAGGCAGTCTAAAATGTCGCTGGACCACAAAGCTCTGGCTGTTGACTCTTAGAGCAATTTTAATTTTTTCTAAGAAGGATGCAAATATAAAAAGTATATGAATCATTTATTTCTAGTATTACATCTCAAATTATTAATATAGAACTCAGACATATAAAAATAGTGACATTTGACAATTGAAATATACTGTTAACATTTATTTATTACAAAGAAATGGATTGTGTCAGAGGCTAGGATTCATCATTATATGAGTATGACCCACTCTTTTATCTGTTTAAGCAAAAATAACTGTTTTACTTGTTTTTTTTATATGATACTATAAATAGCTTAGGCTTTTATTTTATTTTTTTAAGGATTATTATAATTCCTTTTGGATATGCCTCAGTAGCTTTAAAAAAATGCATTCAAGTTTTCTAGTCAGTGCTGTTCACAAAATTTCCTCATAAAAGCAGGATAAAATATACTATGTTAGGAAAATCTCCACAAAATTGAGAAACTTATTATACATAATAAATTGACATAAAAGACTGAAATTTTTTACGTGCAAAAAAAGCCACAAATTGTGGATTCTGACATTTATTATACTGGACCCCTTCTCAAATAATCAAATATGTTTTACCAAATCTGAGATCTGTACATATAGAATTTAAATTAAAACCATGTAATTTCTAATTTATATAAATACATTTTCAATATCTGTAATTTAAACCTAGCACATTAATTTTAGCAATCAATGGTCAGAACATCTATTCTCACTTACTAAGTGTGTAATTGTTCACATCTTTCTGTATGTTTGTTTTGATGGTAAAGATACATAACCCCAAATCTGAGTTTCCATGCATTTAGATAGCATTTGATATGCTGGAAAGCTTTTAACTGTATTGTATTTACATCGAATTTGTAAAGACCTCTAGTTTTAAGATAGTGATATTGTTTAAAATGATGCCTAAAAGATCCTAAGAGAAGTACATATTTAAAGTAATTAGAGCTACATTTATATGCAGACAAGATGCATTTCAACTTTACAAGTGCTATAAAACGGTCATTGTATGGAACAATCATAAGCTTGTCAAATTCCTAAAATTTAAGGATTTTTATTTTGGGAGAGGTGAAAATGAAACCAGGACAATATTTTTCTTCTTTTCTTCAGTTCTATACCTTTCCAGAATTATGGACCATATCTAAATATTACTCATCCTCTCATCTGTACTTTGTAAACTCTCTGTCTCTTAAGTATGGAGAATGAAGGTAAACCAATATTGGTGATTTTTCAGAAAAGGAAACCTGATTTCTGATTGTCAATGAAAACCTCCACCTGACAAGTTAAAAAAGACAAGGCAGACTTTATCCATGACTTACATACAGTAGGAGTCGAGACCACTGACATAGGGGGAGAGATTGAACTCAACTCCACGGAAACAAAAGGCAGCAGGATTATTAAGCAGTGCGGTGTGCAAGTGAAAAATACTGAAGGGCAGTGGAGTGGAGATGAGGCTGGTGAACTTGATGCAGCCATGAGTGTGTCTGCTAACTGGCACTTGAATTTAGAATCCTCCCCTCTCGTAGAGACTGGTGTAGGGGCAACCTCTCTCTTACGTTTCAAAACAATGGCCCTTGAGAAAGACACTCCAGGGTTGTAAAACTGGCAAGAGGCTGGGAGAGAGAAGATTTACATCTCAAAGGGCAAGTTTTTAAATTGCAAATATTCTAAAGTAAATGCTGTAAGAAAAGGGGGATCAGAGGTTTTTAATCTGGAGAGGATTTGTCTAAAGTCTAGTCAAATTGAGGGAAACAATAAGGCTGCTTGGTCAGTTCTAGGACCCTCTGATTACTTAGAGAGAAAGTGGTAGCGGAATTGACAAGTGTTCCTTGGAAGAATTTCCTTTTCAAAAGCATTCCTGCTAAGTATTTTGGTGGTTAAAGACACGTTTGAATTAAAATGTTCCCTTTAAAATGGAAATATTCTCTTGGAAATCAAGCTTGTTCACAGATTAGTACTGTGAAAGATTTACATGGGATAATCAGATTGCTTTTCTTCTGGCTGAGAAATGTGTCCTGGGAATTACTATTTTGATGGGATGTTAAGAAGAGAGAAGGAATAATAATTGTTCTACATGGTAAACTTGGAGAAGATAGACTAGACCCAGTAGGATGCTACTGTCTACGACTAAGAAACTGCATTTGGACAGGATAAATTTAACTCACTTTTACATTTTTCACTGGTCTCTAGGACTAGCAACAGTAATAGAAACTCATCCTTCTGTTATATACGCACCTGTAAACAAAGATTAAAAAAATACAGTGGTAGTTTACAAACTCATTCACTTATAAATGAGAGCAATTTTTATGTTTTCTGTATGTAATTAACTTATGCTTAGCATTCTGAACCTAGGCAATGAGCAGAATCCAATAGATCACATTTAAATAACAAAAGCATGTGAAAGGAGTGTTTCAATAGGTAACTTTCTTTACAGGGCCAGATAGCAAATATCTTAGGCTTTGCATACCATAAGTTTTATGTATCAGCTACTCAACTCTGCCTATCCAGTCATGAGTGGCTGAACAATATGGATAGTTCTGAGATATATGTCAGTTGATTTCACTGTTGTGTGAACATCATAGAGTGTACTTACATGATCCTAGAAGGTATAGCCTACTACGCACCTAGGCTATACCGTGTAATCTTATGGATCGCAGCATATATTTGGTCCATCCTTGACATGAGCTGTCATTATGTAGTGCCTGACTGTAGAACTGAAAGCAGCTGTAGCCGATAGCACAAACAGTACAGTAACGCATGGGTATGGCTGTGTTCCAGTACAATTTTATTTACAAAAGCAGGAGGTGGTGGGAGTCCACAGGCATAGTTTGCCAAGCCCAGGGCTATGGGAACATGTGCTGATGTGAAGAAGGCTCTAATATACTCAACTCTTTTATAGCCTACCTAAGTTAATACTCTGCTTGCTAACATGGTGATGTGCATGGTGTAAAAAAAAAGAAGGCCAAGAATGAAGGATTTGTCGATAAACTTGAAAGTGACAAGAAAAAGAAAGGCTCTCTAGACAGAAATGTCTTTAGAGTTGAAAAGGGCAATTCATTAGCTGATTAGAGCTTGACGGGCTTGAGAATAACTGGCTCTCTTTTTGTAATTTTCTGTGCATCAATCTCGAGAAGCTTCTGACCTGTGCATTAAAAAGGAGATGCCCAGGCTCACAGCTGACACTACTGACTAAACCTGATGCTTTCCCCATTGTCAATAAATAAATTGGTATTCCAGTATAAACAAAGATGTCCTGTGATTTTGATTAGTTCAGTAAATCCCCAGTACCCTAATTAATTCTGGATGAGTTGTTAAATTCGTTTCTGGATTTGCAAAGCTGCGGCCCAGTCTTCAGCTACTGTGAAGAGCTGCCAAGATGAACACCCCATGTTCAACGGCCCGTCTTTCATACCTACTTGCTGTAACATATTAGAGAGACTCTGTGAAACTTCATTGTAAAGGCAAATGCTCTGGATCCCAGTTTCAGTTTTATCAATAATAGTGGTGTGTGATGGCTTACTGGCAGTTTCTTTTATCTGAATTGTTTTAATTACGCAAACCATACTAAAGTCTTTCTTTCCATCTGAAACACTCAAATTCTGTTACCCTATATGGAGGGAATAGTTCATTCATTTAGTTCTGTGAGACTGACAGTAACCTTAAAAATGTGAACATTTTTCCATTTATTAAAGACAAAGCAAATAATGAGTCATTTGATTGACTCCAACATTAACATCCTGGGGTTTTCTTGAGATAAGCGGAAGGAATGAACACAGGTTAACATTCTTTCCTTATATCAGTGATAGTTTTTTTAACACACCACTGAGCACACAGTTAAGATACAGGAAATGGGTATTGATTAGCTGAATGCTTTACCCTGACAAATGAGGATTCACAGCCAGCTCCTCATGGTGCATTGGCTCCTTTATAAGTCTATGCAATTTCTCTTCCCAGTTTAGTGCATTGAATTCCATTTGTAAGTGATTATACTAAAACTTTAAAAACATGATTACAGATCATAAGTTAATTCAGTATTTCATGTATTCAGTAATTCAGTCTTTTATAGTAGTATATCAAATTTTCTGAAATCACATGATATTTATACAAACAAATCATACAGGGAAAAGGTGCTTGATTACTTCAATATTTCATTGATATATACATATATATATAATTATATTTTTTTTAGCATGCATATATTTAAGTACAACCTCAAGGACACTTAGTTTATGTGTAAGAGCAGAACCGAAGTAGAGCATGAGCAGGCATATGAGTCATGAGCCTGGGTTTCTCCTTTCATGCTTAAGTAATACCTGTAAAAAGTAAACCAATACAATTGTATATAAACAGCACCTTTCTCAAAGTGATCATGTTAGATTTCTGAACATGGGGAAACAGTGCCTATCTTAGCACAAAAATACTTCAATAGCTTTTCCCTGTTAATAACAACTGCAGCATATTCAGAATTTTCTAAAGACCAGGCACCGTAAATAAGTATTTAAAAATATCATATCTTCACAATACTGTTAAACATTACACTAAACAAAATAAGTCAGACAAAAAAAGTCAAGAACCAACCATATGACTTCACTCATATGTGGGATATAAAACTGAAAGCAAAAAGGAACAAGACAAACAAATAAAGAAACAAAAACTCATAGACACAGACAACAGTTTAGTGGTTACCAGAGAGTAAGGGGGGATGGGGTCGTAGAAGAGGGTAAAGGGAGTTAAATACATGGTGATGGAAGGAGAACTGACTGGTGATGAACATACAATGCAATGTATAGATGATATAGAAATGTACATTTGAAACCCATATTATTTGACTAACCAATGGCACCCCAATAAAATTAACTTAAAAAGGTAAATAAAAAAATCTTACAAGAGTATTTGACTTTAGAAACTATATATAAATATTACTTTGATAAAAATAATTTAAAAAAATAAAAAGTTATGTACCAATTTTATTTTAAATATGGAAAAATTAACAGTCATAGAGTTTAAATAATTTGTCAAAAAATCCTCCAAATAGTGTGTATTAGACATCAAATTATCAAACTGAGTCAGGCATCAAAGTCATATCTGAAATCTGGATTTTGTTGATAATATAGTTCATGCTTCTATCCATCATGCTATTCAAACTTCATTGTCAGTAGCATGTATCTTTTTTTAGGGGATTGCTTTACAAGATGTTCAAAGGTAAGATTTTTTGTTGTGTTTTCTCTTCTGACCAATTGTGATCAAGGACCTGAACTCCTTTTGTCCTTGCATTAGCCATCCTTAGGGTTTTTGGGAAAGTCTCTATCTGATGACAAGATGGCTGCTGAAGCTTTAATTACATTTTCCTCACATAATAGTATCGGAAATAGAATAAAAGACAAAAGCAGAATCATAGTAGTATCCATGCCATGACATAGAGTAGTTCTGAAGATTAAATGAATTAAATGCTTAGGATGGTGCCTGAAAAATAGTAAGTCATGAGTAATTCTGACAATTATTCTCTTTTACTCTGGTCCTACAAAGAACAACTCATTTGTGAACAGATTTTCAAACTTGGTATATTATACCTTGAAATATCAATGCCTTATTATTCCAGCCTATACACCTATACTGTTAAAATCATCCAGTTGTATGCACCTTTGAAGTTTTCCAAATCATAAAGTTAATTTTAACTTGACTACTTAGGGAGGCCACCCAATTCCCTCTGTTAAATATAATTATTGTTAGATCAGGTGTCAAATGGAAACTATACTTCATAAAAAAGAACAGTTTTCCAGTTATTGTCATACATATCACTGAATGAAAAGGCTTATTCTTCACATATTTCAGATTAGAATTTATTTGAAACAAGAAATTAAATAACATTGAACAAAAATGTTGAATGGTAGTTGGACTATATTCATAAGACCACAGAAGGAATATCAAAGTCATGAATAAAAAGAAAAAGAAAAGATTGTTAACATGTAAAACTGTTTAAAATATCATCAAATACAGTCCTGTATATAATATTGTATTGTCCTTATTACAGAGCGATAAAGAGACCAAAACATGAAATTCCAATGTTGCACTCAAGAAACTTTGCTTCATTTTTCAGAGAAAATTTCTTATTGAAATTTTTAAAAATATTTCCCCATAACTTTTAAATTTTACCAATGACATAGAAATGGCCAACTGCTGAATAGCTTTATTTATGCTATGGTTATAAGCCCTTCTCATTTCTTTCAGAGCATGTGACAGAAATCATTCCATTGAACACTTTCATTCTCATATTTTTCCTATCCACCAGCTCCTTTTCTTCAGGATAAGTTTAGGATTCCTTTATTCCTTTCCAGATTTTTCCCTCCCCATGTAGATATCTCCTTTCCCTCCCACCTCTGCCCAATGTATTACAAGCATCTCAGAAATGTATGCATTGCTACCTCCAGTTTTTACAAAACGTACACACTTTGGTTTCTCTATGTGATACTGAAGGCTTCCGCAAGGCATAAGAATAACTTGGTCTTTGAAACCATGAGCTGGCAGGGCAAGTTTGTCTAGCATAGGGTCCACTTACCAATGGAGAAAAGTCTATATATGAATTTACACTCTTATGCAAGGTATGTAACAATTTTTGTTTCTTCATATTCTTCCTGATACTTGGTATCACCAGATTTGATACTTTATGCCAATCTGAACGATTTGGCTTCGTTTTGTATTTCCCTGATGTCACGTATGATTGAGTGCTTTTTCAGATTTTTCTTATCCACATGGATTATCTAATTCATGGGGCATTAAATCAAGTCTTTGTTGGTTGTTCTTTGGAGTTATATGTCTTTTTCTTATTGATTTATAAGAGAGATTTATTGGAGCAGCTGGTTAGCTCAGCTGGTTATAGTGCAGTGCTCCTAACACCAAGATTGCTGGTTTGATCTCCACATGGGCCACTGAGCTGTGCCCTCCACGACTAGATTGAAACAAGTACTTGACTGGGAGCTGATGGGTCCTGGAAAAACACATTGTTCTCCAATTTAAAAAAAAAAAAAGAGAGAGAGAGAGAGAGAGAGCTTTATTAATTCTGCATATGAGATCTTTGTTAGTTTTGTGAATGGCAAATACATTTTCCTGCTTGGTGGCTTGCATTAAGGTGTGTTAATGGTATCTTTTGAGGAATGGACCATCTAAATTATTATGTAGTCGAACTTACAAATCATTTACTTTATGATGAATTATTTTGCGTGTGTGCGCCTTGTTTAAGAAATCTTTCCCTATCCCAAGATTATGAAGACATTCTTTTGTATTACCAGGCATTTTTTGAAATATCAAAGTTTAATTTTAAAATTTAAATTTAAATCTTATATTTAAATATTTTCTTTGCTCTCCTTTTCTTCTTGTATCTTTGAGCTTTCATCTAGGATCACTTTCCTTCTGACTGAAGAGCATTTCTTCAGAATTTACCTCAAAACAAGCTTATTAGAGAGGGAGTTTCTTTTTATTTTAATATTTGTACTTTATTTTAATTTTTGTTTATGTATATAAAATTCTAAGATTGATTTTGGTTTTTTCCATCTCTTCTGCTAGCTTCTTCTTTCTGTCTTTGCTGATCATATCAGTTATCTATCTAACTCTCCTAAATGTGAAGATGATCTGTATTTTTTATTTGCATAATTTTAGTATTTATCTTTGTCTTTGATTTTCTTCAATTTCACTGTTAGTGTCTAGGTGTGGATTATTCTAGTTTTACAATTGCTTAGCTTGAAATTTGATGAGCTTCTTCAGTCTATTGGCTGCTGTCTTTCAACATTTGTGGAAAAATTCTCGGCTACTGTTTCTTCACATATTGCTTCTGCCCATTTTCTCTGTTTTCTCTGTCTAAGATTTCAAATAAACCTATTTTGTTCAACATTCTGTATTTTCAAATCTTTGTCTTTCTGCTTTTCTTTCCATAAAGTTTCTATTAATCTTTTCCAGTTCACTAATTCCCCTATCTGCTGTGTCTAATTTGCTCTTAATTACATCAATTTAATTCTTACTTTCAGTTATTACATGTTTTATGTATGTAGTTTCTATCTAACTCTTTTATAAACTTATAATGTTTATAGATTATAGATTTAAGTTCATTGTCAAAACTCCTAAACTGTCTTTTATTTTCATAAACAGTAAATTTTATAAGCCTAGTGGGAGTGTTACTGTTATATTTCTGTTCATTCTTATCACGCTGTCTTCTTTCTTTGTGATCCATGATATCCTTGATTGTTTGCTTGATGTTTTATTTAAATTTTATTTATAACAATGATGAGATGACTCAGATGATATTATTTTACTACAGAATAAAAAGCTTTATATTTTTTGAGGCTCCCAGATAAAGGTGGGTTGAAATGCATACATTAACTTGTAGAGTGTGGCACTTTAAATTCCTAGCAAAGAGATGGAGGAAGTATATTATTGTCCCTATTCCATATGCCTGAAAGAAGACACATAAGAGCACTTAGGCCTCTTAGTCATCTTGTCAAGATGAAACAATTCCTAAAACAATGGGTGACTCCAGGTGCAATCTCATCTCTCTAAGTTACAGTCCCTTTTAGGACACAGACTGGACAATTCTTCACTATCCTGTTATCTCACTCATGCTTTTAAAATGTATTATTTGTTTGCTCATTTTGGCAGCACATATACTAAAATACATTATTTATATGCAATCCAGGATTGTTTGTGAGTTTGTTGTTGTTTTACTTCTTCATTGGAAGAGTTAGGCCAAAATGATCTAGTCCACTGCTGCCAAAAGAAAGATGTGTCTAGATCTCTTCCTGGATAATCAAAATGGGTTTTGTTTTATCTAATATCAGCATATTATAATATAAGCTTATAATATAAACTTATTATAATATAAGCATACAATAAGCAAATATAAGCAGTTAGTATAAAAAATTCTAGACAGTTTATCACAATACATTAGTGTATATCTTATCTCTAAATTAGATAGGCATTAATATGTATTTTTTGAAACCATTTCTTGGCAAAAGATACCATCGGAATACCCCAGTTAGTTAAGGAACTTGTTATTGAGTAATTGTGTTTTTTTTTTATTGTAAGAATAACTAATTCATTTCATCTAGGATTTCTAGTTGTCTCTGTGTGTGTGTGTGTGTGTGTGTGAGATGTACTTCTGACTTAAGTATTTTATTATTATCTGCTTTTAATTAGTAATTTATTTTAGTGGCATACGTAAGGAAAACTACATGTCATTTGAAAATATTGCTGATAAAATTTCTTCTAGGCATTATTCTTATAATAGGAATCATAAGCATTATCAGAGCAATAAGATTATGAGATTAGTATTTAAATAAATGAAATATTCAACATGAACCTGGGCTTAGAAACTAGAAAATACATAGTTATTCAGAAGCATACAATCCTGTTTATGATAAATTTTGTTCTTATGATTTTAATAGAATGGGTTTTCAATCAAAGTTACTAGAATCATCTACTTTCAATTGGTGTTTCACAAATATTAATAGTATGTTTTCCTATTCTGTAGTGTTTTAAAAGCACATACTATTTTTACCCAAGTTTCTATTACTATTTATATCACCTAGTTGCTTTTGGAACAAATGCTTTATAAATGTTTTTCTGCTGTGGTTGAAGTTGTTGGGCCAACCTATACTTGTCTCTCTGCCTTTAGATTCTGCTTGAGGAGACTTACAAATTTGTATTCCTTTTAAAGTAAGCTCTTAATATTCCTCTAAGCCAAGTTGTGAAAATGAGAAAGTGCAGAAAGGGATCCACAGGGAGAAACTATTTTACTTGCCTCTTAGCTTTTCTAAGTAATCAAAAGAAAAAAGGTGGTCTGGAAATGTCATTCATAGTTTTCATTCATGAGATCAGAGAAACACCACAGCTTGAGCTATTTCCTTGAATATTTGAGAGCCCCCCCCCAATAGAAGTTTAAACATCAAAAATGCTCTATACATGTAAGCATACATGTATAACTGAATATATAACTGGATTATAATATACACATATATGTATAAATCCATCAAAAGAAGAACCGAAGGATTTAAAAAACACTCAGTACCATCTGTTATACCTAACCTATATGTTTTCACCTTTTCTCAGGGCATCAGATGAATCGATGTTATGAGATACATAATTTTAAGACCTCTCAATCGTGCATCACCATTGGAGCTGCAGGGATGGGAGGGGTGCTAAAACGATTGATGTTATTTGCTGCAAAGCAGTTGTCTATACAAACCAGCATAAGATGTTTGTAGCTAGAATACTATAGAATGAAATATACCATCATTAATGTATATCTATAAAAATATAGATTAACCATAATTGATAAAGAATCATTTTCAATATTTTTCTTTGAAACTCATATTTCTAAACTAATGATTATGATCACTCAAATAAATATACACAGACACTCAAAGACCAGTAGCTCTTAAAACTAGTTTTAAATTTATCTATGGATTGATTCATAGTTATGTTTCAGGTTGTTAATGCATCCTTAAACAGAAGCACCATTTATCTATAAAACATAATTTTGGTGGGTTTTATTCATCATTAAAACATTCTTGATAAAATTTAGAATGTAAGAATAAAAACATTTAATGTTTGTGATTTTGTGAGATGAAATCTTTGCTTGTTGATAACTATCAGAAGGACTAGTAAAGATGAGCATGATACTTTTGTAGGTAAAATAAATCTTACTGCTAAATTATTTAAGAAAAGGACCACTTGATTTTGAAAAGTAACAAGTGAACATAATTGTATTTTATATGTAGTTTTATATGGTATATTAGGGAAAAGATGAAACCTGTAGCATGAAATATGCAGAAAAGCAATTCTAGAGTTTCCAAAATGCATATAATTATTTAATAATACATATTACTGAGATAGTCTTAAAAATCATTTGAAAATGTAATCTAGAAATTAAAGAGAAAGCTTTTCTATGCATGTTAATAATTCCTGGGTGAATAGTAAGTCTTATCTCTAATTATGCATCCTCTCAAAAAAATTACATTTTAGAAAGATGTCCCACATAATTTTATACCAAATCTCAGCATTTATTCTAAGGTGTTCACATTATCTAATTAGCATTGTAATGTGTAACTACCAAAAGCACAACTAATTTGAATGGCCTGGGACCTAATACCATTTGCAGGAAGTTAGCGGAGAGATTCCAAGGTGACTTAGTAGCAGTTGTATTTCTAAATGTCAGAATAGCCAATACTGTTGTTAGAAGCAGGTGTCCCATTATCTTGTACCTGATTTTACAAGAGACCAGAAGATGGAATTCAGGAATGTTAATGGAAAATTATTAATAATTCTTATTTGATACTCTACATGATGTTATTACTTTTATAAAACTCTGTCTTTCTGTAAGCTTGTAATATTAAAATAAAAAACATAAAGAAACACTGTGTCTGCAAATTTCAAACTTTCCTTATGCCTAACTGGTCAAATATATTTTCTTTCAGTGATATATATATATATATATATATATATATATATATATATAATCAGAATGAGTATTTTAAAAAGCAGACTGAAACTATTCCTTATGTTTGGATTACTCAGGAAGCATTGAAATAAAATGTGAATATGGATAAATGTCAGTAGGAAACATTGAACCATCAATACAAGTGACTGAGCAAGATGCTTGTGACCTATTTCCATCATTATTTTTTCAGTGATGTACTAACAAACAAACAAATTTTGGGCTGAGTCTGTCTTGTAGGATTTTTTTAGTTTCAAAAGCATGCCTACCCCCTTCTTTAACAACACAAACAATGAAGACTTGAATAACCTTGGTTTTTAGATTTAAAAACTAGATTTTATATAACAATATAAGGGTAAGTGTAGTTCTGTTTATTTTCATCAAATAATTGTGTGGCAGCAAGGGATCCACGGCAGGGATCATTTAACATTAACTTCGCATGTGCATGTGAAGGACTATATGATCAGTCCTGGCCGTCAGATACAAAGATGTGTGCTATTTTTAACATTACAATTTGTGATTGTACCCAAAACTTAAAGAACTGTTTATTGAATAGCTTATAAAATGCATTTGGTTAGTGCTTCCTTCTCTTCCTCCTCAAGAGGGAGACCAGTTTCAGAAACAGAGTAAAAGAAGGTAGAATGGCGAAAGGGCATGGGGGGAGGGGTGGTTGTGGAGGACACAGTGATGACTGCAGCTGATCATATTTATTCCAAATTATATGCCACGACTTTCTCCACTCAACCTTCCCACCATGAAAACTGTCATCACCTACAACAAAGGAACAAAGGACAATCATTGCTCCCCCACCCAACCATCATGGAAATTTCAGTTAGAATAGTAATTTGTAGTATTTCTAACCTGGCTACTATTGAGCAACTTCAAAATGCAAGACACAATCACAGTGTTGAGGAGTTAGAGTGTCTGTGAATGTCAGCTGAAAACTAAAGGTCCTTTTCACCTGGATGAAAACCGGTAGGATTATCCAAGTTATTTCTCACGCTAATGGACAATGACAGAGTTGTGAATTCCCATAGTTGGTAAGGATTGTCTGAGAACACAAAAGGAAAGCCATACCCAGATTACAAATTATATTTTCTGGTTTGGCATAATTATTAGAAGAAGTGTTTTCAATGGTTAATCAAAACCATGATATTGAACTTTAAAATTTAAGGATAGGGAGTGACTCTGTACCAACATAATCTGATAAAGACAGATGATAGGATTTTACTTAACTGCTGTTTAGTAAGTGAGCATCAGTTTTTCCTCTCTTAACTTCACAAATAAATCTTATTTCTTTAGAGTCAATTTATGTTTCCCAGCATAATGATGCATTTTATCTATTCAGCTATGCTAGTGTTCTCTGAAGCCAGCCAGCAATGACATCACCTCACCTACAATATAAATCTATCAGTACATAAACAACATCATTTTTATTTCAATGCCGATGACACACTGCCTGTCGATTTGGCAGTTAAATAATTTATATCTCTTTTAGGTGCAATCTGCCAGACATATTATAACTCTACTTCTGATATTCATCTCATGTTTAATAGTTCTTTGCCTCATGAGGATGCTTGTCAATCAATTAAATTGAAATGTCATTCTGACCTTTTATTGGAAACAATTTACTCTTTTTTTCATTTCATCACGAGTTGTTTTTTTTCATTTTATTTAAATTAAAAGCCTTAATTACTGGTATTTAGCAACTTTATACTAATTCACTTGCAAAACTACTTGCTCATCAACACCGCTGACACTTTCTCTCTACAGAGGTTATCCAATTGAGTCTGCCTGAAGATCAGAAACTAAGCATTACAGCAGCGACTGTGGGACAAAGTGCAGTTCTGAGTTGTGCCATTCAGGGAGCGCTGAGACCTCCCATCATCTGGAAAAGGAACAATATCATTCTAAATAATTTAGATTTGGAAGACATCAATGTGAGTATATAAATAAACGTTGCTTTATAATTTGTATGTTTCACGTGACATACTCTAGACTGTGGAATCTGAGGAGCTTAATGAATATTGGAGGTAGAGTAAAAGAGAATTATTGGAACGTTTCCATGGCCATTTTACTGACTGGGAGTTACACTATAGATCATTTGAAGTTATCCAAATTATCCAAATTGCTTGTGTAGATGTGGTAAGCAGGTTATGTGGCACTGTGAGGTGCACAAGATGACAGCAACTTAAACCACCAAGGTCTATCAGAATTTCTCTAATTACCAATAATTAATATCCTATTGTTATTCTGGTTGAACAAAACACCCTACAGCTTGTCAGGTGTTAAAGCGGGTAAAGACAGTTTTTGCTTCAAATACATCATAATGTATGAGAAACAATAAATATTAATCAAGTAAAAGGATTATTTTTCTAGAATGAAGGAACATGTTTCTCCAACCCAGTTCACTCCTGGAAATTCAGAATCCTACTCAGTTCAATAGGGTCTAGCTCCAAAGGTGAAACAAAACCCAAAAAAACTCCAGGGTAGTCAGGTGTTCCTACCATGCTATCTGCTGAAAGTGAGCATTTAAAAGTGAACAGCATTCCAGACAGTGAAAAGAAGTAAAAATTTTACGGTGTGGGACACCTATGGATATAAGGTGGGGCAATCCTATGCCTTAGTGATTTGGGGGTTTTATACTGTCCTTGCATTTTTATTATTACTCGAGAAAGCCGTTGCTTAGCCTCTTCTTCTTTGCTGCTTTATAAAGAGCTGCTAAAACACAGGCCCAAGAGTCACTCCTACTTGTTACATCATACTAATACTTTTGTTTATTGTCCTCAAATGATTCAAACACAGAAAGTTTCCCAAATTTTATTATTATTTTTTTTACTTTGATAAAGTGTTTCTAAATTGGCTTATATCTGGAAACTTTCCTCAAAGATGGAGGATAATGTTTAATTCTCTAAGATATCAAGTACATTGCGCTATAGAAAGCTATAATCTCAGAAGCACTCAAGATTCTTTGAGAGGTATGGCCCTAGACAAAACTATCTTGGGTTTGTCTTTGGTTTTTTATGTCTACATTTTATCTTTTATTTTCTACCTCTATTCTTACTATCAACCTCTCCACTATTATTTTCAAGAAACGCATGTATTCTAGTAGGCAGTCATTTGAAAATCTCAAACTCATTTCAGTTGTTTCAAAAGTAAGGAAGATGATGTTATGCATGATGTTCCATGGACAACTTGCAAAAGTGGACCCGTTCTTGTGTATATATCTTATAAAATATTTTGCTTACTTCCTAATTCTTGATTCTGTTCTAGAAACTTGAGATTTCTGGAAAAAAATTGATTATAGGCAAGTTAGGTCTTTAAAATATATGTGTTACATAAATTCTGGAATCGATAAATTAATTTTCATTAGATGATGTTATTTTGAATATATTTCATAGAGTAGACAAATTTTGAGAATTTCAAAAACACTTTCAGTACTTAGAAAGTTTCAATTTTATTTTGACCCATATTTAACTGAGTTTAATAAGGATTCATAATCTATAGTGTGCACATAACTACCAGCCTTTCACATAAAATTGCAGAGAATATCCAAATATATCTTTGAAAGAAGGGATTTTTTTCCATTTCCCAATATACTCCTGGTGTTTTCATTTAAGTACTAGAGCATCAACTGTCAAAGTACCTAAATATAGTTAAAATGTGAAATAAAACAGTTATAAAATGTTACTTATTATGTTTTGTTTTATATCTGCTCCTGCTTAAATAAGGACTTCACCATGTAAATAACATCCATGAAAAAATCTCTGGAGTTGTTCAGCATCCAACTTCAATAGGGTTTTTAGTTGACCAGTCTAAATATGTCGTTTGAGCATCTTTGACTTCTCATTCCCTAAGGCTGGCACTCTGCTCTCTTGGATATTCTGTGAGCTTCCTAATGTCTTTATTAAATTCATTTCCTGCCTGAAACTACCTAGAATGGATTCTATTGTTTGCCACTGAGAATGTTGTCTAATTAATTTTTTGGATCTAGTATGTTACGAACCATCTATTATTATATATCCTTAAAATGTATTTTTTGTTGTTAGATATGAATGTCTGATGTGTTGAAAGAGCAAGATGATTTTACTGCAGGGAAACACAGTCTCAGTTGGTTTATAAGCAAAGAAGACTTTCAAAAAGTTCATATGTGAATCAGTTTTTATACCCTATTATTATATTATCTATTTCCACAAAGTGGGTTTAATTCCAATTAAATTATGTAAAGTCAAAATTATAAGTGCCTTTCATGTCAAGGGGAATGAGTAACAATTAGCAATAGTCTTTCTGGTTCTTTAATATATATAAGATAGGATTGAGTATATATTCACCTAGTCAATACCTGAATACCTTCTGATTGCAAAAGATTAAAATAATATGGATGTAATTTTTTTGTAAATAGCATAACTGCTCCTTATCTTTTATATTTACTTATCCTCTCTCTTAAGTGTGGAGGAAATTCTGTAAGTACACTTTTAATTACCCCCCAGATGCATTGCAAATATAATTTTATTTATTGAATAGGATAGATTAATACTACTACTCAATATTTCACTCCATTAGTCCTAAGAACAGCTGTATGAAGCAGGGAATCTTATGCTGTATTCATACATGTGGGGGTTTTTGCTAAGATAGTTTTTTTTTTTTTTAGATTTAAAAAAATTTTTTTATTGGGGAATTGGAACAGTGCTGGGGAACTGGGGGAAGGGGAACAGAAAAGTTGCTGTCATTTTGTTCTTCAGTCTAGTTGTGGAGGACGTTGTCACTGGCCCTCATATGTGGGATCCGAACCAGGGCCCTCTGGCGTCCCAAGCCAGCTCTTAACCAACGCGCCACTCGGCCGGCACATAAGATAGTTTTTCACCTAAGGTTTCCATGAGCTAAAATGTGGCCCACTGGGAATGTTTACGTGACCTGATTGACTATGGATCATGATCTTAACCTCTGGGTGGAGTGGGATATTTTTAGTTTTGGGCGCCTTTTGGAAAATGTATCTCAAATAATTCTGGCCCCTATATATTACAAATAGATTTAATATTCTCTGCTATTATGTGTGGGACTGATTGATATCCAGTCGATGTTTGAAACCTTTCATTTTGCCTGTCTTCCACTGTGTACCAAATGGATAAAAGGGCATAACTGAACCACTGGAGAGAGTATCCCACATTTGTTTCAACATGGGCTGGGTTATAGATTGTCTGGGTTCCAATTAATATTCAGTCTCTTGGGAGTGATGCTCCCTCAATCAAGTTATTTAACTTCCCTATGTCCCAGCTTCCTTGTCTTAAATAGAAGATAGCAATAGAATAAACTCATTTTTTGTGAGAATTAATCATCAAGCTTTTTAAAGCTGGTAACACTCTATGAGGCTCATTGTAAATGTTCAGTTAAACTAGGTTCTTTGTTTTCTTCTCTCTATTCCTCCTCCTCCTCCTCCTCCTCCTCCTCCTCCTCCTCCTCCTACTCATCCCTGCCTTTCTTCTCCTCTTCTTTCATCCCTTCATTCTATATATGTTTCAAGGAGCACATCCACACCCAGCCTTCCTAAAATAATAGGAATTGAATGTTGGGATACATACAAGTAATAAGGAAGTTTGGAAACTCACAGGAAATGCCAGAACCAAATTTTATCCAATTATGACCACTGAAACTAGAAGATTTTTTTTTCGCATGCAGCTTCAGAAATCATGCTGACTTATCTCCCTATTAGCAACCTTGTATTAACCCCTGCTCTAAAGATATGCCATGAAATTTACTGAGCTACCATATATTTATCTATTGGGTTGTCGGAAAAGTCATGACGTATTTTTTCTATGTTTTTCGTTGCAAAACTGCATCATGACTTTTCCAACAACCCAATATTTTCCTTTGTATGTGTGTCCTCATTCCTCTTTCTCCCCAAATTCTTGAAAAAGATAATTGGCTTATTTTCATCATCCAGTTTGGGCAGAACTTGGCACATAAACTACAATTCTAGTATTATTTTGACTGAGCTTGAGTCTTAATCCTGGTCTCATCAGCTGTGACCACGGGATGCAGATGAGATATGAGGTATAAAGCAGGAGTCTCCTCGTGACCTTACCTGTCTCCAGCTGCTTCCTGATTCAGAAGTCCTCTTCGTTAGGGAAGTCCTCTTCGTTAGGCAAGCATGGAGATAAAGATGCTGGCCGAGTGGCTCAGTTGGTTAAGAGCTCGCTCAAGAGTTTGAGCTCTGAGCAACAGCAGTTCGATTCCCGGCCCGAACTGAGCAGCCGCTGAGCTGCCAACAGGTGGCAGGATGGCTCAGCTTAAAAAAAAAAAAAGATGTAGATTTGAGAGAAACGTCAGTAGAGAACAGAATTGGTGACAGGATTGGCAGTCAGGAATGAAGGAACGAGAAGAGTTGAAATATAGCACTATTTTATTTTATTTTATTTTATTAAGTTTATTGGGGTGGCATTGGTTAATAAAATTATACACATTTCAAATGTACAATTCTATAATAATTCTATAGTATAGTGCATTGCATGTTCACCACCCAAAGTCAAATCTCCTTCTGTCACCATATATTTGACCCCCTTTACCCTTTTCTACCTCCCCCCACTCCTTACATTAGCTGTGCTCACTTTACCAAGAAAATTTCAGTAAGCCTTTGGAAAGTGGAGTTTTTGTTTGTTTGTTTGTTTGTTTTTTTCTTTGTTTTTACCTGAGAGAAATTAGGTCTAAAAACCCTAGCCATTATTGTGTGTATGTTATTTATATGTGTTGTTTTTCACCATTCATTAAGTTATATTAGAATCTGGTCATTAGTCAACATTGAAATCAAATGATGTCACATTAACCTCGATTTCAATTCTAATTTTTACCACTTATTAGTGATGTAATCATGATGAATTGATTGATGCAATTTAAGCTTCAGTCTTTTCATCTGTGAAGTATGGATTATCATAAAGTTCAATGACACATACCAAGTGTTCAATAAAATGTGATTTATTTTATCACTATCAGTAACTTGATTCAATATGGCGTTGTTGATCATGCTTAATAACAGATATAAAGCCCCATGAAAATATTATTTCTTTGAAACTACCTGATGTAATATGTGTTACTATGGCTTTCAGCAACTTTACAGGTAAACTTGCTAGGTAAAATACAGAACTCACAGATAATTTTGAATTTCAGATATACGAGAACTCAATTTTTACTATAAGTATGTATCAAAGGTTGCAAAGGATGTACTTATTCAAAAAATATTCTTGTTTATCTGAAATTCAACTTTAATTAGGTGTCATATATTATTTGCTAAGTCTGGCTCTCTATTTGCATGAGACACAAATTTGTTTGAATACTGCCTTAAGCCACTTAACTACAAATGATACTATGGCTTCTATCTCTGAGATTAAAAGTTCAACCTGTTCATGTGAATGTAATCCATTGGCTTTGTGCATTCCTATTGTTTTCTCATTCTTAGTATTTGTTCTGTGATTTTTGTCTTCTACAACTCTAATCTGTGTTAGCCATTGTGTCCAGCACTGAGTAGAAGAGACTGGAAAAAGGTAGTGGATTACATGCACAGGATTTATTCTTTCATAATACATACTGTCTACAGCTGGCATGCTTGCGCCACAAAGCAGATGGAAGTCAATCTCCTGTCTTCTTCCTTAGCCTTCCAAGAGCGTGGCTTTCATCTTCAAGGTCATCTCAGGGTTCAAGAGGGCTGTTGGAACTCCAGCCACCAATCTATATTCCATCAATCTATAATCCAGGGCTACAGCAGTACAGAGCAGGTGAAAGATAAATAACACTTATTCCTGGAAGTCCCACAGCTGTTTATGGGTCACTGATGTATAATAACAGCAATAACTACACTAGAGAGGCCGGTAAATGCAATCGTTTGGGTAGGCGTACTGCTCAGCTTCCTGTTACAAAGGAGGAACCGGAGAGCAATCTCTACCTCTCTATTCAAGGCCAGCCAAGGGAATCTAGAATGTTCTAATTCATACTTTGTTTTTGTTTTTCTGCATTGATTAGATATGATTAGTCACCTGAATTCAAATCTAAGCAACTCTGTACAATGTTTTTGTTCCTTCAATAGTTATGTGAGCTTTCAGTTTCTTTCTTTGATTGTCTTATTTTGCTTTTATAGGCTTTTCCTTAAATATTCCACTATTTTTTTTTCTTATTGCATTCAGTCTGATGAGTTTTCTTTCCAATCATTCTTAAGATAGTCCTACCCCTGCAATTTTATGAAGTAATTCTCACAATGTGCACTTGAGCTCCAAATAAAGCAGAGCATTCTATTGGTTAAAAAAAAATACATACAATAAAACAATTGAAATGATCATTTTAATTCAAATCAGAATCTTGTTGCAGGTGTGGCAGCTTGCCATATTACTAGGTATTTTAAAATGCTGGATTTTCTGGTATATAGCAAGCAAAACTAGCACTGGGAGATAACATTCCTAGCATACTAAAAATGTCCTTATATGTCTGGATTTTTAATGCCGTTAAGTGCTTGATAAAGAATACTGTCTTATTCTGATTTTCTAAAAATGTTGCCAAATATCCACTGTACTTCAAATTTAGAAGTAAAAAATCCCCAAGTCATATTTAGTTCCCAGAGACTGAGGAATGATTTTCAGAGTAGAGAATTCTGACCCTGTGACTCAATTTTAACATTTAAAGCAGTGAGAAAATACAACTTTTTCCCTTAAATGTATGGATTTTAAAGTTCTCATATGTATAAAAAGGGCATTTTTATCCTTTAAGTTATCTCTTGGTAGCAGAGCCTACATGATTTATCACCAGTAAAAATCATTTAATTAGTAAGATTTCATTTTAACTTTTTGGAAACCTTCAGTGTTGTCTTTTAGTATGAAACATATTAGAGTATGCCTAGTTATTAAACTAGTTATTAAAAAGAAAGCTATTGACTTTTTCCTTCTCTAGAAAATAAAATAAAATAAAATCCATTTCTTTTCTCCCTCAACTGAAAATGTGGACATTTAAAGTTTGTAATATAACACATCATTTCCCATGTAATTTTTATCACTGATTCATTTTTAATATAAGCCAGAGGCCATTGTGGCTCTTAAAATCCAAGTAGAATCAGAGAATATTTATGATTCAAATCTTCCAAGCTAAATAAGGCAGGGAGCATTGTTATGGCCGAGGAAGTTGAATTTCTTCCACAAATATATTATAAAACATGCAACAAGAATCCATTTTCCATATAAATATATGTTATACAGTTTTAATACTAAATGTTAAATTGGTGAAATTGTATGTGATCATAAATATTGCCTAAAAGTGTGCTGCTTTAAAATGAGTTATCACTAAATTACTTTTTTCTGCTGATAGAGTACTGTATAGTATAAGTTACTTCTCATAAAAGTCCTAAAATCAGTAATATTTAAAATGTTTTAAATGTCTTTGACCATATTTGTTTGGAACTTATTCTTGCAAATAGCACTATAAAAAAATGAGATGTTCATGTGTGAATTAGTGGAAGAAATATCCATATATCAGTTTGTTGAGTACCTAATTTATTTTTTATTTATTTTTAAATTTTATGTTGAGTCTTCAAAATTATGAAAGATCATGTTGTTTAAATAAGTTTATGGAAAATACTAATATGGGAACATGACCTCTCTATGGCATCCTTTTTTTTTTTTCCAGTAGAAACTTGGCTAAGTAACTGTATAGATCCTTAAATTGATGAAGCATTTTTTTTCCCATTTGTATGTCTGTGAGTCCATAACTTCACTTACAATGTTAAACTGGTTCATTTCAAGTTACGCTTCTACCTGAAATTTCTCTTCTCAGTACCATTATTTCAACTGAATGTGCAAAATTCAAAGCAACACCTTTATCCCCAAAACTACATTTGCAGTGTTTCTGACTCCATGTACACGTAGCCACAAAACTGAGTTCTGCTCGAGTTCCCTCCCAATGTTTTCCTCAAATGTAATCTGTCACATCTTTGTGAATTCAACTTTTTTTATTTATCATAAACCCACTCTTGTCATCTCCTTTCCACTATGACTGCCTTAGTTTAAGCTCTTATCATTTCTCACCTTCAAATTGTATCCTTGCCTACTGAGATAGCATCTTCACCTCAATCCTGCACTTCTTATCACATCCAGATAGATCTTCATAAATTTACATTTGACCATTTTGCTTTCTTCCATTTAATGGCTTCAAGTAACTCTCAGTGTAAAAAATAAAAAATAAAAATAAATAAATAAATAAAGATGACAATGATTTAGCTTGCTCTAGAAAGCCTGTGTCTCTATCAAATCCTACAGTTCGTACGTATTCACTCTTTCTTACAGACTCCTCAAAACACTAGCTATGCTCTATGTTGTGTTATCACTACCATTCTTGACCACATTCTTGTCTTTATGGGGAAAGCTTCTGTTGTCCCCTTCATCTACCTAAATCCAGTGTATCTTTTAACAACAGACAGATGCTTCTTATGCCTAAGCTTGACTTTTTAAAAGTTCTTTGTTCAGCAACTACAGTACTTGTTGCATCATAATAAAACTGTGAATAGTCGTTCTTGCCTTTCTTCTATGGACTGGAATCTCTGAGCACAAGGACCTTTATTTACCTGTACAACTTTGTGTTATGATGTTTGCACTGTACTGACATGTAGGAGATGCTCAATAATTTTTAAATACACAAATGACAAATGACATAGTGACATTTCTTATGTTTTCAATTATGCATTACTGTAGTCCCCCCTTATTTGCAGGGAGTACATCCCATGACCCCCAGTGGATAACTGAAATCATAGATAATACCCAACCCTATGTATACTATGTATTTTCCTATATGTACATACCTATGATAACATTTAATTTATAAATTAGTCACAGGAAGAAACAGGCAACATAATTAATACTAACACAGAACAATTATAACAATATACTGCTATAAAATTTATGTGACTGTGGTCTCTCTTTCTGCCAAAATTTCTAGTGCTGTACTCATATTTTCAGTGAAAGGAAGCACTTTTGGCTTCTTTTTGGAATATCTGAATTGCCAGAATTACTACTCTTGTGTTTGGGGGCCAGTATGAAGTAAAGTAAATGTTACTTGAATACCAGCACTGCAATACCATGACAGTCAATCTGATAACCAAGACAACTACTAAATAACCAACGGGCGAGTAGTATATGTATATGTATATGTATATATATATATATATATATATATATATATATATATATATATATATATATATATATATATATATATATATAGACAAAGGGGTGATTCATGTCCTNTATATATATATATATAGATATAGATATAGATATAGATATATAGATATAGATATATAGATATAGACAAAGGGGTGATTCATGTCCTGGGCAGGACGAACTGGGAAGGCCTGAGACTTTATCATGCTACTCACACAGCATGCAATTTAAAACTTACAAATAGTTTATTTCTTGAATTTTCCATTTAATATTTTTGGACCACTGTAGACAGTGAGCAACTGAAACTGCAGAAAGTACAACCGCGGATAAGTGGGGGCTACTGTATTGGGTTTATTTGTGGACTTTATTTTTAATACCTTGCTAAGAATTTTATTCACTTACTGAAGCCACATGAAGGATTATAAATCAACTAATGTTTATGGGCAATCAATCATAGAAGCCTAGCACAGCTCAACAATTTCTGGATTCAATTTCTTTAATAACATTTCTCATTAAGCATATTGATTTTTTACTACACCTTCAATTTAATCTCTTATCATATGCAATAGGGGGAGGGGACAAGAAAAAGATGAGGGGAAACACATATTTGGCCATTGTTTAATCTTTATGTATTCAACAAATATTGATTTAACTGCTTTTTCAGGCACTCAGCTAAACGCTGAGGATATACTTACAAGAGACATCATTCCAGCCTTCAGAATCTCACAGATTGAAGGAAACAACTACATTACGTGTAATAATACAATGTTAAACAGTTTCATAAATGTATGTATCTGTACATTTATATGCAAATCCATGAAGGGTAGAAAAGGGAAACCAATTTATTTAAGTTTTCAGAGTTATAGAAGACTTCTAAGAATATACTAGTCTTGCAATTTAGATGATAGCTAGATGGAGTGGTAAATAGGTATTCTTGGGAAAGACATTGAGATAGCATGGTTCGTTCAGTGAAATGAAATTTTCCTGTTGTGTCGAAGAGTAAGCGAAGACAGGAGATTTATACAGCCCTTGAATATGTTATATAAAACCTGGTTTTTGTATTGGATTATAGAGCTGTACATTTGCAGTTATAGCATTTAATACAATACTAATATTTGATGAACACTTAATATATTCCAGTCATTGTAATTTGTTAAAAAAGTATATTGACTCATTTTTTTTCTCAACACAAGACCCATATAAATGAACACATTTATACCCAAACACAAAGTAATGCTTACGTTGATTTTTAACTGCAGAATTTCAATCACAATTTTGGTTTTCTTTATAGTTTATCTTTCCCCAGTCACTTTGGTCCATATGTACAGATAGAACTTTAACTGAAATGAATAATGCATCTATAAAATCTTAAGCAACTTTTCAGTTCCATAGCAAAGGAGAATAACAAGCACCATTTGAATGATATATAGTTTGTTCCAATTGATCTTACAAATCCCCTAAATTACATACTATTCCTTTCACAGGAGAGTTTTCATTGCCCTCTAATTATAGTTAACTTTCTTTCTAACCTTTTAAATAATACCCAGCTTGTGAGAGACATAGCCATTACAAACTTTATTAAAAAAAAAATCCTAAGGGAAATAGTAGTAGGATAATTGCTTCCAAATACCAACAATCATAGGATATAGAATCAAACCATTCTTACATAATTAAAGGCATAATAGATGGAGCATTTTTGATATTATATAAAGACAACCAATTACTTTAATAGTAATTGTTAATTCTTATTTGCCTCATCTTCCTGCTTTTGTATAAGACGCAAAAGTTGCAGTTTGACCTAAAATAAACAGTATGATAGATATTTAT
Source organism: Hipposideros armiger (assembly GCF_001890085.2). NCBI lineage: Eukaryota > Metazoa > Chordata > Mammalia > Chiroptera > Hipposideridae > Hipposideros > Hipposideros armiger. Next base: position 303,619 of record NW_017732266.1, read on the forward strand.
TTTTGTTTCGTAACAATTTTCTTTTGTTTTGTAAAATACTGAGTTCTCAATATTTTAAACACATTTAAGAAGGCTGTTAGAGTTGATTAACCAAAGAGAAAAGTTGTAAAATATCCAATTTTGTTTTTCCTTCAAGATTTGTTATTTTATGTCTGTTCAATTAGTAGGGTTTTGACAGAGGTTGGAGACTTATCGTATATTTTTCTTCCAAGCAGCATACACTATTAAAATTAGACAAGAGAATAAAAGCACTATTAATAGAGAACACTTCTTTTTTTCTCACTCAAGGTACTTCATGCAGAGGTGTGTGAAATCAAAGTTATATTACTGGACCATGGTAATCAGCAATTGCTTATAAATTACTGTTTTTTCTTCTTGAAATTCATATTTATGATATTGTGGCTAACTCTAGTAAACATTCTCAAGTTTATATAACCAATGTTTAAGCACATTATACTGACATTATACTGACATTATCATGATTCATAAAACCTTCTTTCAATGGGGAAAATGCATTATGGTTTTATAACTTTTTCCTAAAAATAATAAACCAGCAATTGTCCAGAAGAAAGATATTAATCCCTCTCTCATTTTATTAATTTCTATTCCACCATGGCATATTTAAGTCTAATGATTTAACGTGATTGTGCTTCTTCAATGATTTATCAATGAGTGTTTACAGAGTCAACAAATATGTATGAGGTTATGGCAAAGGAGATATTTTACAATCTATGAATCTAAAAAGCATATATATATATATATATAAGATTTATTTTAATTTGTGACAAGAAATATTGTGGCATCAAAAATAAAGACAGATGTACCTTTCAAAGTCATGTTGGAGTTTGGTCTAACACTCCACTCATTAGGGTGCAGACTCTGTGAACATGCATGCTAACTCGAAAGTATGTTGTCCAAAAACATACAGGTGATTTCTGTTCTAAAGAAAAGATAACTGCAAAATAATTGTTTCATTGCCCTGTAGGGCATTAACCACTTTTGTGTTTGACTTAAACTTACTTCAGCGTGCCTTTCCTAAATTTTATAAATCTCTGTTCCTCAAATGAACTTGGAAGTATCTTTGTCATTTTGCTGGTTTCCTTATTAATAAGTGAAGCACTGTCTTATGTTCATTTAATATTTGTATGAAAATTGCGTCTTAACTCTTTAAAAATTATGCTTTATTAATGTTTTAAGTTCCATACATCTATGTTTCCTACACACTCTAGCATGATATTTTGGTAAGATGTGCTTTTTCCTTCCCATAATTTAATGGAATAAAAGATGCAGCTATTAGTTATACAATTTAGTGATAGAATTTGGCATTAGGAACAGCTTTTTTGTGGAGTAGGGGTGGAAGAGCCTTAAATGTTTCTATTGTTTTAAGACATTTTAGACACCTTAACATAATCCCTGGCCTAACAGAGATATGTCCCCATGAAACACCTCAGCAGCCATTGTTCTGTCATAGCCTAAGTGACTGGATGCTGGCATTACATAAAATCCCTCTAAATCACAGTCTTCTTATTTGTGAGGAAAATAAAAGACATCTCACCTACTTGCTAGGCAGATCTGTGAAAAAAATAATATTAAATGAAACATACATCTTTAGACTAATACTACATTCGAGTAAATAGTAAATATTTAGTTCTCCTTCCCTGACAGGAAAATTTACTCTGTTTCTTTTGTCCTCACTTAAATTTGCTTGTTTGTTTGCTTATATGAATTTATCCTATTATATTTGAATATTGTGTTTATGAAAGGACTGAAAAATTGACTTTTAAATAAGTTAGAAAAAGTACATAAAACTCCAATGAATATTTCATATGAATATGTAATATTCACCTCTTAACTGAAAAATACAGAAATAATTGATAAGAAATTATTTTTGTATCTCAGACTCTTAATATTACATTAAATGTGTTTTTCCTGATGCAAATTAATTAAATATAAAAGCTATATATTATAGAAGCATAGTCAAAAGAATAAAATTATGTTAACAGAAAGGTGTATGTGGTCATGTAATTTACTGAGAAAAAATATTATTAGCCTTTCAATGATATACATTTTGAGGACTTTGAAAAAGCACACACCAATATCTGAATACATTATTGCCACATGTTTATTTGAATCTATTTTCCTCATCTATTTACCCCTGTGCAATGCAATGTCTATCAGTTAAAAAGTTAAAAAGTGGCTTTTTTGTTGAAGTTGGAGTTGACATTGCCACACACTAAAAAAACCTATAAACCAACTATAACTTCATTGTATTTCTAAATTGGAGGTAAGTTCAAAGGAAAAATAGTAGGACAGAATAAATAAAAAATATTTGAGTTCTCACTAAATAATATTATTTAATTCCCATTAAATAATATGCTGAAATTTTTGTATGTATGTATGTATGTATTTATTTATTTTAGTTTCAGGTGTACAAAATTTTTATACAATTTGCTTTAATTGCCAAACTCATTTAGGCACTGGTTCAAATTTGGAATTAAATTTGTTAAATGAATAATGAAGATATACTTTAAAATTTTTTTATTTGTTGTTAGAGTTGTCTAGTCACAATGTTGTGGTAATTATGTATGCCAAAGGAGATTATGTGGTACTTTAATAGTTACATTGTTAAATAAATATAATAACAGCATCAAGTGTTAAATTAGTGTTACGGGTCACATGAACTACTGTTAGAAGAAAAGATTATGAATTAGTGGACTCAAAAAATTAATGGGGAAGTTCAGATTTTGGCCTTGAAGAATAAGAAGTAACAGAAGAATTCTAAAGAAATATGTAGAAACTTTAATTGAAGGGGCATTTTTATGAAGGCGGGAATATCGGATAAATACTACTCAGGAGGCACAGAATCAACCACTTTCATTGCCAAAGTGGCTCTTAGGATAGATTAATGGGGGGCGGGGGGATTAAGTTTTCTTGAATCTAAGTCAATACTGAAACATGCCTGGGTGCATCTGATCAATTATTATACTGACCTGTAAGAAATTGACTTGCTAAGTTTTGCTCATTTGTTTGTTATTGAACAAAAATTTGTTACAGAAATGTTGAAAATAGGCTGGGTGATATTTTGGGTGAGATTCCTATTAAGAGAACAGGTATAGATAGCAAGTAAGGGTCTGTTTCTTTCACAAGTGAATATATAGCAATGTTCTGTCAACACACGGTGGGGAAAAGCAGGAACAAAATAGGACTCAAAAACTTGGGTCCTAGTGACTCCAATAATAGTACTATTAGTAAAAATGGAAGAATCATTAAGATATGGTTTATATATAAGTACGTTGACTTTGAAATTTTTGAGTGACCCTCTATAAAGAATATGTGTGGTTTGAAGACATAAGATTTATTATGCATATTTATAGACACTTACCTACCAAAGTGTAAAATGATTCAATATGTTCAATCACTGTTATTTACTGTTTTGGAGATCATTCAAGTTCCGAGTTATGGTTATGGTTTTGAGATTGCCAGCTATTGAATGTCAGTTTTATCCTAAGAAATTCACTTATAGCATCTCTCATGCTTATGATGAGAAAGGTATTGTTATCCCAGTTTTGCCAATAAGAAAGGCACAAAGAAGGTAGCTTACTTCAAGAGCTAGGCTGAGCTGGGGAGAGCTGAGCTGCTAGGTGTCATAGCAGCTGATTGACACATGCCAAAATGAAAGTGCTATACAAGCCTTTAGTCACTTAGTGCAAAAAATATAAGCTAGTGGCTAAATTAGAGAAAGTGCTGACTCTCCTACTGTTCCATTTTTCCCCATGAAATGGCACCAGGCGGGAGTCACTTGGATCAGCGTAGACATAGTACTTCATACTTCCTCACTGCCAAAAGGGGCTGAACAAAAGGATCCTGCAGTTTATAGACCTGGGGAGGTTGGCGGGAAGAAAAGGAAAGAAGCGTAAGTGCTAGGGTGACAAAGCACTGATTACTGAGTGAGAGCAGAAAAAGCGTTTTCAAGTCATCCCCCATCCCCCGACCCCCACCCCAGACACACACACACACACACACACACACACACACACACACACACACACACCCTTTTCCCCATAAAGAGGTATCAGGAAAGGTTGTGTCATAGGTCCTGGTGAAGTCACCTATTGATGGAAGTGCTAAGGCTAGTAATATGGATAATATGATAGCATGGCTACCCAAGGGGTCCTGAGTCCTTGTCTGCTATTTCCTTCAGAGATGGAAATGCGTTAGTTATGCACAGAGTCTGGTGTTGTGAGGGCAGCATTCCCCTGGGAGGTCTGCCAGGTTAAGCCTTTCTAATTGCCTGTGGTCAGGCCTGAAAGATCGCTTACAGGTTTATGGCCAGGTTCCATACACCTCAATAATTTGGGCACAAACTGATTCAAACCAAAACTTATACTTGTATGGCTTGGGGAAACAAAAAAACAAACAAACAAAACTCATATATATTTTTATTATTCAAGATGCTGATCTCATTCAAATCATTTTTAATAAATTACCTATCACTTTGTTGATTTCCCTATAATCTCTTATAGCTTTACAATTCCTTACTAATATAAAATATGTTTGAAATGGTCTTTGTAACTTGGGATAGAAAACAGAGATGGACATAGAGATGTAGTCCTCCGGGTCTAACGGCCACTTGAAAAGTGGTTGAGGCAGATGCCAGCTATGCTGGGACGTACGTATGTTAGACAGCCATAGGGTTTTGCTGCCTAGATGTATCATAAACGTGACTTATCTCCAGAAATAAAACTAACTTAGATTTAACTAATGTTTCATTGATATGGTTTCTTTCTACTTTAACTAACACAAATCTATATACATGTTGCCTTAGCTCTGTCACTAAATTCTAAACTCTTTGCTCACTGGCAGTGTTTCTTCATTCACATTTGGTAACCATGTAATAAATATCAAAAGGATTCTTGCATAGAAAATTCCTAATTAACACTTTTGAGTTAAGTATGATAAGCAATCAATAAAATAGAGAGCTTCAGTGTTCCTGGAGAACAGTGACTTTTTGGCACATCAAGGCAGTAGAATAGTGTGGCCTTCCATTAGGAGTCTGGATCTTGGCACTAGAAATTAATAAGTGACAAACTGTGATCGAGGGCTTGCTTTTGGCAAGGGCAACCTGATAGGAAATCAAAAGGTATAAATTACTAATTAGAAATGGAGGTTTCAGATTAAGATGCATTATAAAATTCAAACTTAAATTTCATTGGAATTTAATGTTAAACTTAATGGACTAAAGTGATTTCAAATGTCCTTTTTTGGCATCTCTCTGCACATTAAAAATAATATGGCTGTCATTCATCTTTGGTTAATCTGAGGAAGTAAAATAATTATACTCTGACATTATATTTTATATATTAATTTTTCTTTAGGCATAATTTTAAACATGGAGCTGCCATTGGTATCTTTCCTTTTAAGCAGTGTTTATCATTGTAGTCATATTTCTGCTTAGAGTGTGACATTTCTATCTTAAGAAGACGTATAGACTCATCCGGATTGATATTTTAAATTCATTTATTTTGGTTCTATTGTTACAATTTTCCTCAACTAAAATATTCTCCATAACTCTAGACATGGAAATTATTGGTTTTACAATTGAATCTGTGAAGTAAAAAAATATATATACATTACAGGAATTAACATTTGTTGAGCACCTATCATGTGACAGACATAGTGCAAATGCGTTGTGTTAAATTGTCTCATTCAATGAAGATAAAAATGTTGTCAGGAAAGGTGCTTTTCTCCCCATTTATGTATGAAAAACTGAGGCTGAGATTAATTTAACCAAAATCATACAAAGGGAACCAGAAGTCAAACTAGAACTAAAAGCCAGATTTGTTGTCCCTAAAGTCACACATTTTGTCTGTGTAATTACGTTTCCATTCATGTCTAATTCTTCCTTGTGTATTAGATTTGAATTAAAAATGAGTGATTTGGGCATATGTTGCCATCATAAAACTATTCCACAATCTATATGTGTGATAGAATCAATATAAATTCAAACTTTTCTTATTAATAATTTTTATTTCAGATGTGAAGTGATATGCTTTTTAATACATATAATGAAATGCTGTGTTTTTAGTCAATTTCACCTTAATATGCCAGAAAATAATATTTGATAGTATCCCAAGCTATCACATGAGAAAACATCTGGTTGTACACTACTCATGCTTAAGGACTATAATAATAGATATAAAAATATGGTGAATTAGCAAAAAAATAATTGCCTATAATTAGCCATTCAGGTTTTTGAGCGCCTGTAAGTTGCACAAAGGCACTTGACAAAAATCCATTTCCTACAATCACTGTGACATACTGGTATTAAAAAGTGGTAAACATAGAGAATGGTCAATTCATGAAGACTTTAAATTTGCATGTGATTAAAAAGAATTTTCTGAAGGCTATGATTTCCATCTGATGAATATTTTATTGTTATTCTATTAGTGAAAAATACCACATGCTATTGACAGTCATGGAGGAGCTAGAATGGCAAACTGCGTTTCCTAATCAGCCCGTACTGCCTTACTGTGCCGCTGGCCGGAGAACCCACACGGTTTGCATGTGATTTCACTACAACACCTGCTTCTCTGCTTCTTCCAATCTAAACTGCATCTAATTTCTGCATAGGATTGAAGCTAAAGTTTTGTATACAGCAAATATGTCCAGGCTCAACCATATCTACAGAAGAGAAGATGCTACAGATAAAAACATATGCATGAAGGTGAAAAAGCAGTTTAGAAGAGAGGATATTTATTTTAACCTTGCCTTAAGTGTCACTTTTTCTTGATCTTAGATGCTTAAGATATTTCATAGTGATAGATGACATGTTGCTTTCTCAAGCAGCGTGGAGTTTTCTGTTTTGGAATGGAGGTCTGTAAGCACTTTAATACAATGAACATATAAAAAATAATTAACTCATGTTGAAGGATGAAAGTGTTATATGTGTTTATAGTTTAAAAACCTAATAGACACTTATTGTAGTAAATCTGTATCTACATTTATAATATAAAGCAACATTTAGTAAGTATCTATATTTGAGAATGAAAAATATTCATTATATAATCATTAATTTGAAGAGCACATAATTTTATGTGTTGTCTAATTATTTGTGAATTATTATATCAGAAGATATCCTGAATTTCAATCTTTAAAACAAATTATATTGGTATATCTATAGACACATACAAGCAGAGAAAAATGAAAATATCAAAATAAAAGTGCTTATCTCTGGATTTCAGAATTGGAAGTCATTTAGGCTTTCAAAAATTAGCATATATATAGTCCTATTAATATAAGAAAAAGAAAAAAACATGCAAATTTAGTGCAGTAAACTATGCAGTACAAGCCCATACTTCAATTTGCCAGGCAAGGGAAATTCAAAATATGAATAGGGTGTTGCTGTTATTCTTTAATAATTGCTTAAAATGCATTTTCTTAATTGGTAATCGCTATCTTATCTCTTGTGAGGAAGCATTTATTTCCCTCCATTGCCTTTGTCTTATATAAAATAGCACATAACCAGTACTGGAAATTTTCACTTCTGAACATCCATCCCTATAATCTTTTTCATCACTTACAAATTTCTCTTAGAAATGAACGTAATTGCCTAAGAGCTTATGTGAATTTAATTAAAGATAAATAATAAATATAAAATATATAAGCACGTCCTTGGGAGGTTTACTATGTCAGATATCTCAAATACATTAAATTAAAGCTCTCTGAGCAAAGGGTACAAAATATTCTATACAATTCAGCTCTTAATTAGAGGCTCCAGGTATAAAGAAAAGTGGTATTCTTCTTTAATAGAAATAAAAAGATATTTGTCATTGATTTGAAATACCATGCTAGAAATCAGTCATTTTAGGAAGGAAATAGAAAACCATGATTTTATTATATATCTTTTATAAACAACATGTCACAGGAGACAAAAAGGAATGGATTGGTAAAAGCTGAACCTAAGACTAATTTAAAATAAAATATTATCAAAACTTATGTAGGGAATCTTTTTCTTGATAATGTAACACTTCACTCTAAAATTTGGACATACGGACTCAATTTAACAAATAAGAAAAGTGTAAATAATCTTAACAGACAACAATCAACATAATATATTTTATGATGAGTCCAAATAAATATTTAAAACTTTTACATACGTGGTCATTTGGTGCTCATTAATTTAATCTATTACCACATCTCTGTTGAAATAAAAATTGGAATGATTGGAATGAATGTATGTTTACAAATAATGACAATTAAAAATTAAGAAACAAAACCAAAATTCACCTTATAGCCATATTTTTGTCATTTTCGTACACTTGAGAATGAGATGACAATGGTGTTCATTAATAGCATAATCCTTAATTGGATCCAGTATATCATAAAATTTAAAAAATGGGCCAAAAAGTTTAGAAAACTGCAACAGTCAACTCTGTATGTGTGTGAATAGTTAAGCATAATTTTTTTTTTTTCATAGCTGAGCCATCCTGCCACCTGTTGGCAGCTCAGCGGCAACTCAGCTCGGGTGGGGACAGTTAAGCATAATTTTAACTGCTCCTCCTGTGATGTTTGACATTTTTGTGGAGGATATCAGAAAACTCTAGAAATAAAGTTAGGAATAGAACTGAGACTCTGTTTCAAAAATCTATTCATAAATTAAAAAAATAAATCTTTAGCTAGTTAGATATATTTGTACCCAGCACTTTGTTGAAACTTCTTCATTAGTTTGTCCTAATATCTGTGAATACTGACATGTTTTTTTGTTGTCTTTTCTTTTCTGTCTCTATGCTTTTATTTATTTTCCTTCACTTATTGCACCTGCTTGAAATTGAATGAAAGTGATGACAATGAGAATTTTTCTCTTCTTACAGATCTCAAAAGGAACCTTTTAGTGTTTGATCCTTAAATACGGTGTTTACACTAGGTGTACTACCTGTTGGCAGATAAAAGATGCTTAGTTTATTCTGAGTGTGCTAAAAAAAAATTCTTTTCTATCAAATGTGGGTTTTTTTTCAGAAGTTATTGGAATAGTCTTATGAATTTTCCCTTTTAATCTTTCACTGAAGTTAGTTGATTTTATATAATATAATATAATAAATGTAATTAATATAATACAATATAATAAAAGTAATGTAAATTGGTTTCCTGGAAAAAGCAAATCTGGTCATGATGTATTGTCATGGCCAAGATGCCCCTTATCAGATTAATCTTATCTGTATTTCTAGTATTCAGAGAATTTTAATTAAGGAGAGTTGAAAATTGTTGAATGCTTTGTCTTCATCTATTAAGTTGATCATACTGTTCTGTTAACAGTAGATTACATTGTTTAGCTTTCAAGGATTAAACTACCTTTCCATTCCTGAAAACTCTACTCAAGTCAAAATATATCTTACTGTTTATGGATTATCATTTACATATTTTGCTTATTTTAATTGCTAATATTTTATTTAAAAAATTATGTCTATATTTGTGAAAGATTTTAATTTTCTATTATAATAATGTTTTGTTATATTTTTATATCAGGTTTTCCTGGCCTAATAACATATGTTGAGTTGTGGCCCTCTTCTTCTAACTTATGGAAGAATTTGTATAAGATTGGAATTAGTTAATTTCTTCATGTGCCTAGGATTCACTAGTGAGAAGAAACCTAAATTTTGATTTTTGTGTGTGTGGGAAAATTTTCATAATAAATATATTTTCTTTGACAAAGATAGGGCTAGTCAATTTTTCTATTTCATCTCATGCTGATTGGGTTAACTTCAGTTTTAAGCCATTTGTCCATTATTTTTAATTTCTATTTTAAAATTCATTGACATAGAGTATTACGTATAATATGACTTTACTATCACTTTTTAATTAAAATTTACTAGAGTGACAATGATTAGTAAAATTACATCAGTTTCAAGTGTACAATTCTGTAATACATCATGTATATATCATATTGTGTGTTCACCACCCAGAGGCAGTCCTCCTTCTATCACCATATATTTGACCCCCTTTACCCTCTTCTAATATTCCCCTGTGGCCCTTAACCTAACCACTAAACTGTTGTCTGTGTCTATGAGTTTTGTTTCTTCATTTGTTTTTCTTGTTCCTTTGTTGCTTTCAGTTTTTTTTTTAATTTTTTTTATTGTTAGTTTCAGGTGTACAGAACAATGCAATAGTTATCCTTTTCACCCTCACAAAGTAACAACCCCCCTTTCCCTATCTATTGCCCTCCCCCCCGATATCATGCTTATCTATACAATTCCATTGACTCCATTCCCAGTCTCTACTCCATGTCCCGTGACTATATGAATGTATAATTATAGTTGACATACAATATTATTCAACATCAGCTTCAGAAATACAGTGCGGTGGTCAGTCCTCTACACCGACTATGAAGTGGTCTCCCCACAAGACATGAGTCCATTTGGCCCCTTAGAAATATTTACAACATTATTGATTGTTGCTTTCAGTTTTATATCCCACATATCAGTGAAGTCATATGGTTCTCGATTTTTTCTCTTTGATTTATTTCGCTTAGCATAATAATCTCAAGATCCATCCCTGTTGTCACAAATGTCAGTATTTTATCTTTTCTTACAGCAGAATAGTATTCCATTGTGTATATACACCACATCTTCTTAATCCAATTGTCTATCGAAGGACTTTGGTTGTTTCCATGTCTTGGCCACAGTAAATAAAACTGCAATGAACATTGGAGCACATATACCTTTACGGATAATTTTTTTCAGATTTTTGGAGTATATACCCAGGAGAGAAATTACTGGATCATATGGTAGTTCTAATGTTAATTTTTTGAGGGACCTTCACACTGCCTTCCATAGCAGCTGCACCAATCTGCATTTCCACCAACAGTTGTATATGAGTTCCTTTTTCTCCACAGCCTCTCGGATACTTGTTATTGTTTGTATTGTTGATGATATCCATTCTAACTGGTGTGAGGTGATATCTCATTGTGGTTTTATTTGCATTTCTCTGATGATTAGTGATGTTGACCATCTTTTCATATGTCTATTGGCCAATCTGTATGTCCTCTTTGGAGACATTTGCATTCAGGTCCTCTGCCCATTTTTTAATGGGATTGTTTGCCTTTTTGTTGTTGAGTTGTATGAGTTCCTTATATATTTTGGATATTAGCCCCATACTGGAGGCATTGTTTGCAAATATTTTCTCCCACTTGGTTGGTTGTCTCTTAGTTTTGTCAAATATTTCTTTTGCTATGCAGAAGCTTTTAAGTTTAATATAGTTCCATTAATTTATTTTAGCTTTTAGTTCCCTTGCCTTATGAGGTCAAATTCATAAAATCCTCTTTGAAACCAAGTGCATAAGTTTAGTACCTATGTTTTCTTCCATGCAGTTTATTGTTTCAGGTATTATATTTAGGTTTTTGATCCATTTTCAATTCCTTTTACAATTGCAACAAAAAGAATAAAATACATGGAATAAACTTAACCAAGGTTGTGAAGGACCTATACCGTGAAAACTATAAGATATTTTTAAAAGACATTGACGAAGACTCTAAGAAATGGAAAGACATTCCATGTTCATGGATTGGAAGAGTCAGCATAGTTAAAATGGCCATATTACCCAAAACAATAAACAGATTTAATGGAATTCCCATTAAAACCCCAATGGCATTTTTTTTTTAAAGAACTAGAATAAAAAATCATCAGATTTGTATGGAACCACAAAAGCCCCCAAATAGCCTAAGCAATCCTAAGAAAAAAGAATAATGCTGGAGGTATCACACTCCCTGAATTCAGCTTGTACTACAGAGAAACAGTAATGGTATTGGCAGAAACTGCATGGTATTGGCAGAAAAACTGCATGGTATTGGCAGAAAAACAGACACCCAGACCAATGGAATAGAATTGAAAACCAGAAATAAACCCACATAAATATAGACAGATAATTTTGGACAAAGGAGCCAAAAACATGCAGTGGAGAAAAGGAAGCCTCTTCAGTTAATGGTGCTGGGAGAATTGGAAAGTCATGTGCAAAAGAATGAAACTAGACTGCTATCTGTTACCATATACCAAAATTAACTATCACTTTTAATGTCTTTAGGGTCTGTAGTAATAACATTGATTTCATTTATGAAATAATAGGGATTGCCTTTTTCTTTTCATTAATGTATCTTGTGAGAGGTTTATCAATTTTATTAACCTTTTCAAGTAACTGAATTTTGCTTTGTTAATTTTCTGTATTTATTTGATTTTACTGGTTTCTGCTTTTGTCTTTATTATGTTTCTCTTCTAGTTAATATGAATTTAATTTCTTATTTATTCTGTCTTCTTAAGGTGAGCTCTTAGCTAATTTAGGTTAAATGTTTCTTACTTTCCTATAAACCATTTAAATGTATATGCACCATAGTAGCTGCTAACCACACATTTTGAAATCTCATATTTTATTTATCATTTAATTTGACATATTTTCTAACTTCACTTGTGATTTCTTCCTTGGCCTATATTTACATTTATATATATATATATATATATATATATATATATATATATATATATATATATATATATATATATATATATATATA
>NW_017732266.1:316199-325092 GCF_001890085.2 Hipposideros armiger
AGTTTGACTATGATGTGTCTGGATATAATTTTATTTCTATTAATTCAGTTTCAGTTTTGGTAAGTTTTCTTGGATCTATAAGTTGAAAGCTTCCTCCAAATTTCATGCTAATTATTATTGTTTTTTTAAATCCATATTTCCTCTCTTCCCTCTCTTGTATTAGAATTGCATGTATTTTGGGACACTATTTTTCTACAGGTTTCCAGCACCCTGCTAACCTTTCTTTAATACTTTTCTCTTTGTCTTTCAGATAGCAAAATTTCTAATTATCTATTTATCTATTTCTATCTGCAAGTTTATTGACACTTATTTAGTCCATCACCAACTTGATGCTAAGTCTATTCATTGATATTAAATTTCATTTGTTGACTTTTCAGCTTGAGAATTTTATATTTGGATATATAAATACATATATTATGTATACCTATATATTTTATATATAATTTTCCAGCTGAAATTATCCTTCTGTTAATGCCTTATTACTATATTTTCCTTTGAGTGATTGATATTATCCTATTTAAAGTCTTTATTTACTTACTGCAACAGTAGTTCATCTAAAGATTAGTTTTTATTGACAGAATTTTTTTTTTCCCCATTCCCTTAAGTTTGGCCATGCTTTCCTATTTGCCTATCTGGTTGACTTTTAAATGAATACTAAACAATAAGAATAATATATTATAGATACTCTGGATTCTTTTTTCTTTCCCTGAAGAATGTTCAATTTTATTCTAATAGACATGTAACTTGACTAGAATCAAATTCCAACTCTCCTGCTTTAAGCAGTAGTGGGAATTTCTGTTCAGTTTCCCCTACACAAGCATAGTCCAAGATGGAAGATATCAAAGGGACTTTCACACAGGAAAAAGCAATTTTAAAGAAAATACAACTGAGACAATGTGGGATGACAATAGATTACTGAAGCATTGGAAACAGGGATTTAAGAAAGAGTTGAGTTAGTTTTCTGGGCAAATAAAAAAAGTTGAAACAAAACCAGTAGCAGAGAGGAAAGAGGTGTTTTTGTTTTGTTTGTTTGTTTTTGCCTGCCTAGTATTTCTTTACATTTTTAGATTAACCATCTTTTCATTTTTCTGTGCCCATGGGTTTGAATGAGGTTGACCTCATCCCTAGCTCCAGAGGGGCGCACATAACACAGTGTCAATCCATCACTACGCAAAGTTAACCTCAATCCCAAGTTTTTTGATAAAATGATCCATTTTTTGAGCTTTCTACTCTGCTTAGACTTATAAAGATACATTGCTAGGATCACATACTGAAGATTTTCATCATGGGAGCTATCATGTGGATAGAGATAGCCTGAAAATGAAAGTATCACATAAAAAATCGGAACAAAAAGAGACAATAAGAGGCGAGATTTTAATGATGTTCACTTGATATCCAGGATCCATTTGTACTCAAAGCTAGAATTTCCAGGTGCTCACTTTTATCTTAACAAAATATCAGAAAATGGGGGATGGTGGTGGAATGAAAATGCCTGAACAACTCTGGAAATGTGATCAAAACAATTAAAAAATGAAATGGAACATGTTCCTGATTAAATCAACATATTGTCTTGGCTAAGACTTGAATATAGTGACAAGTAGCAGAACTAAGAAACAAACAAACAAACAAACAAAACCAGGATCTTAAATAAGGAAGGATATGTTTGCCTTTCATAACAGAAGTTAAGATTGTGCAGGCTAGACTTGGAATGATTAAACCACTATAGGGCATCAGGAATTGGACTCCTTCATCACTCATTCTGTGCCTCACTTTGTGACGGTTGATGTACTTCAGACACCATGTTAGCATTTCAGGCAGATAGACCAAGAAAGTGGAGGAGGCAATGCCAACAAACTTTGTAGTGTCTCACTTGCATTACTGAATCTTTTGGCTAATTTCTAACTTTTTCTCTACAGCAGATAATGCCGTAACAGGAAAAGTTTGACAAATATTGTGTGAACCAATAATTTGTTTTGTGTACAATCAGCGACATCCTCTTATTTTCCACCATCAAAGATTATTCACCAAACCAAAGGAGTGATATTCCTTTGACCCAAATATCTGTGTATAATAACCTTTCAATAATTTTTAAAACCATGTACATACACCCTGCACTATTCTGCGTTCCCAGACTAAGTCTTATGTCAACTGTTCTATCAACAAGGTCAATTGTTAAAGTTTAAATATGGATCTTAACCAAGAAATATAGAATAATAACAATGTGAACTACATTGATCTAGAATTATTAGCTGCATTTAATAGAAAATAGTAAATATAAAATTTTATTTCAAGAAAGTTGTTCATGGCGGGGGAGTATTTTGAGGGCGATTAATGGCAATGTGTCTTTTACCATAATACCTTTTTTTTAAAATTTAAACATTCACCATATGTTTTGATCACAACTCAAATCTTTTGTCCTGCAAACTATGTAAATTGTAAATAATCATGAATATGTAGTGATCTCTGCAAGGACTTCACAAAGACCACCTTGAGATTTATCCCCTGAGGATTAGAAAAATGAAAATGAAATAAATAAATTATGGGACATATTGGAGAACACAAATCCGTATTTGCAATCTTTATAAAATGCTAAGTGAAAATGGTAAAACTTTGGTAAAGTAGCCTTTTACTTTTTTTTTTTTTAAGATTTTATTGGGGAGTTAGGGGGGATGGGAACAGTGCTGGGGAATTGGGGGAAGGGGAACAGACAAGTTGCTGTCGTTTTTGTTCTTCAGTCTAGTTCTGGAGGACGTTGCTTCACTGGCCCAATTTGGCATGATCATTGCGCTCTTCTCGGGCGAGGCAGATCAGTCGCCGGCTTCTGGATGGCTGCTCACTGCGGTTGCTGGCCGCTCATGCTGGCTGCTGGCTGCTGGCTACACATGGTAGCCCATGGCAACCCACTGCCACAGGGGCTGCAGCCTACGCCGTTGCCGGCTACTCACGCCCAGCTCCAGGTTGAGCTGTTGTTCAGTATCTTAGCTGTAGAGGGCAGTGTCACTGCCCCTCATATGAGGAATCTGAACCGTGGCCCTCTGGCGTCAAGCCAGTTCTTAACCATGCACCACTCAGCCTTTTACTTTAGAAAAAGAAAGTTAATTAGTTGCTCTTTTAAAAATCAAATTACCAGGAGAAATAAGGAAACATAATTGCTGAGTAGCAGCTAGAATCCAAACAATTTTAAAAGGTGTGGCATAGTAAAATAACTTTGACAGAAGAAAAACTCAGCCTTTTACATTTTTACATGTATTGTTATGATAGCCTATTGAAAAGTTTAGATATGTGCAATTATGGAAAATGTTGATGGTACCAGAAGCATGGTAGTGTGAATATAGACACACTAGAAGAAATGGACAATACTTGTACCATTTGGTTTTAATGTTTATTTGATCTAATGAGGATAATTCAATCCCATTGTCACTTACTTTAACGTGTCTTACTGAACTACAGGGAGTGATATGCTTACAATGGAACAATTAATAATGTTTTTATGTGATAACAAAAGGATAGTATAACTCTTTAAATATGTTTAAAGATTTTAATAGTTAAAGAGGCAAAAAAAAATCAGAATCATTTTATCCTAGATACATTTACATTTGTTAAATGTACTTTTTTTCGTTGACACATTACCTTTGTATATATATCTGTAGGGATGGAATACCGGAATTCCTAATTACTCAGGCTTATATCCTTTAGTCCTTTTACCTGGTGACATCATCTTTGTTGATTGATTACTGTTCTATCATCTCAATTACTCTCCCTAATTGGGAACCCCTAAATGATAGTAACAGGCACCTAACTGCAGTCCTAGATTTAAATTGAGATTCTCCTTTACTTCAATATTTTTAGGATTGTCAACCTTCAAATGATGAAGAGGTATTGATGAATTTTTAATGACTCTGAATACCTACTCCCTGAGAATAAAAGTATTTTAAATATAGTGCATTGTATTATGAATGTAAGATTGGTTTGCTATCAGAGTATAGGTAGCATATTTATTAATGAGACTAGGTAGTTAGAATATAATTATAAATGACAATGATAGTGATTAATTGCAATTTACCAGAGACTGCATGTACGTGTACCATGCAACATAAGCATTTTTATTCTTAGTGATCAATGAAGCCTGTTAGCTTGTGAAACAAATGCAGAAAGTACAGGGTAGAAATCCAATGATTTCCAAGCCTCTGTTTCCAGAATCCTCATTTTTGCCACTCTGCTAAATGGCTTCTTATACTCCTGATTTAATGAATGCCTATTTTGTGATGAGTGGTATATGAGAAAATATACTGAGTGAAACCTATTTAATCAAATGAAATAAGTTTTTTTAACCTCATTTTAAAGAAGACGAAAGGGAGATTAAAGGGAGATTCAAGAAGCTGAAGTCACTAACTCAGAGTCACATAGCTGTTAAATGTGAGATCACTTGGTTTGTATTATACCAAGATGGGCAAGTTTATCAGAATGGATACAGGATAATGAAGCCTTAATAGTCATACTAATTTTATTAATTTGATTTTTTATAATTCTGAGATAAAGTAATTACTAAACAAGAGTGTCAAAATGTGACAGAAGAGATTTGGCCTCTCTAATATAAAAACCATAGTGTAAAGCTCCCAGTTTAGGATGTTCAAATAAATTGCAAAAAAAAAAATGTTTTCAACAGCATTAATTAATTATAAGCCCATATCATTTTTTTTTAATTTAAACCCTCAGATATTTTCTTTCTTTAAACATGAAAAGAATTTGGGAGTATTTTGTGCGTGCGTGTGTGTGTGTGTGTGTGTGTGTGTGTGTGTGTGTGTACAGTGCTGTAAGGACTGAGAAGTACAATAAACAAAAACGATTTGATTAGTCAATGATATATGAAAAATGGTTGAGCTACATTAGGAATTCATGTTTTACATACTTTATTATGTTTCAATCAAAGTCTTTGCAGAAAATAAATATTTTAAACATAACCTTCATAGTTAATTATATTTTCTGCAGTCTGTATACTTGTACAAGGTCGTACAATCAAGTTTGTGAACTCATCCTAGAAAAAGTGCTGCATACCTCGTTGCTGAATATCACTATGGTCACCTTCGAAGTGCTCTTGGGAAGCTGTGCACTGATGCCAGCTCCTAGTCCTCTCCTCAAAGCAGTTTTGGAAATATTTTTCTGGAATGGCCATCAGAGCTGTCGTCATATTACGATTGATGTCCTAAATGTCATCAAAATGTCTTCCTTTCAACATTTCCTTTATCTTCAGGTAAAGAAAGAAGTCATTGGGGGCCAGATCAGGTGAGTAGGGAGAGTGTTACAATTCACTTATTTGTTTACTGGCTGAAAACTTCCTCACAGTCAGTGCCGTGTGAGCTGGTGCATTGTCATCAATCATGCAAGAGCCATGAATTGTTGGTGAAAAGTTCAGGTCATCTAACTTTTTCACACAGCCTTTTCAGCACTTCCAAATAGTAAATTTGGTTAACCATTTGCCCATTTGATACAGATTCATAATGAATAATCTCTCTGATATCAAAAAAATGTTAGCAACATCATTGCAACAAGTTCATGAACTTAATTGTATTCCCTCTAGAGACCTATTATATTATGATTTTAAGAATCATAGTCATAACTTTTTAGTGTATCATTTTTTTATAATTTTAGAAATGTTTAGAAAATTTCCAAATTATGAAATATAGCCTTATTTCCAGTTACTCTTTTCTTTCCTATTTTTTCTCAGAATGGGAAACTATCATCTGAATAGTCATCTGAGCCTGTGTAGCCCAAAAAAGTAAAGAGCCCATTAGAGAAGCAGTTCTTCCATAAGGAAGCAAGACTATCCAGCTTCACTTATAAAATAACTTCAGAACATATTAATTTTACCAACTACATGAAAAATATACTAATTGTTGATGTTGGGGCAAACTATTAGAAGTAATTATAAAAATTTAGTTCTTATCACTTTAACAAGTTTATTTCCATTTAGAAACCTCCAAAACATGCAAAATTAGATGTGCCGATATACAAATTATTAATTGCTCATCATTAAGGAAATTATGTCTCACAGTTTATTGTAATTTACAAAATGCTTTCCATTACATTTCATTTTCTCCTTACATCTACGCTCGATCTGAAGTGAGCAAATTTTAATTCCCATTTTGTATACACTGGGAAATTGAAGCTTAGAAAGTGGAAAGAACTTTTTCCAGTTTCTTGAAACTAGTCAGTGACAACAGAGATTCAAATCCCAATCTTTGTTTTTCAAAAACTTGATGACCTAAATAAGTAATTGGGCTTGAAGTGTTATATAAAATGAACAAAAGCAACAACAAGGCTTTTATAAGAAGCACAGGTTTGGTGGCCAAATTAGTATGCACATGTGGATGTATTATATCCTCCAACGTAGCTGAAGGAAGCAGAAAGAATAAGTAGAAAGAAAAATAAATAAATATTTAAAGATGATAAATAATTAGCATCCTATGAATACTGTATCTTTTGTTCAATATAAGCATACATTGAATTGGAGAGTTGAAAATTATTTAAGATAAATGAGGAGAATAAGAATCAGCTGGCTTTATTCAGGACCTCAACACCAATTATACATTTTTCTTTTGTGATTAGTTAAAAAGAAATTATCCCTTCCTGTAGGATGTCTGAAAAGACAGCTATGCAGTCTTTGCCTGAGATTCACAGCGGCTGGCAGAGAAGAGGTACCCAATAAACATTTCCTGAAAAAATAAATTGTCTTAGAGAAGGTTGTTCATGGTCTTCATTTTTTAAATTCTTATTTATTCTTATCTTAGAAACAGACTGACGGCATAAATATAAAAAAGAGTCATTGTTTTGGTACACAATCTATATTTTAGCTGTGGTGTAGGCAATTAGCTGAACAATACTCCCAATTCTCTCCTGACTTATAAGACAGCTGAGCCAACAACAACGGTATCATGTCACTGCACACAGAAGAAAAATTCATGAAATTTAGTAATAAATTTTTCATATAAGCTATATTTCTTCACTAATCTTCAAGCCACAGCTTCTTTTCCCAAGTTTTCACAATGATTCAGAACATAGGACTGTTTGGTTTTGTGCATTTGTCCATTTTCATTGCCAAATTGACAAAGTCATCAACTTATTATTATTACTTTATAACAACCTGTGGGTAGTGCATACTTAGTGAAACAGAAAGTCTGAATTTATTGAATTATCAACTTTTTATTATAAAATTCTTCAAATGGGTTTCAAAACATTTTATTTAACCCTTGGAACATCTCTTAATGAGGAAATCAGATCACTGATTGAGTAACTATTGTATGTTTAATTTTTATCTGTAGTGATTTGTACCATTTGGTGGAATTAACATTTATAGATTTTATATTTAAGCTTTCAACTTTTCCTAAGTACCTTAAAAATTCATGGTATACAATATCCTGTATCTTGCTTATAATGCAATTGAGATTCAGAATCTCTCATTGCTTTTATGAAGAAAAATGGTGTCTAGGTATTGAGAAATCTATGAGACCATCTCAAATAGAATGTCAATGTGGCTTTTCGGTTCTCAATTCAGTTTGCCTAGGCAATACCCTCAGTGAAGTCTTGTGAACATTATTTCTTAAGAAAAGAAAACAAAATTTTAAAAATTAAAAAAAAATCAACTGAGGGATAAAATTTTAGGCAGAGTTAAAACATACTACATAGATACTGCTATATGGCACGTTATTCCAAATTTTAATGACTTAAAATCATAACCATTCATTGTTTCTTGCAAGGTTTGGAGTTAGCTTAGAGGTCCGGTTGATCTGGCTTGACCTTGACTGACCTTGGCTGAGTTTTTTCATTACTATGTAATAAGCTTTTGCTTAATCTATTAATTGATTAGTTTTATTGGCCTCAGCTAGGATAACGTACCTGCTCATGCAGCTCTCACCTTCGGTAGGCTAGTCTTGTCTTATCCTCTTATTGAAGAGAAAGCAGGCCATTTCATATAATAGGGCAAGCAGAAATGCACTTTTCTTTCTTTAAGTGTCTGCTTGCATCACATTTGCTAACATGCTTTGACCAGAACAAGTAACATAGCAAAAAAGTCCATAGTCTAAGAGAAGACTAGAAAGTTACAGAGCAAATGGTGTGCTTTGGTAAAGCATTTGGTGACAATCATTGAGATCATCAATGAAATCAGTCAACCACAAAAGGTGATTCATTTGTTCACAACACTTGAAAAGACCTATATTTTAAGACATGGTAGTATAAACACATTTCAATTTTCAGTTGTGTGGGAAAGATGGGTCCCCAACTAGTAAATTTCACTGAACAGGAAGAACTTGGTGAATGAAATGGGGGGCCATTTGTTTTTTACCATAAAATTAGTACTGTTGTAGGCAGTTTCCAGATAGCATTTATAACTGTAATTACCTTCATGTAGAGACAAACTGAGAACTTCCAAGAAATCATGGAAAAAACATGTTTTGTATAATTAATAAGTCTTCACTTTGAAAATAAACTCATCCTTCAACTTTTTCAACCTTCATTTAGAGCCTGTCAATAAAATTAATTTCAATCCAGAGTCATTGCAATTCAATAGGCAATTACAACATAGAGAAATAAATGTGTCAGTAGGGCTAATAACATGGATTTTATGATGTGCTATGCATAAGCTAACTATAATCAGAAATTAAACTTTTTAACATGGGTGTTTTATTTTAAAAGTTTTTATTGAAATATAAAAAATGATACAGATATGTGCATAAACAATAAGTTTACAGCTTGATGAGTTTTCACATATTGAAAACACCAATGTAACCAGCTCTGGGACACTTTTTTTTTATTGTGAAATAAACATTTTTTTTAATTAGTTTCAGCTGTACAACATAGTGCAATAGTTATACTTTTTACCCCTCAAAGTGACAAC
>NW_017732266.1:326512-342285 GCF_001890085.2 Hipposideros armiger
TTTAGCTGAGCCATCCTGCTACCTGCTGGCAGCTCAGTGGCAACTCAGCTCGGGCTGGGCATCGAACTGCTGTTGCTCAGAGCTCACACTCTTGCGCGAGCTCTTAACCAACTGAGCCACTCGGCCGGCCCCATTTTCATTTTTTTTACATGTGTCAGTTCAATTTTCCCAGCACCATTTATTAAATAGACTATTTTTACTCCAATGTAAATTCTTGCTTCCATTAACATACATTAAATGACTGTATATGGATGGGTTTATTTCTGGGCTTTCTATTCTGTTCCACTGGTCTATGTGTCTGTTTTTATGTCAGTACCATACTATTTTGATTACTGTAGCATTGTAGCATGATGTGATGTCGGGTAGCATGATACCTCCCACTTTGTTCTTATTTCTCAAGATTGCAATGGCTATTCAAGGCCTTTTATGGGTCCATATACATTTTAGGATTATATGTTCTATTTCTGAGAAAAATGTCCTTGGTAGTTTGATAGGAATTGCATTGAATCTATATATCGCCTTAGGAAGTATTGACATTTTAACTATATTAATTCTTCCTATCCATGAAGCTGGTATGTATTTCCATTTATTTGTATCTTCTTTGATTTCTCTCTTCAGTGGCTTATAATTTTCTGAGTACAGGTTTTTTACTTCTTCAGTTAAATTTATTCCCAGATATTTTATTGTTTTGAAGCAATTGTAAAAGGGATTGATTTCCTGATTTATTCTTCTGATACTTTGTTATTGGTGTATACAAATGCAACTGATTTCTGAATATTAATTTTGTACCCTGCTACCTTACTAAATTCATTTATCAGTTCTAACAGTTTTTTGGTGGAATCTTTGGGATTCTCTGTATATAGTATCATGTCATCTGCATATAGTAACAATTTTACTTCCTCATTTCCAATTTGGATGCCTTTTATTTCATTTTCTTGTCTGATAGCTGTGGTTAGAACTTCCAGCAATTGAATAAAAGTGGTGAAAGTGGGCAGCCTTGTCTTGTTCCTGATGTTAAAGGGAAAGCTTTTAGCCTTTCCCCATTGAGTATGATATTTGCTGTGGGCTTATCATATATGGCCTTTATTATGTTGAGATATGATCCCGCTATTCCCACTTTGCTAACAGTTTTTATCATAAATGCCTGCTGGATTTTGTCAAACCTTTTTCTGCAGCTATTGATATGTCATATGATTTTTATTTTTCATTTTGTTAATGTGATGTATTACATTAATTGATTTGCAGGTATTGAACTAACCTTGCATACCAGGAATGAATCCCACTTGATGTGGTGTATGATCTTTTTAATGTGATGCTTAGTTTAGTTTGCTAGTATTTTGTTGAGGATTTTTGCATCTACGTTCATTAGGGATATAAGCCTGTAATTTTCTCTTTTTGTGATATCTTTGTCTGATTTTGGGATCAGATGGGACACTTTTGAATTTATTCTCTGTATGTGATCCACTTCCTTTCTGCTTATTATTGGTGAATAATTAGGATAAAAAGTGTGTGTAGTGAAAAACACATGGCCTGCAATTGACCATATAGCTGACCATTTGCTTTCCTAACCTGGCAGTTTTCTTGAGAGATACTGAAAATTGATATATTAGTGATTGACACATTGCCTCTCTGCTCCAATCACCCTTAAATGACTGCTCTACAATAATATATCTGGATGTTGTCATCATTTCTCCTGTGGCAGATGGCATGCTTTGTGAGTGGAAAGTACTAGAGGGACACTAGAGTAGGAACAGAATTTCTCTTCCAAGTCCTGGTGTGTTTACCTTGCAGGCTCTTGCATTTTGTGTGATTTCCTTGGTGCCTAGGCTCCAGCAGAGTGTGCGGCTCCTAATCCCATAGTTCCAAAGAGCCTGATTGATAACAGCTCATGGTCGTCCCCACGGGCAGACTTCTCCAGTAAAAACACAAGTGGCTTCTCAGTGCGGGGGTTTCCAGCAGGGCATCTCCTATTAAAAATCTCCTCCCAGACCCTCTTGGGAAGGTTTGCAGCCTCAATGAATTTCTCCACTCTCCAATTAGCCATAGGCCTGCCCACCCTTTACAAAGAGGTCTGGGTATCAACACTGCAGGAGAGGCATCCCTTCCTGGGGCTCACTGTATCTCCTCTAGGGGTGGTGGTTGCTCCTGTATCTGTTATTCCTATATTGTTTAGAGCACCCTTTATTCTTTAGTAGACGATTACCCATTACTCTGGTTCCCTGTTATAGTTAATATTTTTAATTCAAATTTCCACGTTGAAACTAATTTGTGGTTTCTGCCTCCTGATTGGTTCCTGAATGATGCGCTTATCGTCTTCAGGATCTCAGAATTCTTCTAATTCAAGACTGATGATTCATGAAAATAATGCTGATGGCTTTTCACACATTATTTGCTGATTTAATCCATAAAATTTAAAATATCAATGAACATTAAACTTAACTAGATATTGAATTCAACCCAAGAAGATACTGGAAAGATAATTATCAAAATTACATTCAAAGTAAGAAGTCGATGCTATTGAAAAGAAAATGATCGGCAATGAATATTGAATCCAAATAAATACAAAGGGATGATTAGTTTTAGAATTTGAATATATAATAGCCTCAGATTCTGATTATTTCCTTTAAAAATTATATTTATTTGTTATTTGTATATGCTCATATAATTAAGTGATTAATTGATTGATTAATTTTTACAATAAGGTTGTAGAAGACTGAGTGATCCCACTTCTCTTAGCCAGGCAAAGTATATTTTATGCTGAATTACTGATATTGTTACCTCACTTCTCTGATGTTTCTTAATCTTTTTCATAGATCATTCACTTCCTCTAAATTATACTTTTTTTTTCAGTTACATTGATACCTTTACTCTGGTTATACCTGGTCTCAAAAACCTGAACGACTTTCCATTTTTTGAAGATGATTATGCACTTTTCTCTGACAGTCTATAGCATTATCTTTGTCTTCAGCAGTATGAATACATTTCTAGGTTGTTGTTTTTTTATTTGTTGCTTGTGGAAAATTATTGACTATTAATTGGTGAATACTTTCCTTTCATTCTCCTACTTTTTTTCTTCTAGGCCTCTATAGATCAATTTTGGCTTACATTTCTTGGATACTGTGTTCTTCCCCCACCCGATGAGCCTGTCAAAGGCAGTCTTCATCTGTTACTTTGTTTTTTGGTGTGTGTGTGTGTGTGTGTGTGTGTGTGTGTGTGTGTGTGTGTTTAAATTTATGCCTAGTATGTCCTTTGACACTTTCTTATTGTTTCTATTTCTCTGCTGAAATTACCCATCTATTCATGAATGTCTTCAAGTTTTTCACTACAGCTATGACATATTAATCATAGTTATTTTAAATCCCCTGTATGATTTTTCCAACAAAAGATTTATGTTTGAGATTAATTCTATTGATTGTTTTGTCTCTCACCAGCAGATTATTCCTTTCCATTTTGTGTGTCTCATAATTTTCAGTTGAAATCTCCATATTCAGTATAGGGTAGTAGAGGCTGAAGTAAATGCAATAGGATTTCTACCTGAAAATTGGCATGCCTCTTTTTCTGCTAGGCCTTTATTGAATTTAGCTGTGTTCAGTTTTGTTAGTTGCTGTGATCACCTTCAATGTACAACCAGCTTTAAATTCCTCTTGGGGAACAAATTCGAGGGTGGAGCTTGAATGGTATGCTGAGCAAATTCTCAGTTGTGCTTGCTTCACCCTCAGTTTTAGGTTTTTTTTTTTTCCCCTGAGCACCTGGACCTTAGAGAGAGTGTCTCCTTGCTTTTGTTCCTCCACTAGTGGCAGTCTGTCAGTTACTCATTTCCTGGTTCCTGTTAGCCTGGGTGGTGCGGAGCACAGAAGCATTCTACATTTTTCTTACTCGGCCCCTGCTTTAAGCAGTTTGTGTGTCTTTTGAAATGAGTTCTGCCTGTGATCCTGCCTGCCCCAAGTGGTAAGGAATCTGTAATTTTCTAAACCTAGGAGGCATTCTTGCCTCTTTCCTTTTCCCTACCTCAGTGAGTTCTCGCCCACTCATAGTGACAAGGCTTGCTGCCTTTCTGAAGCAGTTTAAGACCTTATTCCACTGTAAGAAGGACCCAGATAAGAATTGTTTTGTTTTGCTTTTCTTCCTCAGCAGCAGCTGTTACACCCTACAGTGGAACTACACTACAAGAGATGTTTTTTCTGACCCCTCCTGCTCCCCAAATTTTCTCATAGCAAATAGTGAGGTCCGTGGAGAAGAGACTGCAAGTGTTTGTGCTCTCAGGGCTCTGTACTCATAACTGTGCATATTTAGCTTTCAACAAGCCATTAAAGGATTCGTTGATTTCTTTCTTGGTACTTGTTTTTATCACAGCCTTATTTTCCTCCAATGCTCTGGTATAGATGAATGATTGACTACATTAGATAGTGATTGCCTATACTAGATAGTAATTGCCTATACTATTGTCTCATCTCTTTCTGGAGGCTTACTCCAGCTTTCCTCAGATTTTACCCTAAACAGCTGCCCTTGGAAG
Source organism: Hipposideros armiger (assembly GCF_001890085.2). Taxonomy (NCBI): domain Eukaryota; kingdom Metazoa; phylum Chordata; class Mammalia; order Chiroptera; family Hipposideridae; genus Hipposideros; species Hipposideros armiger. The sequence goes on from NW_017732266.1 coordinate 331,026, forward strand.
TCAGCATTCTGATGGGTTCAAGAAAATATGATTTTGCAGATTGCCCAGTTTCTTGTTATTGCTTGGATAGGTATGATGCTCTTTCCATCTGTTTGTCCTAAGATGGAGCGACAACTCTATAATACATATTAATTCACTAATTATATGAAAGTGACCAGAATCCAGGTACCTTTGGGTATTATGTTATTAATATATTTAATGAAACCAAAAATAAGAATTAATTCTTTTTTAAAACATGCCAAAATATAATTTAACATCTAAATGGTATTTTTTCCCCCATTAAATTTTCAAGAAGTGTAATTCTAGTCTATTTAGAAACAGACATGGGATTTTCTACATATACGTAGGGGAAGCTACGTACTTTGAGATGCATGATTTAAGGTCTAGCAAAATTTTTAATTAGTTTTTTTAACATATTTCAATTTTACACATACTCAAGGGTATATATGAGATTCACAATTTAAAGTGAAATAATAAATTGATGACTATAGACACAGTAACCATTTAAAAATATAGCATTGATAAGAAATTTGAAGACCTTTGTAAGCTCCTCTTCATTATAACCTCCTCTTCCTTCTCTAGATTTAATGATACCAGAAGTTATATGTTAACTAATTCTTTGCTGTTCTTTTTTTTTTTTAAGATTTTTATTGGAGAATTAGGGGATGGGAACAGTGCTGGGGAATCGGGGAAAGACAAGTTGCTATCCTTTTGTTCTTCAGTCTAGTTGAGGAGGACATTGCTTCACTGGCCCAAGTTGGCACCATCATTGCACTCTTTCCAGGCGAGGCACATCAGTCACCGGCTTCTGGACGGCCGCTCACTGCGGCTGCTGGCTGCTCAGCTGGCTGCTGGCCACACACAGTAGNATATATTCAATTATAGTTGACATACAATATTATACAACATCAGCTTCAGGTGTACAGTGCAGTGATCAAGCCTCTACCCCATCCATTAAGTGGTCTCCCTAACAAAATATGTGACCATCTGACACCCTACAAAATATTTACAACATTATTAATTATATTCCCTGAACTGTCTTTCATATCCCTGGGGCAATATTATAGTTACCTATTTATGCTGTCTAATCCCTTCCCCTTCTCCCATCCCCATCTCCCTCCCAACCAGCAACCATCAGTTTTTCCTGTGTCTCTGAGACTATTTCTGTTTACTTTGCTCGTTCATTCAGTTTTTTAGATTCCACATATAAGTGAAATCATATGGTATTTGTCTTTCTCCAACTGACTCATTTCACTTAACATAATGTTCTCTATGTCCATCCATATCATTGCAAATGGTAAGATTTCATTCATCTTTATAGTGGAGTAATACTCTGTTGTATAAATGTAGCAGAGCTTCTTAATCCAGTCGTCTACCGATGGCCATTTCGGTTGTTTCCAAGTCTTGGCTATTGTAAATAGTGCTGCAATAAACACAGGGGTGCATATATTTTTTCAAATTAGCGTCTTGGGTTTCTCTGGATAGATACCCAAGAGTATAATTGCTGGGTCATATGGTAGTTCCATTTCCAGTTTTTTGAGATACCTCCGTACTGACTTCCATAATAGCTGCACCAATCTGCAGTCCCATCAACAGTGCACCAGGGTTCCCTTTTCTCTACAACCTCGCCAGCTCTTGTTGTTTGTTGATTTATTGATAATAGCCATTCTGACCAGAGTGAGGTGGTATCTCATTGTGGTTTTTATTTGCATTTCTCTAGTGATTAGTCAGATTGAACATTTTTTCATATGCCTGTTGACCATCTATATGTCGTCTTTAGAGAAATGCTTCTTCATGCCCTCTGCCCATTTTTTAATTGAGTTGTTTATTTTTTTGGTGTTGAGTTGAATGAGTGTTTCATAAATTTTGGATATTAACCCCTTATCAGATATATTGTTGGCATTCAGTAGGCTGCCTTTTTATCTTATTGATGATTTCCTTTGCTGTGAAAAAACTTTTAAATTTGATGTAATCCCATATGTTTATTTTTCCTTTATTTCCCTTGCCCGAGGGGATATCTCAGTAAAAATATTACTGAGGGTAATGTCTGCAAATTTACTCCCTATGTTTTCTTCTACAAGTTTTATGGTTTCAGGTCTTACATTTAAGTCTTTAATCCATTTTGAATTTGTTCTTGTATATGGTGTCAGTAGGTGGTCCNCTTCAGAAATACAGTGCGGTGGTCAGGCCTCTACACCGATTATGAAATGGTCTCCCCAACAGGACATGAGTCCATCTGGCCCCCTAAGAAATATTTACAACATTATTGATTATATCCCTCAGACTGTCTTTTTCTGTTTTTATTCCTACTTCAATCTATGATTGAGAAGGAAGACAGCATGGTGTAGGGGTTTAAAGCATAGATAGACCCTGGAGTAAGTCTACTTGGTTTCAAATCCCAGCTCTACTGATTAGGGGCTGAGTGAAATTAAGAAGATTATTTAAATTATTATCCCCTGCTATAATGTGGAATGATTTTAGTAGATTCTCTTCTCATAGGTAAGACATACGGATTGAACATATCAATATTTATGAATTACTTACAGCAGCATCTGGCATATAATAATTGCTATATAAATAAAGTACAAAATGCATTGATTTTTAAAAAAATATTTTACATAGATAATCTGCCGTGTATCATCTTCCCTTTAATGCTTACAATGTTTTGTAATGCAAAAGTGTTTCTTCTTTATATAAACTTATTAATCACTCTTCCTTTCTGGATTTCTAAATTTTTTTTATACTCAATAAAGATTCCATCAACCAAAGTCATATACAGTTTTATTTTAGCACATTTATATTTTTATATTTAAGTAATTCATAGATAAATTATTTTAATAACAAGTTTATTGAAATATAGTCCTCATACCATAAAATTAACCCATTTAAAGTGTACAATTCAGTGGTTTTACTATATTCACAGAATTGTGCAGCCATCATGATTACCAAAGTTTAGATCTTCTTCATCATTCCAAAAAGTACTCCATACATATTAGCAGTCGTTTTCTATCTCTCCATTCCCCTCAACTCCTGGTAACTATTAATCTATTTTATATCTTTGTGGAATTCCATCTATTCCGGACATTTCATATAAATAGGCTCATACAATTTGTGGGGGGTATTTGTGTCTGACTTCTTTTATTTAACTTAATGTTTTCAAGACTCATTCATGTTGTAGTATATATCAGTACTTTATTACCTTTTATTGCCAAATAATATTCTGTTGTATATAAATATACCACTTTGTGTATCCTTTCATCCATTGATAGTTATTGAGTTGTTTTCACTTTTTGGTTATTATAAATAATGCTACTATAAACATCCATAAATAATTGGTGTATAGAAATATATTTTTCATTCCTTTGGGTATATGCCTAGGAATTAAATTGTTAGACATATGATGACCCTTTAACTTTTTCAGGAACTGCCAAACTGTTATTCAAAATAGGTGTATCATTTAATATTCCCACCAGAAGCATTTGAAAGTTCTGGCTTTGCCACTCATACAGTTATACTGTCCAAAATTTTTATTTCACAAGTCTAGAAGATATAAAGCAGTATCATGTAGTGTTTTTTATTTGTATTTCCCTAATGACTCAAGATGCTGAATATCTTTTTATGTACTTAATGTTCATTGTAAATCTTTTTGGAGAGATAGCTATTCAAATCCTTTACCCATTGTTTTAATTGGATTGTCTTTGTTGTTCAATTGTATGGTATTTTTATTCTGCATTCAAGAACCATATGAGACAGATGATTTGTAAATATTTTCTCCCATTCTGTGGGAGATAGTATCCTTTGGGGAGCAAAAGTTTTTAATTTTGATGCTATATTATAATTTATCTATTTTTCTTTAGTTGACTGTGTATGATCACTGAAGTCTTTGCTCAGTTATTTTAGTGGTGATTCAATGATTGAACAGACATTTAATTAAATGCCTCGAATTAATAAGTCTTCCAAACTTTGATGAGATGTTCTATTTATGTTTATTGTCATGCGTTGACTACTCCTACAAATACTTACAAGTGTGTTTTAGCCTTCACTCACTGCCAGTGCAGGGTCTCAAAGGTCAGCCAGGGATGAGAGATTAGGAATTTGCTCCCTAGCCCTAAAATGTAAAGAACATACACCTTGCCAGTCCTGCACAGTCCTGCACATTTGTATGGCCTTATAGATTCCCAGGAATATACAGATATTTTCAAATCACACTGTGGACATCCCATTCCTGTGTTTCCTTTTAAGTTTTTTGTCCTGCCTATTGTTATCCACAACTAGTATCTCTATATAAGAAGCTATAATGTTAAACAATGGACAGTTTGTTTTGGTTTGTTTTTTTCAATAAAGGCCTTAGGCGTAGAACTATTTACACAGACTGAGCTCTAAATCTTTCTAAAATAAAAAAGATGTCTCAAAAATGGAAGTTTTCAGGAAGCTGCTAGGTAGGTCAAATAGTGACAGTGCTCTGGGGATGAGGCTTTGGAGGAACTGCATACCTGTTCTCCCCCACTCAGGTGCCCGCTTAGGGTCATGACATTCACAGCTAGTCAAGTTACAAAGCTGGTAGGTCCAGGCTTCCACACAGCTGTGGAGAGAGGAATGCCACAAACCCACTGTTTCACAGAGATTCAGCCTCTTTTCCCCCCAGTTTTATTGAGAGATAATTGAAATACATCCATGATAGTTTGATTTACGTGTTTTGTGAAATGATTACCACAGTTGGTGCTCTGAGCTTGGTGTGAGTCTTTGCCTATTTCCAGAGTTCTGAAAAAGTTGACTTTGACAATTGTTACCAGTGTAACCAGTGTATCCATTGCTTTTAAGAAGAAAATATTTTTTTTGTCTTTACTTTCCACAAGTGCTTCTTGGATTTGATTTTGACAACAGTGTAAGATTTTTTTTTTCCCTCTTTTCCAGAATGGTTATGTATTTGTTCCCACAGCTTTGAAATGTTATGGTAACTTATTTGTAATGTATTGCTTCTAGATTTCAAAAAATCCTATTCTACCTATAAGACTATAAATTTTGTCTCTGAGACCACACTGATTTAATGATTTTTTTCTGGATAAATACATACTTAAAGAATATAAAAAATTAATGGACAGTTATAAGTGTGAAGAATGTAATTAAGAGGTGTTTGTTTTAGCTACAACTAAGAAAAGTTCATGACATAGCTTTATTAAAGATGTAAACTAAATTTGAAAAACTGTAAATTGAGTTACTTTACAGAAAAACTCACATATTTCAAATAAAATAATAAAAAGGTATGTGTATGAGTGAGATTATACTTCTTAAACAAAACATATCTTGAAAAATGGTAATTACAGGTCTTCTAGCTTTACAGGACTAATGATGATAATTTTGATAATTTAAAACAATATTTTACTCTATTTACTTTTCTTTAAATACACTTTTTAAAAAAGTGAATTGTTTAAAAATATATACAAACACTCACTTTTCAAATGTTACTTTTTTTCTGTAGGACTTTGGAGATGATGGTTCTTTGTATATTACTAAAGTTACCACAACTCACATGGGCAATTACACCTGCTATGCAGATGGCTATGAAAAAGTCTATCAGACTCACATCTTCCAAGTGAACGGTAAGGAATGTGCTGTTGCTAAAATAATTTTTTGCTTCACTAGATATTCAAAGGATATCATAGTTGACTGGTAAGGCAAGGCTTCATTTTTTATTTATTTATTTTTGGCAGATACTGTTAAAGCAAAACCTATTTCAATTAAAACAAAAAAGTTTTTGGGTGAATAAATATTGTAAACTTGCACCACTATGCTGATCATGAAACATTACAAAGTAACTCATTCTAATCAGAAGATTAAAGCATAGAAAATTTAAATTCCTTTTTCAGCTTGAGAATATCAACAAATAGACAACCATATACATTTTAGAAACTGAAAAAGTTAAGCATTTTAAAATTGTAATTGGATCATTTATTTGGTTGATGTTATTAATGATATAAAAAAATATTATTGGGCTGGCCGAGTGGCGCGATGGTTAAGAACTGGCTTGGGACGCCAGAGGGCCCTGGTTCGGATCCCACATATGAGGGCCAGTGACACTGCCTTCTACAGCTAAGATGCTTTGAGCTGGGCTGCCGTGGGTTGCCAGCGATGGCATAGGCTGCAGCCCCTGTGGCAGTGGGTTGCCATGGGCTACCGTGTGTAGCCAGCAGCCAGCGTGAGCGGCCAGCAGCCGCAGTGAGCGGCCGTCCAGAAGCCGGCGACTGATCTGCCTCGCCCGGGAGGAGCGCAGTGATGGTGCCAACTTGGGCCAGTGAATCAACGTCCTCCACAACTAGACTGAAGAACAAAAGGACAGCAACTTGTCTGTTCCCCTTCCCCCAATTCCCCAGCACTGTTCCCATCCACCCAATTCCACAATAAAAATCTTAAAAAAAAAATGTTATTTATGTACAGCAAGTTTTATACACTTAGTGGTTAATTTAAAGGTTATGGACATTGGCCAAGTAGGCTAATATCATTCTTGCAATCAGAGCTTTGTTTTGTTTCTGATTTAATTCAAATTTTAGTTATTTACTTGAATTGATTATATAGGATTTCATGTATGATTAATACACAGTGATTCACTCTCATACTAACATATATGTTAATTTACTCTATGATTTACCAAAAGGAGACCGAAACTTACTTGGCTTTCTATAGGAACAGCAAGAGAGCTAGTTGTGGTTAGTTAGTATGAATTAAAAGGAGAGTGGTGGATATGAACTTGGAGAAGTGGCTTGGCATCAGATCACATGGAACCTTGTGGACCTAAATACTTGGATTTCCATTCTAAATATAATGGGAAGCTGTCAAAATGGTTCGTGTATGAAGTGGCACATTCTGATTTGTTTTATAATGACTGGAAGCATTGAGATCTGTGAAAAACTATTTTAGTAGTCTGGGAAGAGAGAATGGTGGCTTAAAATATAGTTGAATGGTAAAGATGTAAAGTGCTCAGGTTGGAATATATTTTAAAAGTAGATTTGATGATTTTCTAAGAAATGGTATGTGAGTATGAAAGAAAGAGTATTAAAATAATAATAACCCAAGTGATTTGAAGGAAACATTTGGATATATGATTGTGACATTAATTGCAATGGAGAAGAAGCACATTTGGAGACTGAGTGAAATTAATATAATTTGGTTTTGTACTATTTTTTTTTTGACTAGTTAACTTCAATACAATTATCCAGGTAGAAGTCAAGTACGCAAGTTAGTATAAAAGTCTGGAGATCAGAGGGAAGTCACAGGCCTAAGTTGGATATTTAGATAATATCAAAGTGCAGAGACTGTATTTAAAGCCATGAATCTGAGCTTGAGGAGGTCTCCTTGGGAATGAGTATAGATGAATATGAAGTCTGAACTTTGGAGCTGAGGTTAGCAAGTGGAGAAAAGAAGACACAGAATGAGCACCCTGTGGTGAGGAATATGTCCTGGAAATCAATTAACAAAATGTCAGAAACAAGGTTGAAAAGATTGGGGAGTTCATGGTTTGACACTCAACTCAATTATCAACATTCAACAGAAGCAGATGTAGGCCTTATTTCTAGAGGAAAGCCATTTGGCAACTCGACATGGGTGAAGGCTTATACATTGGGTGCCAATTATCATGTGTGTTGGGGGATTCCCCACACACACCAACAAACAACTTTGGACACTAGCGGGGTGTCCAAGAATTCAACGCTGTTATGACACTCTCTACCCAGAGACAGAATCAGATTCCATAGATAAAGGGTTTAGTCCCACAAGACTACCTACCCCTCCCCACACATACACTTCAGACACTGCTTGCAAGCCCAGGCTGTTACCTGTGCTTCTGACCAGCCCCCAGTAGATCCCAGTGACCCTCTCCAAATCAGGATGCCAATTCCAAATCCAGGTTGTTATCTGACCAACTGGCTATAAATCAGAGGTTCCCACAACCCCTTCCTTGGGATCAATTAATTATCTGGAATGGCTCACAGAACTCAGAGAAATATGTTGCTAAATGACCAATTTCTTTTAAAAGATATTAAATGATACTAAAGAATTAATCAATAGTCAGATGAAGAGATACAAAGGGTAAAGTCTCAAACAAAGGAGCTTCTACCCTCTGGGAGCTTGGGGCCCAGCAAGGGGGCATGTCAGATCATTCTGGTTCCTTAATGTGGATGCTTTCTGAAAAAAAAAAAAAAAAAAAAAAGGGAGCTGTCCTTCTGGGCTTTTATGAGGGCTTTAAAACACTCATAATTGACTAAGTCATTGACCATTGGAAACTTAATTCATTCTCCAACCCNGTGTGTGTGTGTGTGTGTGTGTGTGTGTGTGTGTTTGTGTGTGTATAGTGATTGGGGACTCATCTGTGTTGATCCATGTTGATGCCAGTACCTGTAAAGTATGGATATTCAGAACATGGTCTCTAGAACCAGATAGCCTAGTTTTGAATATTAAATCATTAACTTAATAGCCTTCATAGATAAGTTAATTAACGTTTCTGACCTCTGTTTCCTTGTTTGTAGAACACGGTAGTGTCAGAATATAAAGAATTAATATAAGTGGGGTGATTCAAGGTGATATGAAACTTGAAGTTTTAAAGCACTGATATTTTGAAGGTGCTTTATTTAAGAAATAAATTACAAATTATAAATAACAATTAGATTAAAAAATTAGATACTTATTACAATAAGAAATCACCAAAAATTTTAAATATATTTGTAAACTTTACAGAACTATAAGACCTATGTACACACTGCAGGACTATTTTCAGATCTTTGGAAAGGGCTTGTACAAATGAGAGGCTCTGAAGCTTAAACTTCATTAGCTTCATGGTGTATCCGATTCTGTATACATGTAAAACATTTTGAATAGCAGTTCTATAAAAGTGATAGATTGTTTTAAAAAACTTTATTGGGGAACAGTGTATTTTTTCAGGGAGCAATGTGTTTTTTCCAGGACCCATCAACTCCAAGTCAAGTTGTTGTCCTTCAGTCTTAGTTATTGAGGGTGCAGATCCAAGTCCAGTTGCCATTTTCAATCTTGTTACAGGGGGGCACAGCCCACCATCCCATGCAGGAGTCGAATCGGCAACCTTGTTGTTAAGAGCACATGTTCTAACCAACTGAGCCATCCAGCCGCCCACCAAGTAGCTCCACTAAAGCTCAGCTCAAGTGGTTGTATTCAATCTAGTTGTGGAGAGTGCAGCTCACTGGTCCATGTAGGAATTGAATGGGCAACGCTGTTGCTCAGAGCACGTGCTCTAACCAGCTGAGCCACCTGGCCGCCCCCTATAAACGTGATAGGGTTTAATGTATTTTTATTACTACTATTATGTTATATTAATGGAAACTTTTTCAGGATTATTTTCTTAAATGAAATAAAATATGATTAATTTTTTACTGATGCCATCAAATTATATTATTCACATAGTTTTATAATTTATGTTTTGGTTTTCTTACCAAAGAATGCAGTTGCTTGAGATTTGGTTGGCTTATAAATTTGACACAATAATCAGTCCATATTAGTTTATTTTACTATTGTGTTATTTTAAATATATGAAATGGTTTATTCTAGGGAAAAAGAGTTTTAAAATTAATGTATTTATCAAGTTGAATTTACATTAATTTTATTTTTCTCTGTGTTGTTTTTTGATGATTGATTAAATATCTAAGTAAATAGTCTAGTAGAAACTTCTATCATTTTTAGAAAATCACATAAATCGTGAGATAATAGTACTTTAGTCAATTTCAATATGTAGAATTTTGTCTAAATTACTTTTATTGATATTTTATGAAAATATATTTTATGCACATGAAAAGCTAGGAAAATAGCTTTCACAATATTACAAAGTAAAAGCACACTAGCATAAACAAAGCTAGAAGGAGGTAACTTTAATGGAAGTGCATATCAAAACAATGTACTTTACACAGAAACCTTCATTTAAAGTGTAGTAATATGGCACCATATTATTTAGAACTATGAGGAGAAACATAATATTAAATAGGAAAATAAACTTAAATTTAAAGTCTACCATTTCTACTGGACAGGATTTATCTTTCAGATCATGATAAATGCTTGTGGTTAAATATAGCTCTGAATTCAGCTGTTATGTTCTAATAATATATAATCGTAACTGACTTTTGTTTACCATCTTGTATATTCGGATACATCAGTGCTCATCATTTATAAGTTGTTAAATGTTTTGATTATTACTCTTATAAAACTGGTTATAGTCAATAGTAGCCATAGCATTTTAAAAATTTTATAAATGTGCTACAGATTTTTTCCCCCACAGTTGCCCTTTGTACTGCCTTGAAAAGAATACAAGTGATCAACTCAACAAAATAAATAATATATATATATATATATACATATATATATATAATATGAATTCGATCAGCTTTATGATTAGAAAGCCCTTTTACATATATCTATATATACATACATATATATATATATATTTATATGTATATATATATGCATATATATATATATGGATTAGATATAAATGTTATAACCAAAAAGAAATGAGAAAACAATGCTGGGAAATATTTATATTAAATCAAAATAACAGGGCTTTCTAATCATAAAGCTGATATAAGGAATAAAAAAAAATTACCCTCTAAACCAAAAATAGTCGACACAATTTAAAAGACGAGCAATACATTAAAAAATTGGGGAGTCGATATGAAAAAGAATAAACTCAAAATTTAAAAGTTAGAAGAGACAATAAACAAATTATTCTTAGAAGGTAAATGTTAGTAGCTACCAAATATATACAAAGACACTTTTAATAATACTTGTAATAAAGTATATCAAAAATTTGCTAATTCGATATTAAGAAGAGTGAGTGCAACAGTAACCTCTTATCCATCCTTATACTCTGCTGCTGAGAATGGGGAGAGACACAGTTGTTCAATGATATTAAAAAATGCTTTTTTGTTGTTTTTTTTGTTTTGTTTTTAAATCTTAGGAGATCGATCCATCTTTCCTTCTTCCTCTTTGACATGCACTCTCACTATATTTTTTGCCTCTTCGGACCTACCAGTGTATTTCACCTCCTTTGTCTTGGGCATTTTGTCTTGACTTTCTTCTTTGTTCTCTTTTTCTGTTGTTATTTTATTTTTAATTTTTTTATTGTTAGTTTCAGATGTACAGAACAATGCAATAGTTATCCTTTTCACCCTCACAAAGTAACAACCCTCCTCCCCCCATCTATTGCCCTCCCACCCCCGATATCATGCTTATCTATTACAATTCCATT
>NW_017732266.1:348440-362520 GCF_001890085.2 Hipposideros armiger
AGGGTAAAGTCTCAAACAAAGGAGCTTCTACCCTCTGGGAGCTTGGGGCCCAGCAAGGGGGCATGTCAGATCATTCTGGTTCCTTAATGTGGATGAATTCTAAAAAAAAAAAAAAAAAGGGCAAGGGAGCTGTCCTTCTGGGCTTTTATGAGGGCTTTAAAACACTCATAATTGACTAAGTCATTGACCATTGGAAACTTAATTCATTCTCCAACCCCACTCCCCCCCCCATGAAGAGGGGTTTCAAACCTCTAATCACATAGATGATTCTGCAGACAACCAGCCACCACCGTTGGGTGAGGTCCAAAGTCACTTCATTAACATAACAAAATACACCTTTATCACTCTCAACATTTAGGAAATTCCAGGGTTTTGGAAGCTCTGTGCCAGAAATGGGGATGAAGACCAAATATATATTTCTTATTATTAATCACAATACCACAACTTGGAAACCAACTTTTAAGGAAATCAGTGAAGAAAGCAGGTAAGATGTGAGGGAGCTGATGGATGCTGTCACCATTGGTTTCAGACGTCTGGAGCTGGACTTTCAGATATGGCAATTGTACCTGAGGATACAGAATCTGGGCAGTACAATGGGATGTTCCCCATCAAGATGCTGTATCAATGGGGAAATGGTTGTTGCTGCGTCTGGTCCTCACCTCCTTCTTTGTTGTAACTGTTTATAGACTAATGGCCTATTTGACAAGAGTAATGCTCTGTGCTTCCCACGCCCCTGATTCTGTCTTTTATCTCACTCTAGAAAGTCCTGGTTCTTTCTGTCTAATCACCAATCACGTTAGAGTGCTTGGTAGTGTTTTGAGCAGTACATGGCTCATGTTCTACCTGCACCAGAATCACATGAAACAATTTTCAAAAATGTAGAACCCTGGGATTCACCACCACTCTCTGGAAATTTGATTTGAAATCTGCATTTTGACAAGCTTCCCATGAAACTGTGGTACCTAGTAAAGTGTGCGAACCATCGTAAATGGCCGTTCTTTAGGAATTTCTGCTCCTTGTTCACGTCTGATGCAGGTTTCTTATGTAACTCACTCATTTGCTCTGCTCCCAGCTGTTCCCAGGACAAAGACTTTGAGCCAAACTGCAGGCTTTCATGTTGCAAGATGTGCCCTGAGCCATGTTGGGGAACTCAGTTTCCTCGTTTCATCCCCTCCTATGGATGAATTATTGACTTTCTGGTCTTAGGTTTTTCTGAAGTGGAATGTGGGAATAAAGGAACGATGAAGTCTCAAAGCAGAGCCCATTCTCCCCCACTATCAGCCTTAACAGTATTAATTAATTAAGAGGAATTAATACAGTCGTCTGTCCACCCCATCTATAGGAAATACCTTCTGAGACTCCCAGTGGTTACCTGAAGCCGAGGATAGTACTGAACCTTATATGTATATTATGTTTTTTCCTATATATACATACCTATGATAAAGTTTAATTTATAAATGAGGCACAGTAAGAGATTAACAGCAATTACTAATAGTAAAATAAAACAATTATAACAATGTACTGTAATGAAAGTAATGTGAATGCGTTCACTGGTTTTGTTACTGGAATAACTGCTGGGTCCTTTTGCCGATGCAGGAAAGAATTACAGATCAGCAAACATGAAGGTATAAAGTATGGAAAGCTTATTAGGATACATTCTAAGGGAAGAACAGGCCAAGTCAAGAGAGACAATGGCCCCAGAGGGTTTGGGGTTGGAATTTTATATTGTTGGCTTTGGACCAGCTCTGCCTATAATGTACAGACTTGGTCATTTGATTGATATATGATATGTAGGCTAATAACCCATTCCTTTCTACAAATGCCCTTGCCCAAAATGCACACAAAAAAACCCATGGGGTAGCCGGTAGGTTGAAACTGCAGTTTTAACTTATTGTAACTATATTATAATGAGGCTGAGGTTAAACCAAGGGTAAGATTTAACATTTTGTGCAGGCATCAAAAATCAGATAATTCTAAATGGATTTTACTTCCCTCTTTTCAGGGTGTCCTAACCACAAAATTAGTCACTGGGGGTTGGACCTAGGCAGTCTCTGGGGAGTGGACCTGGGCAGTGCAAAGTGCTGTTCACATTCTCGCCCACCCCTGCAGTTGCTCATGCCTACCTTCTGCCTAACAGTTTCACAGAATCCCATGCTGAAGTCTTCTAAAGGCTCAACGCTTTCTGGAACAACACATTGCCATTAATTGGAACACGCTTTCTGTTTTCTACCCACACATTTAATGCCTTTTCCATCTTAACTAAGCACTTACCATGCATTGTGGCTGTAATTTTTGCAGTTTGAAGTACGACAGCAAAACTAGCACAAATTTCTTTCCCCTCTTTACAATTTCATTGATAGAAGATACATTCTTACCATAGATCACGTATTTCTTTTTTTATTTTTTTCTTATTAAGTTGAGGACCTTCATCTTTTCACTTAAAGGAAACACTGTACGGCATCTCTTTGGCATATCAAATTGCCAACATCACTACTATAGTGCTTTGGGGCCATTAATAAATACAATGAGGGTTACTTGAATATAAACACTATGATATCGTGAGAGTAGATCTGAGAACCTAGATGGTTACTAAGTGACAAAGGGGCAGGGAGTATATGCATCGTGGAGACACTGGTCAAAGAGATGATTCATGTTTCAGGCAGGTGCAGTGGGACTGGGAAAGATTCCATCACACTACTCAGAACCTGGTGCAATTTAAAACTGATGAGTTGTTTGTTTCTGGAGTTCTTCTTTTAATGTTTTTGGACCTTGTTTGATCGCAGCTAACTGAAACTGGAAAATAAAATGGTCGATAAGGGGGATGCTGTATTAGCAGCGATTGCCCAGGATGAGATCTAATATTTTCTTTTTTCTAGGAACAGAGGCCCCTGAACCCGAGAGTAAAACCAGGCTCTTTCTATTACCTCTGACTACATTTAATCTCCTTCAGAACCCTTGGCATAAATGTTTACATGAGGGGGTGGCATTTGGGAAGAGGAACAATGATATTATCGTTGCTGAACATTGGTTAAAAATAAACAGAGAGAGAAATGTGGTAGCTGTAGAGTGATGTTGGGTCAAAGGCGGGCATTTTCTACAAATTGCAGATGTGATCATTTTTTATGCTGCAGTGAATAATCCAGTAAATGTGAAAAGCAGCTCCTTTAAGAGAAAAAGGGGAAAGTGCAATAGTTAAGTCTTTCAAAGTCTGATATAATATAGTTACATTGATGGAAGGATTTGTCTTTGGAAGATGAGTAGTTAATCTGTTGAAACAGGGAGCTAGACAGACTCTTCGGGAACAGGTGCTCAGCATGGGAGAGTGAGGAAATACTCTGTATTGTTTGGATTCTTTTTTTCAGTGCAGTGAGGAATACCAACTATTGAAAATGAGGAGTTTGTGAGAACATTGGTGGTTTGAGGAGAGAAAGAGCTATAAAGTAAATGATCTTGCAGGGCAGGGGGGTAATGGACATGGCAGTATGTAGTTGGCATATTGGGTGGATTTTGGGGTGTCTTTGAGAAGATACATATTTGTTTTCAATTGTGGTTGGCTGAGAATTTGCAATCAGAGCAAGAAGAAATTTGGTTTTAACCAGCATTTTTCAGGTGAGTAAGTGGGAGACAAGTAGACAGGAGGAAGTTAAGCAAGTTTACAAGAGAATGATTATAATAAGGGACCATAGAATAAATGGTAAGGTAAGGAACATGGTAGGTAAAAAAGAAGTGAGACCATGAGAAATGTGAAATAAAGTGAAAAATTGGCTGGAGTTTCCAACTTGGTCAAATAATAATATAGAGGCTTACTAGAGAGAAAGATAAAAGCAATACCTTCACTCAAAGCATTTTCTTAAGGCATCTGACAACCCTGTTTATAAGAAATACTTTTTGTTAGGTTTGATAGCTGTTAAGGCAGCCCAGCTGTTCTAAATCTAACTTGCCAGTCATGACTTTAACTGAAAAGGAGAAATGAAGTACAAAATAACAAATTCAAATTCAACCAAGTTGATAAAAAACTTGTTCTGCATTTTTATCAACAAAGCGAGACAATAAGTACATTTCAAGGGACATCTTTAATATTTAAATCTTTTTGAAGAAGCCAGAAATCTGTACCAAATGCATGTGTATCAGGAAGAGATTACTTTTGGTTGCTATACCAGAGATCCAAAATAATAGGGACTTAAAAAGACACCAGTGTAGGGCTGGCTGAGTGGCTCAGTTGGTTAAGAGCTCACTCAAGAGTTTGAGCTCTGAGCTACAGCAGTTTGAGTCCCAGCCTGAGCAGAGCAGCTGATGCGATGGCTCAGCTAAAAAAAATAAAAATAAAAAAAAAAATAAGACACCAGTGTGTTTTTCTTTTGCATGGAAGATGTCTTGATGAGGTGGTTCAGGATGGTCACTCAATAATGTCATCATTGTCATATGCTCCCATATTGTGATTGGCACTTGGTTTTCATTCTGACTGTCATCCCTTCTTTTCCAAATGATAGTGGAATTCCTATCATCATGTTCATATTTCCACAAAGAAAATGGAAGAGAGAGGAAAGAAAAATAGCACCTGACACCTGAGAGAGTGCTTTTAAAAGAACTTTAGTGGAAGCACCAACAACAAATGACTCTCATTGGCTCTTTCTAAATGCAGAGATTAAAAAGTACATTTCTTTGACCTTCATCCACAATTAAGGGTTCGATTAATTACAAGGATGGGAGAAATGGGTGGGGGAATAAATTTTGTAGGTAACTAGACATCTTTATCACAAAAGCATCTAGCATGTCAAAACGCTTTGCAAAACAGTAATAGAATAATGACTGTTAAATGACAAAACTCAACCCAGTAAATTTGGAGATCAAATTGGCTGTATTAAGCAATTTGTGAATCAGTCACCATCCCATCTAGCAACTAGAGGGAGGTCTGAGTTTTGTGAAGTGGAACTTTTTTTTAAAATTTTTTTTAATAGAAAAAAGCAGGGCAAAAGCTATTTAAAAAAGTAAAGAAATGGGCCGGCCAAGTGGCTCATTGGTTAAGAGTTGGCTCGGGATGCCAGCTCTGAGTAGCAGGGCCCCAGTTTTAATCCCACATGAGGTCCAGTGACACTGCGCCCTCTACAGCTAAGATGGTGAACAATGGCTTGACCTGGATCTGTGCTGCTATGAGTCGCTGGCAACAGCGTAGGCTGCAGCCCCTGGGGCAGTGGGCCACTGTGAGCTACCATGAGTGGCTGGCAGCTGGCGTGAGTGGCCATCCAATGGCTGGTGAATGACTGCCTCCCCTGGGAAGAGTGCAATGATCACAATATCAACATGGGCCAGTGAAGCGATGTCCTCCACAACTAGACTGAAGAACAAAAAGGATAGCAACTTGTCTGTTCCCTTTCCCTGATTCCCCAACACTGTTCCCTTTCCCCAATTCCCAAATAAAATCTTTAAAAAAACAAGAAAAATAAGTAAATAAATGATTATTTTTGGTTCAGGGCACCTATTCTTTGGAGGAAGAGAACAAGAAGGGTTTATATCCTACAGGTTGCCTCTTTTTTAATATGGGTGATGGTGAGGGCCCACATGACAGATTACTTTACTGGTGCTTGATCAGACAATTTCAGACTGATTGATTAAGATTACATTTCTGGGAGAGGTTGAAACTGCAATTATATCAGGCATTAAATCTAGGTTTGTTATCACAGACATTTAGCACAAGTGATGCCATTTTGGGCCTGTGGTTTTCTCTTTAATATGACACTTTACAATGAAATATTTTGAAATAGTAGAATTAGCTATAAAACAGCAGTCCTACAAGTGATTTGCTAAACAAGCCTTTGCTCCCGTTTTTTCATTGTTTCTCTTTTCTTTGGTTTTATGGTGTTTTATATTTGCTATAACTTTATACATATGTTTTGTGTATAGATGAGTATAGTAAACTTGAGATCACTCAGAATATTTTCATAGTTCAATCACAAAAGAATAGTTAAGAATGAGCTTGGACGGTGGAAAAATACAATGAAAATGCAAGAAAATGCAAATTGGATAGCCAAATAGCACAGTTATGGTCCCAATAAATCTCTAAAACTAGTTTAACTCATTTTCCATTCTCTATCCACTTTTCAGAAAAGGTTAAAAAGATCTTTAGAAAATTATATATTCATAGAGAATTTAACATATTTATCTCAACAATTTCTTAATTAGTAATAAAAATAAAATATATTGTGGATTACCATAAATAGCTCTGAAAACATCACAAGTTAATGGAATTTGTGAAAGAGTGTTTTTGAAGTGCAAAGTCTATTTAACTATCCCAGGATGCAAGTCAAATAAAAGTCTATCAATTGCCCTGTTTCTTTTCAAACAATGCACAATTAGATTATTGAAATATGGGAATGCTTTTGTGTCCTTGTCAGAAGAAACATTATGTCTAAATCAAAGGAGCTTGAGTCTACCAGTGGAATTCATTTCATGCTTTCCTTTTTCTTTTTACATAAAGTAAATTGTCTTTAGATCTTCAGTTTATGATACAGAATGTTTGAAATTTTAGAAGCTATTCAGTGTTTACAGTACCCTCTGGGCACAAAGCTTGTCCATATTCACAATAGACCCATAGTATGCTGCTATTTCTCTCTCATTCAGATTGTTTAAGACTCCATACATAATATCAAGTGGATTTTTTTCTTTGTCATGTCAGAAATTTCTACACAAAGTTTCTGGTTTTATAGGATGTCTATACAGAGCACTCCTATTTCCCTCCTTCAAATTTAGAAAGTGGCTTAAGTCTAGGGCAATAATGGACTGTTTCATTTGCATCATAGACTTGAACTTCCTTGTCCACTCACAGGCATTCTTCCCTGCTAACCCTGCTAAACTTTTTGCATGGCTGAAGTGTCCGTGGGGATAAAACCTCCCTGCAAGTAGTGAGATCCAAAAAGCAGGAAGTGAAAGTCCTAGTTTCTCCTTCTCTCTCCTTCCCACACAGTGAGTTATTAAAGGATGAGAGAGAGAGAGAGAAGCCTGGAGTGTTAGTCTGGCTCAGTGAATCTCCAACTGTGGTTCTTGGGCAACCAGCATCAGCAACTTGTTTTAAATGCAAATTCTCAGGACAGGGATCCCCACACCTACTGAATCAGGGGCTGTGGGCATGAGGTAACATAATCTGTGTTTTACCAAGCCCTTGTGATGAATTTGACAGTGAAGTTTGAGAACTACTACCCTAGCAATTGTGTTCCCTAGAAACATGAGAAGTAGGAGTATGTGTTCCTACCTCATATTCTCCAGCTTTATTCTCTTAATTTTGACTTGGAACTAAGCTTATAGTGATCTCAGGGAGTGGCTCTCTCTTTGTATGGTATGAGATCAGACATGTATCAAATCAGTCCTCCTCCTCATGAGGTCCTCCAGCAGACAAGCGTAATGTCTTGCTCCAAACTCCACGCTGTGCACTTCAACTGTGGTGGAGGTCTTTCGACAACTTGTATTGCAGGAACTAGTATCTCTGTCACTCTTCTTAAGAACTTTATTTGACACGCGAAGCTTAGCAGCTGCACTCAAGGTAGACCAGATGTGCTAGGGACTTAATGCACCCAGGGACTGTCCTGAACTAATGAAAAACGCAATTCAGTGGGTAAGAAGCAGTTTCCCATTCATTCTGTGGGAAGATTCTGAGCTGCATTGTACATGATTCATCAGAGGGTCCACACTGAAATTGAGCTCTTTTTGCTCATAGTGATGGCATGCTTGTGAATCTCATGAATGCACCTTGCCCATTGTCTTTTTCTTTTTTTTGTTGTTTTTCTTTTTCTAACTTCTGCTTCCTGGGATCACTTCCCAAATCAACTATTTGAACCTAAGTTCATTTCTCAGAGCTGCTCTTGCAGACACTCTGACTTAGAAAAGACCTTACCTTAATTACTATTGCTGCCCTTTTGTAGCTCCCCCTGAGAACACTGGTGGACACTACATGTATGCTTCTAGAAGGCTTTGAAATATGATAGAACAGTACATTAATTCCTTAACTCCAAGGCCTAAAAATTGTTTCTCCCTATTATTTCCCATGCTAAATTATATCCAGTTACACTGTTCAATAGAGCTCTTCAGAGCTTCTGCAGTTAGATTAAATCATGACATAAAGATACTACAAGTATGCAATAACAAGAGCATAGAGATGCTTAAAATTTCACATGTAATGTGATTATGAAATTCCCAGAAAGAAATAAAGCTTCAAAGATTAAAGTTCTAAACAAATTAAAGCAAAATAATTAATATCCAAAATTAAATTATTCTTCTCTTGCAGCATAAAGTGTAAAGAAAGTCCAACAGTTTTAAATGAAAGTAAAGTCTAAAGAATCAAGTTCTTTCCTAATTTCCTTTCAGTTCCCTTTCAGTGAGAGAAGACCCTGAAACATTTATGGCTTCAGGACAAGTTCACCATGTATACTGGGCTACTGGGCTAATTCTCACTGGATTTAAATGTACCATCATGGTAATTGTTTTCAAATGGTTGCATACGTTTTTTGTTTGTTTGTTTTGTTTTTTGTTTTGTTTTGCATTAGTGCTTTAGTCATTTCCTTGTATTCTGTCTTCTGTTGGGTTATATAATTTTTAGAATTCAATTTTATCTCTACTATTGGCGTATTAGCTGTACTTTTTTATTTATATTTTTTAGATGTAGCTGTAAGATGTACTTCCAACACACAACTTTAATATTACCATTTATCCTCAAATACTGTACGACTTCACATATAAAATGAGCACCTAAAAATAGCATACTTTGATCTCTCCCCTTTCCATCGTTGTGACAATATTCGCAAACTTTTTACTTCTAACTGTGTTATAAACCTCTCATACATCGTTTTATTTATGCTTTAGCAGTTAAATATCTCTTACAGATTTTATTTTTTAAGTGCACAAACTTTTACATTTACCCTTTCTGAGCCCCCTCATTCTTTCATGTAAATTCAAATTTCTGAATTTTTCTTTAGCCTAATAAACACCATTTAACAATGTAACATTCGGTATTGTGCTATGTCCTTGATCCAGTCTGTGAACTATTTGTTACCTATTCATGGGATAAAGTATAAAATTTATGAGCAAGCTTTGAAAAATTTTTATTTTTATTAGTAATTTCTTATTGCTACATCATCTATGTATGTGATCTTATTTTCTGGTAACTATAGAAATTGGAGGGAAACAAACAAACAAAAACATCCCCCCACCACAGATAGTTTTAGAATCACTTCCCTAAGGCCTTGGTGTCTTCCGCTGGTGCTTCTGTGTTTGACAGATAACAGGGCAACACGTGAAGGATTGTGTATATTTTATAGGATGCCCCTCATGGTGACAGATAGCCCTTTGCATACTTATCTGAACTCACAACCAGTGCATGCTGCTCTAAGGGAATCTGAGAAACGGAAGCTAGCTCTGGGCTCAAAAAAAAGAGGGCATACGTTTAATGCACATCCCACCTGGTTTTGCCACCAGAACACAATGCTCCTAAGGTTTCTAGGAGAAAGATCAAACCATGCAGAGTGTCATTTCTCTTGGAAAACATTGAAGGCAATCATATTGTCCTTGGGAGCAGGCACTTTGGACCCAGTGCCACTATGGAATTGCTTGCATCTATGCAACCAGGTCCATAGGGATTTCACTGCCATTGTTTCCACTGGCATATATACTTTAGCTGACTCCGAAATGCAAACTGAGATTAATGTTTCTGTAGAGTGTGCCTTCAGGGGACCAGCAGAGATGTAAACCTCACTGTGAGCTCCACAATGTATCATTTCTTCAGTTTAGAAAGTTTCTAGGTTGAGTGCTACATTTATTTCTGCTATAGTTCCCCCTGCTTCCAATGCAATTTCTCTTAGTCATTCTGTTAGTTCTTTCAGGAGGGTTCAGCCATTTTTATTGTCTTTTTGATTGGGCTCCTTCCTTTTCTTTTGGTAGAACACTATGCTATTAATAGAAATAAGTGTCCTCTATTTTTTTTTCTCTTTGTTTTCTGGCCCAAACATTTCTTTGTTTGTTTTCATGTATTTTTCTATATTGTCCTGTGGGATCTGTCATAGTGAGAGATTTGAAAATATTGCATTTGAGTCTGCCAGAGACATTCACAGTTCAAGCAAATATGTCCCACCTTGTCCTTACTGATTTGAGTAATCCCACCCAGGGGCTATTTTTCCATTAGAACAATATCTAACCTATGCCCACACATGATCCATCATTATCTTGCCTAGACTCCTTTTAGGATGTTTCATCTTGGCTGTGATTTCCCTCAGAGTCTTATTTCCATAGATTTTCTGGCATGTGAACTGTGGTACAGAGGAAAGCTCCTTGACCACCTGCAGTTCCTCTCACTGATTTACATCCAGGAATGCCATGAGAATTTGATAATGTTCTTCTGCCTTTCTAACACACTTTCCCCCCACACTGTGTGTAAACACTTGATAGAGATCTAGGAAATAGTATTCTTATTTTTTTTGTATCCCTAACTCATTATTATTATTTATGTGTTTCCCTAACTTCACATTTATGAGGTCAGATGACATCCTCTTCTGCTAAAAACCCTACAGTGGCTCCCAGTTTCACTCAGATTAAAAGCCAGTCTTGAGTGTCCTTCAAAACCATAACTGTCCTGATTTGTGGTAACTTCCCATCCTGTCACTCTCTCCAGAGTGCAGACACTACGCCAGCTGCACTCAATGCTCACTGCTTTTTTTGTCCATAAATATTTATTGTTGGTTATTCCCTCGGCCTGAAGAAACTTTCCAGATTTCCACAAGGCTGTCTCGACCCCTTTCAACTTTTGGTTAAATGTCCCTTTCTCAATGAAGCCTACCCAGACTACACAATTTTAAATTATAACTAGTCCCCACCTTCTCCAACTTGACATCCCTCTCAACTTTATCCATAGCACTATTACCTTCTATCAAGTTGCGTATACTATTTACACTGGTTTTTTTTCACCCTTAAAATTTAAAATCTTTGAAATAGGCATACATTCTACAATGTATGGCTATAAAAAGCAATATGTCTATGAAACTGGTGGCATCTTTTCCTTTGTTAGTGGTATATAAATAATGTCATCTTAGATTTAATTAACTAAGGTAAAATACTTATTTAATGCTTATAGTTAATTTTTCAATCTCTCTCACTGGAGGAGATCCCTTCTCCTTTCTCTCGCTCTCTCTCTCTCTCTCTTTCTCTCCCTCTCTCTCTCCCTCTCTGTTTTTAGGTGCTCAGAACAGTGCCTTGCACATAACTATGACTCATATATATTTGCTAAATTAATGCACATGAATAGATGAACAAATGTTTCTCATTAGTTTCTGCTTTGCTGGGAACTATCTATGATTTTATTAAATAGACAGCTATTAATAAAATATTTTTTTCATTTTTTAATACAACTTTTTTTAAGAGACACTGCTCCATGGTGTTTGGTGTGTGTGTGTGTGTGTGTGTGTGTGTGTGTGTGTGTGTGTGTGTGTTTGTGTGTGTGTTTATTGAACTTCAAGATCTAGTTTTCCTTTTCATATCTGGCTGTTCTGTCTTCTAAGGTGTTCACCTAAGTAAGTCTGACTTTCTCCAGTTTAATCAGTCTTATACTTTATGTTGTTCTCATTTTCTACTACTTGTATCCTGATGGAAAATTAAAGAATATTTTTTTGAACCACTTCAGTTCCTCCTTGACATCCTAAGCAAACCTGGTTCTCAGAGACAGTGGAGGTATGGAAGTGTAACTGCTCTCTTAGGCTTTAAGTTTTTGTCTCTATCCAGCCATTGAGTTTTATTTCTCTAAACCAAGAGGCCTTTTTGCATTGTATTTGTTTATTAATAAAATATGTAATTTTCTGTGAGTGAAGACATACTGTAAATCTTTGCAATCTAAAGCCACAATCAGAGTTTATATAAATAAGGGAATCTGAGTCCACGTTTTTCCCCGCTATCTGAAAGTAGAGTGTTCCTATTAACTTTTCATACACTGAAATGGTATAAAATGTAGAAGCAGTTACCTCAGGACAAATCTTGCTAATGGATGCACAAAATAAATGAAGACAAAGCACAGATGCTCAGAGACACAGTTCAAAGTTCTGGCCCCCCTGCATGGCAATGCTGAGTGTGTGTAGTTCCCAGGGAAGGAGATTGGCGGGGCCACTCTGGCTGTGTTGGGTGCATGCACCTGACTCTTTAACAGCCCGCTGCAAAACAAATGCTGAATGCAACTTTCTCTTTACACCTGTTTTCATAAACGTGAAAATCCTCTTTGGGATTTCTTTTGGTTAGAGAAAACAGGTACTGATGCCTGTCTTTTGTAAAAGCAGAGTGACGTAATGTGAACTTTCGAAAAGTGGGGAATACCTGTTCTTGTTATCACATGGCGGTGGGCTGGTGCTCCAGAGCATTTGAACTAGCTGGTCTTTATAGAAAGTTAGCTCTGTAAGACCCCTCCGTTGTTTAACTAATGGTAGTTAATGGAATTTGGGTAGTCAATCAGTACTGCCTATCTAGGGCTGCTACTGATACTTTAAATCAATAATCTATACTTAGTTTTGTAACATTAATGGAAATTAGCTGCCTGAGCATTAGGAAAAAACAAACAAAAAACAAAAAGCACACACAAAAATGCTGCCCATAGACCTGGATGAGAAACATAGCAAAAAATATTTACTGATACCTAACAAAGGACTTATCTCTGTTTTAGTCTTTTTTTTTTTAAGATTTTTTTATTGGGGAATTTGGGGAGGAAACAGCATTGGGGAATCGGGGAAGAGGAACAGACAAGTTGCTGTCCTTTTGTTCTTCAGTCTAGTTGTAGAGGACATTGCTTCACTGGCCCATGATGGTATTATCATTGTGCTCTTTCCCAGGTCACTGGCCACTGGACGGCCTCTCACGGCAGCTCTTGGCAACTCACGCCTGCTGCCGGCCACACATGGTAGCTTATGGCAGCCCACTGCAGCTTCACTGCAGCCTACGCTATCGCTGGCAACTCACGGCAGCCCAGCTCCAGGTCAAGCTGTTGTTCACCATCTTAGCTGTAGAGGGCGCAGCATCAGTGGCCCTCATGTGGGATCCGAACCAGGGCCCTGCTGTTCAGAGCTGGTGTCCCATGCCAATTCTTAATAAATGCGCCACTTGGCTGGCCCTCTACTTTAGTCTTGATTGAACTACCAGACTCAAGTGTACGTGTACAATTTAAAGGTGAACCATGACAGTTCATACACGGGTGACCTGTCTCCTAAGGTCTGTATTTGTTAGACAAAGCTCTGCCTGCATAAACAGGACTATTCACTTATGGAAAAAAAAATAGTCACCCAATGAGAGCAAATCTAATTAGTCCATATCTATTAAAGCTTAAGGTCCAAAGCCATGTGCTGAGTCTGCAGCATATAGAAGCCAACTTTCCTATAATAATAATAAAACATCAGCTCCAAGGCATATGCCATCAAAGCTCAGTTACCCAATGGAGCCACTGAAAAAGCTGTGAGTCCTCCTCGTATTAGTGTGTCAATCACACTTCTTGTGACTTTTGCAAAGTTTCCTAAAGCATTCCAATATTGGGCATTTAGGAGATCAGTAAACAACACCATTCACTTGTGATCTTGCCTTCTGAACCAATTGAGAGAGAGAGGAAGATGCAATAATGAGTCACATAAAGAACAAAATATCATGTGCCATACAGAAAAGCTGCTTAGAGAACATGGTTGAAATATAAGGCAATAATTTACAGCCATAATTTAATTTGCCCACCATGTTGTAAACACTGCTATAGACCTCAGTGCTCGGAAACAGAGCCAATTCCACTAATTTTGCCAAGAGAGCTGAAGAGAACACATCTTCTTTGTAGGCAGACCCACCATGTAAAAAGGGATGAGCGGAATTTCCTCAGTCTTTCTCAAAACACACAAAACAGATGCTCCGTCGCTCCACTCACTTCAGGACTTAGTAAGAACTAAGGAGAGAAAAACTGCTCTACAGGAATCAGTGTGCAGAGTCTTTCATTAATGGACAAATCTCTCAGGTAGATGATGTGTTCTCAGGGACTACTGTTCTGTACTCACCTACGATAGACTCATTCAACTAGAATTATTTTATGGTATAA
>NW_017732266.1:362815-365109 GCF_001890085.2 Hipposideros armiger
ATAAATTTTACTTCATTTAAGTTAATGAATTGGCCTTATCTCTTTCCCTGTGTTGTTTTACTGTTCCTGCTGATGGAGTTTTCTTGATTTTTTTTTCATTTTATGTGTATTATTTATGATTATCTCATCCATATTATGCTTAAATTATAGTTCAATTCAAAAGAATAAAACATTTTAAAATTTCAAAACAATAGCTTAGTATAATTCAGGCATTTATGACCAGTTATGACTGGACTCATTAACTAATCTTTATGTCATTTAGTACACTTTATTGTACCATATAGTATACCAGCAAATTTGGTTTCATTCTTTGATACCTGTGTCATTTTTAAATTTGACTAAATGGAAAGAACATTTTAATTAATTTAACAATGAAATAGAGCATCGTTTGTAGCACTAATTTAGTCAATAGTGTGCTATTTCCTGGAGCCCTAGGAAAATATAGGACTGCATTTTCACATTCTGTATTTAGGTTTTTATGAGTTCTCCAAATTAATATATTTTTATGCTTTTCTTATGCTTGTGAGTATTATAATTTATTTACATGACTTTTATTACTCATTCCTTATTTCTTTTTCAATGCAGTTTACTCTTGTAGCATATTAATTCTTATTCATTCTTAAAGTCATCAAGGCAGGACTACTGGCATGGGTGGATCAGTCATTTTCTCTGGTCTATTTAAGTCAGATCCATTTTCTAAAGCTCGATTCACATTCCATGTTTTACATGAAGTTATCAATGAACGCTGCAGCTCACAGCAATCTCTTCTGCCTCAGACATCCCACGTTACTAGATTTTTTTTCATTAGAAGTAATTAGATTTTCAAACCATTTTTCTTTTAATTTTTTAACATATATGGAGCTTTGCAATTAGTTATCCAAAGAACAAGGGTCATATTTCCTGAATTCTTTGGTTTCTCTATAAGCTCCCAAACAGGAAGTAGTAAACAGATCTGTATTAATCTATTTTGTTTATTGAACTGGAAACTTTTTTTTAACATAATAAAGTAAATAATCCACTAAATGGTAGGTGAACTGGTTAAAGTTGGTTACTCTCCATGTATCCATGGTATTTATGTCTCAAGATATAGTACCCACACAGTGATGAAATCAGTGCTTGGACTAATCTCCCAGCAGTTTACATCATTCATTAAACATTCTGGTGGCATAAACAATGACATAGTTTGGACCCATATAGCCTTTTTGAAATTTGAGGTATCAGTAAATCAAAGCGCAAAAGGAAAACTATTTCAGAATGGGCCAAGGAGGCATCCTCGGCTTGCTTAAATTTTCTCGTAGTAGTAGGATCGCCATTCATGTAGATGAATAATTACAGAAGAGAGCCAGGGGGAAAGGCGGAGTCAGGCAAATAGCATTTTTTCCCCCCTCAAAAACCTACATATTGATTTATTTCAATATATTTTTTGGAAATGTGTTAGGTACAAGGGGGTTTCTATGTAGTTTAGATTATCAGGCAAGCATACGTCTAAGAGTTTAATACCAGTAAATGCCCCATATTGATCAGATACTAAAAGATGTTATAATTATTGCTAATTATGATGAGTATGATGATGATGACAGACGAGATATACCAAAATAAAATGGAAAATCAGTACAGATTGGAAAACTCTGATTATTTTATTGTTAATAATTGGCTTCCAGCTCTGCATTTCCCGCTAATACAAATTAGTTTAATAAGCTTAGCCAGAGGGGAGTAGGAGGTTTGCTATACACCACAATCTATAGTAATGTAGGAGTATGCTGCATGACAAAATATAGATAATTTTGCTTCTCATGTTTCATTTGAGATTAACAATAGAAAATATATCATTTGTGACTATCAGTAGTACTCTAGTACTGTTAATAATTTATGATATTAAATTTTGAGTTTCCTCCAACTCACTTTTTGATTTAAGACCACTGATTATTTTAAAATAAAAACAAGTAATATGCAAGCAAAACACCCAATGACACCCCCACGACTAAACAGTCGTCTCCCCCATGGACTCTAAGTCAGAATGTCTTAAACAATAATAATAAAAAAAGATTCCTTAGAAAATATCTGGGAAGTTTAGTGATTTATAACAATGCAATTGTTAATTATTATGACAACATAGTAATTATTACATATTAAAATTGTTAGTATCACTTTTGAAAGCAAATTTTTGAAGTAATGTCAACATGTCAAGGAAACAATAACTTGTTTATGGGAAGTAAGTATTTCAGAAGGAAGAAAAATATAGTATTTAATTAACTGATATATTTTAGCAACTATTTTAAGTTATAGTGTAGCAA
>NW_017732266.1:372339-375362 GCF_001890085.2 Hipposideros armiger
CAGAACTTCTAAAGAAAGATCGCAGAATAAAAGTTGAAAGATGAAAAAAAAAAGCAGCGTTCGTTATTATAGAGATCTATGTTTCCCATTAGATCCTTTCAATATTTCATGTGGAGCATTAATAGATTAAAATAATTCTATTAGATTCTTCTAAATACTGAGAAAAGCAATGATGTAGTCTAATAAAATGAAATTATTATGGGCCTTTGAGAAATATACCCATCAGCCTTCACCCAGTTTTATACCAATGTATTATTATTATTATTATTATTATTATTATGTCATTAACTACTTCATGATTTTGAACTATTAAATATATACAACTTATTCCATATAAAATCCAAAGTTTCCAGAAAGAAAGACCTAAGAAAATATAATTATACTAATTATATTTTATCTTTAGCTTATCTACTTTTTTGATTTCTAAACTTAATACTTTTAGTATCAGAACCCTATTTCCATATCTAATTTCTAGAACTACTTAAAAAGCATTAGCCTTATGTATGTATCCTGAGAGCAACTCATCTTCCATATACAGTTTCCAATTATTTACACCCTATGCTCTAAGAACTGTTAGATAAATGAAATACAATGTTATTATATTAGTTAAATTTAGTCACGTGGTGATATTGTTTATTTTAACTAATGATAGAATAAAGTATTTCAGCTTCATTGAGAAATGTCATCTATTTGAGATGAATTACTAATACTTCTCCAAAATATTATAAAGGCCTGATCATTTATTTGACCTTTACATTTTAAAATACAGTTTTTCAAGGATCTCAAATATACCTTACATATTACTGCTAAAATCCTAATTCAGAATTTATATTAGGTTCTTAGTAGTCAAACCTCAGTATATACTTCGGTGGGTCATTTTTTTTATGATCAGTGCCAGATAAGACAATTTAGGCCAAGAATGCATTATTTTCCAGTGTTCCATTTGGATAATTTCAAAGCCTGAACTCAATACTCAAAACAACAGGTTAAAATATAAAATAGAGCATATGAGAAATGAAGAGGGAAGGTCGCCTGGCACAATGTGCTACATTCAGAAGTTGTTAAATAAATATTTATAAGTTGTTATCTTAAAACTNAGTTCAGAATAGTCAAATCGAAACATTATAAAGCCACTCTTCTTATTATTATTATTTTACTTTTTCTTCACACATACAGTAACATATTGTACTCTGTTCCCCCTTCCTTTTTTTTAGCTGAGCCATCCTGCCACCTGTTGGCAGCTCAGTGGCAGCTCAGCTCAGGCTGTGAATCGAATCAGCAACCCTGTTGCTCAGAGCTCACACTCTTGAGTGAGCTCTTAACCAGCTGAGCCATTCGGCCAGCCCTTTTTTGCTTTTTTGGGGGGGGCTATAATTTTCATATCATAAAAGTCACCCTTTTAGGGTGTACAGTTCACCTTAAACAGTTTACCTGTTGTTTTGATGTACTCCCAGAATTGTACAACCTTCCCAACTAATTCTACAATGTTTTCACCACCTCAAAAAGTCACCCTATACCAATTAGCATTCACCCCCAACCCTCCAGCTCCTAGCAACCGCTAATCTACTTTCTGTTTCTATGGAGTTGCCTATTCTCACACTTTACATCCATCTTTCCTCTTTGACTGTCTGTCCTGTGGACTTCAAGCTCCAGAATCAGACAAGAAGACAATAGCCTCCCAAAGGCTGCTTATCTAGACCATATAATACAATTGTGTAACATCAAATTCCTGTAACAAATCCAAATAGGTAGGTAGGTAGGTAGGTAAGTAGATACATAAATAGATACATAGATAAATAAATGGACAGACAGATACATAGGTAGATGAAGGACAGATAGAATCTACGTATAACATATATAATTATAATTACATCTATATCTATAGATGTATATAGGTAGCTATAGTAGATAGTGGCATGAATGAAAAATTTGCAACTATAACATGAATAGAAAAACTGACAGGAGAATGAAGAAAGAGAAACAGGATAATAAGGAAAAAAGAGGAGGAACATAAAAGGGAAGAGAAAAAGAAGGAGGGAGAGGAGCTGGCAGTGAAGGAAATCTTAGAAGGGAAGGAAGAAGAAAAAGGGGAGGAGAAACAATAAAATAGGGGAGGGAGGCGTCAAAGTAGGAGGAGAAAGAAAGGTGCACATGATAATGTGGAAACATTTCCACAGGTGTTTCAGAAAGAATTGGTAAGATACAAATTTTGAGTAGCAAGTGAAGGCCAGATTTAAAGAAACAGCATTTTATGCGCAGTAGTTTGGATAGTATTCTGAAAAAAATTAAAGGGAGTGATGTAATAAAGGACCTTCAGTAGATTAGAGGTAACATCCTACTTCAATTTAAAAATAATTTCTGTCTGAGGAATATAATCAATAATGTTGTAAATATTTTTTAGGAGGCCAGTTGGACTCATGTCTTGTTAGAGAGACCACTTCATAGTCGGTATAGAGGCCTGACCACCACACTGTATTTCTGAAGCTGATGTTGAATAATATTATATGTCAACTATAATTATATATACATATAGTCTTGGGACATGGAGTAGAGTGTGGGAATGGAGTCAATGGAATTGTAATAGATAAGTATGATATTGGGGGTGGGAGGGCAGTAGGTGGGGGAGGAGGGTTGCTTCTGTCTGAAGGGTGAAAAGGATAACTATTGCATTGTTCTGTACACCTGAAACTAACAAAAAAAATTTTTTTAATAATTTCTGTAGTTATATGGATAATAGATTTCTGCAGAGCTGTGGGAAGAAGGTCAGTTAAGAAGTTTTGTATTATCAAAGACTACAAACAGTGAACTTACTAACTTTAGGAAAACCTTAAACTTAAGGTAGAAAAAAAGGATGCATTTGAGCGAAAATTAAGAACAAATAGGTTGTGGTAAATAATTATATTTTGGATTGATTGGAAGGGTTGCTAATGAGTCACAGATGACTCGTTTTCTAATTTGGCTAGATATTATGATTAATGTTGGTGGCAGTCTTATTTGCAAACAAACTTATAGGAAGCATACCA
>NW_017732266.1:378777-381288 GCF_001890085.2 Hipposideros armiger
ATCTTGTATTGCTTCCATTTTAAGTGACAGAAACATATTTGGTTATATTTTGTAGAATAAAATAAAATAATATGTAATTTCAACTATTTAAATGTTTGTGTGTATATATTTTTATATATAAATATACATAACATTATATTATTTGATATTAATATTATTTGACCTTATTTGATAATATTGTATCACATAAAGCCAACCAGTTTAAACTGCTTCCTAAGTTAGTGACATTGACTATCATTAGGAAATTTTCAGAGTATATAGACACTTATTTTTAAATACCAGCTTTTGCTTAAACTATCAGAAGCCTTATTTAAAGATTTTCATGATACTAGAAACAAATTGAGTTCTAAACCCTTTGGCGTTCTTCGTCAGATTCTCTTTTCATGCACTGCCAACAGAAAGGAAAGGCAAGTTCATAGAGTGTACTTCCTAACCAGCAACGACTGTAACAAATAGCTCAAAATGTTCTCTGGAGGATTATTGACTTTTTAATTCAGGCTGCCATCAATCCTCATTTATATTTCATAATATGTATCCCGGGAAAAATAACCTCCTTTTAAATGTGTAGCTTGTCACTGAGGTTAAATAGTTGTTATGCCAATCACTTAGCCTTCAAGTCTATGTGAGTTAAGAGAGATTTTTCAGAAGATCACTTGATACCAATATACTGAATGAGAAGGATATTATATGAGAGTATTATTATTTATATATATATATATATATATACATACATACATATAACGTATTTGAGTATAAAAGTTCAATAAGACAAAAATTATTGTTCAGTGTTTTCAGTTTATGCACAAGTATATCAATAAAGTAGAAACAGCAAGAAATGCCAGGGGAATTGAACATCTTATTTGAAAATTGTCCTTTGAGGATTTTCGCCAACAAAATATGTGACTAATATAATATCTATACNGGGTTTACTTCTGCCCACCAAACCTTGGACAAAGTTAAAGTAACTCTTATGGCCTGTCTTAACTGGAAACATACAACAGAGAGAATTCTTGGAAATGTAGTTCAGCATAGTCAAATCGAAACATTATAAAGCCACTCTTCTTATTATTATTATTTTACTTTTTCTTCACACATACAGTAACATATTGTACTCTGTTCCCCCTTCCTTTTTTTTAGCTGAGCCATCCTGCCACCTGTTGGCAGCTCAGCGGCAGCTCAGCTCAGGCCGTGAATCGAATCAGCAACCCTGTTGCTCAGAGCTCACACTCTTGAATGAGCTCTAAACCAGCTGAGCCACTCGGCCAGCCCTTTTTTGCTTTTTTTTTTTGGGGGGGGGCTATAATTTTCATATCATAAAAATCACCCTTTTAAGGTGTACAGTTCACCTTAAACAGTTTACCTGTTGTTTTGATTTGTACAACCTTCCCAACTAATTCTACAATGTTTTCACCACCTCAAAAAGTCACCCTATACCAATTAGCATTCACTCCCAACCCTCCAGCTCCTAGCAACCACTAATCTACTTTCTGTTTCTATGGAGTTGGCTATTCTCACACTTTACATCCATCTTTCCTTTTTGACTGTCTGTCCTGTGGACTTCAGGCTCCAGAATCAGACAAGAAGACAATAGCCTCCCAGAGGCTGCTTATCTAAACCATATAATACAATTGTGTAACATCAAATTCCTGTAACAAATCCAGATAGGTAGGTAGGTAGGTAAGTAGATACATAAATAGATACATAGATAAATAAATGGATAGACAGATACATAGGTAGATGAAGGACAGATAGACTCTATATATAACATATATAATTATAATTACATCTATATCTATAGATGTATATAGGTAGCTATAGTAGATAGTGACATGAATGAAAAATTTGCAACTATAACATGAATAGAAAAACTGACAGGAGAATGAAGAAAGAGAAAAAGGATAATAAGGAAAAAAGAGGAGGAACATAAAAGGGAAGAGAAAAAGAAGAAGGGAGAGGAGCTGGCAGTGAAGGAAATCTTAGAAGGGAAGGAAGAAGAAAAAGGGGAGGAGAAACAATAAAATAGGGGAGGGAGGCATCAAAGTAGGAGGAGAAAGAAAGGTGCACATGATAATGTGGAAACATTTCCACAGGTGTTTCAGAAAGAATTGGTAAGATACAAATTTTGAGTAGTAAGTGAAGGCCAGATTTAAAGAAACAGCATTTTATGCGCAGTAGTTTGGATAGTATTCTGAAAAAAATTAAAGGGAATGATGTAATAAAGGACCTTCAGTAGATTAGAGGTAACATACTACTTCAATTTAAAAATAATTTCTGTCTGAGGAATATAATCAATAATGTTGTAAATATTTTTTAGGAGGCGAGTTGGACTCATGTCTTGTTAGAGAGACCACTTCATAGTCGGTATAGAGGCCTGACCACCACACTGTATATCTGAAGCTGATGTTGAATAATATTGTATGTCAACTATAATTATATACACATATAGTCACGGGACGTGGAGTAGAGTGTGGGAATGGAGTCAATGGAATTGTAATAGATAAGTATGATATC
>NW_017732266.1:387018-388197 GCF_001890085.2 Hipposideros armiger
TTAGCTTGGTAAAATTCTGTAGTTTTCTTTGAATAAAGATTTTTAATGTATTAAATTTCTGTAAATCTTATAAGTGTTGTTTTTAGATTTTACACTACTTTTTGTGTAGGTTCTGATAGAAGTTTGTGTTTCTAAAAGTATGTTGATTTTATTTAAAGTAATGCATTGGCATGAAGTTGACTATAAAGTGTCTCTAGTTTCCATAATGCCTGTAAGAATTTAGCTATCAGTCGGACTTTCATTCTTTTGTGTTTTTAATCTTTGTGTGTGCGTGTGTGTGTGTGTGTGTGTGAATATTTAAGTTCTATTTTCTTAGCAAATTTCAATTATACAATGCAGTGTTATCAACTATAGTCACTATGCAAAAAATTATCTCCTCAGACATTATCCATCTTATAACTGACAGTTTATACCCTTTGCCCATTTTATATTTTATTTTTTCCTCTGTCTGGCTTATTTAACCTAGCATAATACCCTCAGTTTCATCCATGTTGTTGAAAACGGACAGAATTTCCTTCTTCTTTAAGGCTGAATAATATTCTGTCATATATATATATATATATATATATATATATATATATATCACATTTTATTTTAATTCAGTCATTTATTCATTGATGGACACTTAGGTTGTTTTCATACATTGGCTATTGTGAATAATGCTGCTATGAACATGGGAGTATAGGTATTTTTTTGAGACAATTATTTTGTTCCCTTTGGATATGTATCATGGAATGGGATTACAGGATCATAAGGCAATTTGATTTTATTGTTGCTGTTGTTGCTGCTGCTGTAGGAAGTCCTGGCTAGTCACATTTGGAGTATGCTTGCTTTTAATACACATCAGATTTTTTTTTTCTATTGGCTAAATTCAGTGGCCAGTAGAGACCAGGTTCAGCCAGGTTGATTAGGGGCAGCATGAATTATAAAATGCATTGGCCCAGGAGACAGAGCTTCCTCCAGATTTTAGTCTCAACTCTGGAGTCTAGAAAGCTATGTGGTGTGGGGAAGCCATAATACCTCTGTGTGATTCATCTTTAAATCAACATGACTGAAAGCTTCAGCAGAAACATTATACAGTGTCTACAAATACATTATAATTTTCACTTTTAAAGTACTGCTGCTGATGATATTATTTTCTATCATCAGAATGATTGACACATATCACAGAGTAAAAGT
>NW_017732266.1:390856-392350 GCF_001890085.2 Hipposideros armiger
TGAACATTGGGGTACATCTATCTGGAGAGATAAATGTTTTCAGATTTTTTGGGTAGATACCCAGGAGAGAGATTGCTGGGTCATATGATAATTCTATTCTTAATTTTTTGAGGAATCTCCACACTGCCTGAAGCAAGGTATCTCGGGCTTAGCTTGTTTTTCCCTAGCATTGCCTCAGAATAGTCTTTATCCAAGGAACTCATTATCTTTTAGTAGATAATGATATTTGGAAGCTAAGATCTGTAGAAATACATCATTAAAATATATAATTCGTAATTTTCTAATATTGCAGTTTGTGTGTGTTTTAGAGAATTAAATGGTGAATATGAATTACTAATTCACTTTCTTTTCTCTTTCTTCTTTTAGTCCCTCCAGTAATCCGGGTGTATCCAGAAAGTCAGGCTAGAGAACCTGGGGTCACTGCGAGTCTGAGGTGCCATGCAGAGGGCATACCAAACCCTCAGCTGGGCTGGCTGAAGAATGGAATCGATATTACACCAAAGCTGTCCAAACAACTCACACTTCAAGGTACTTTATACTTGCATTTTTTTCTTAAATGATCATGTAGAAAATTTATACTAAAATTTATGTCACATTTTATGTCACTTGGAAAAAAAAAGAAAATGAGACTGGTGGCAACAGAATATCATGAGTATGAAAAAAATATGATTGTACCTAAGACATTATATTTGAAATAGAGTCCTTTAATATTTTTATGGTTTACATAATAGTCTTGTCAGGATGATTAATTATATCATTATTTTGGTGATAAGTAAAATATTACATTATGTATCTTTTAAATACTTGTCCACTGAATTATCACAGATATGCTGAACAAAATAATTGGATCTCTTCATAGAATATATTTCTGAAGTAACTATTTAAATGTTTAAATCATACATTAAAATATGTCTTATAGAGGGTGTCAATAGTATAGAAATTCTGTAGTGAATATTTTGTCACACACTTGGCATATGACAAAAGGAAAAATTCAAAATGTTACCAAATGTTTCACACTTACTGTGTTTTAAAGTTATGAAATTATTGCATTCTATGTAATAGTAATATAAAATATTCTACATGTTGTAATATTCTAATGTATATATATGATTAATCAATTATATAGATTATAATAAATACAAATATATGGTAAGTGAAAAAGAAAACAGACAATCTATGTAATATTAAATGATCTAAATAATGAAAAACCAGTAGTTTATATATTTATTATACTAGTTACATAAAGAAACGCACAAATCTTACATCCACATGACAAGCCATATTAGTAGAGTATCTGGTGCATGGCATTTTATTCCTTATTCCATGCCTTTAAATTCCTTCAATTCATACTTTTTGAAATGAATATATTTTCATTATTAAATTAGTTTTGTAAGCATAGACTTCTCATTATTCCACTTTAATTATAAATGTTTTTATCAGTTTACATTCTTTAATAAATCTTTTTGGAACATGTATTTATTTATTTTTGCAAGT
>NW_017732266.1:392835-411391 GCF_001890085.2 Hipposideros armiger
GTTATTTAAGAATCCAATTATCCATCAGATGCTTGTTTTTTTAACATTTCTATGTGAGGTCCAAGTCTAGGCACTAACTGAATAACTACAGCAACGGATGGGATAATATGCTGATGAGAGAAAGTAAAATCCTGGAAAAGCAAAAATACTTTATTGGCAGGCAAATCAAGATAAATACTACAAGGAGAGTAAAAGAGGCAGGAGAACAAGGCAATACTACATAAGAAAAGAAGATAAAGCTAAAGATAGCAAAACATTCAATAATGTCAGATGCAGGCAAGTCAGAGAAGGTCATTTACAAGTGCTCATGGGTTAAGTGGTTAGTTTGTCTTTGTGACACTGAGAAAACAGTAGCAATCAGTCTTCAGTGGGTTTAGGAATGAAAAGTAGATAAGAGGTATAAAAATGTCATTCCAGATTTTGAAGGGAAGAAAGTATATGCTGTTGTAAAGGGACTAATGAAGATATTTCTTTCTTGGACAATTGATCAGTTTGAAGGAATATTGGTAAAGAGAAAGATGAGCAAAAAGTTGGAGAAATCAATAAGAAAAGAGGGAGGATTTGCCTTGAAAAGAAACAGAGGCAGTTTTGGTTGATAAGTACATAAAGTTGAAGATGTAGATGGAAACAGAAATTTGGGGGTTAACATAACATATTTTTTTTGGTTTGGTTTCCATCTTTTATTGGAATAGCATTGATATATAACATTGTGTAAGTTTAAGGTATATAACATGATGATTTGATACATGTATATACTGTGAAATTATTTGGGTTTACTTTCTAATCACTTCCATGTACTTCATAATTTAAAGTTAGCATTATAATGGGAAATATCAAAAAAAGAGTAAATATTTGAAAAAATAGTGGAGGAGAATATGAAAGGCATCTACCTGTAACAGTCAAGTGAAATGAATATCAAGTAGCATTGAACATCCCACAAACAGCAAACTATGACTGTGCACATTTGTAAATTTGTTAATATAATAGTGTCATGATTTACTCCAAAAACTTAGGTGCAGGGATACCAGGTGCAGAGATATGTCAGCTTGTTCTGGTTTGGGAGGTTAGTAAGGCATATGGGTCAGGATGACAAATGGGTGAAGGCATCGGTAGTTCTGGCAACAGAGTAGTAAACATCTGGAAATGCTAGATTGTATAAGGAAAGAGGTAAAGACAGTGGGGTATGTAGGTTAGAAGAGCATATAAGAATATGGAGAAA
This sequence comes from Hipposideros armiger, assembly GCF_001890085.2. Classification (NCBI taxonomy): domain Eukaryota; kingdom Metazoa; phylum Chordata; class Mammalia; order Chiroptera; family Hipposideridae; genus Hipposideros; species Hipposideros armiger. Next base: position 394,055 of record NW_017732266.1, read on the forward strand.
ATAGAATTTGAAGAAGGAATAACTTGATGTTTCAAAAATGTCTAGGGAATTTAAGTTAAATGTGTGGGTTTTGAAAGAAAATTGTGCTCTTTGGAGAGGCCCATATTTCACCTAAAATGAGAAGCTAATACCAGCTTAACTATTTGGTTCACTCCCTATCTTTTAGAGCAGGAAGCTGCAAACTAAGGCTCACAGGCCAAATTTGGAAAGCCGGCTAGTTTTATAAAAACAACAAATTTTTACTTGTTTTTAGAACACGGCCACACTTATTTTTTAAAATATTTTCTACGGCTGTGTCCATGCTGTTATAGCAGAGGTGAGTAGTAACCATAGAGAACTTATGGCCCACAAAGCCTAAAATATTTACTATCTGGCTATTCACAGCAGAATCAAGAACAAAAGCAAAACCAAAACATCGCCAACCTCTGTTTTGGAGTATTGATTATCAACAAGGAATGGGGGGAATAGAGGTGCATAATAGTGTTTATAATTTGAGAAACAGGTTCAGTGAATGGAATGATTATCTCATCCCAAATACTCAGTGCCTCTCCGTACCCCATTCACATCCCTTGAGAGCCACTGGCTCCTGGGGATGGCATTCAAAACCATTTCCCAATGGTTTCTACCTTCTTTTCGCAAAGAACCACACGATTATTTTATACCCTGTCACAAATAGTTATGTTCCTTTCTACTGCACATGGTACAGGGTGTTTTTATGACACATACAGAAAAAAAGGAGAGGAGGGAGGGGAAGGGAGGGGAGGGGAGGGGAAGGAGGAGGAAAAAAAGGAAAGGCAAGAGAAGGGAGAGAAGAGGAGGGGCAGGGAGAGGAGGACCTCAGATTTGTTATCTAAAAATTAAATAGTATTTGGGATAATGAAGGAATAATACATGTGAAAACACCTCATATATTGCCAACACACAGTAAGTAATTATATTCTGGTTTGCACATTGAGGAATACAACTCATTATTCAGGGATTAGTTTAAAATATTATTTTAGCAAGATTTAAAAGTTGGATTAATCATTTCCTTAACCCTTTGGCTACACATTAACTATATCACTTTCCATATTATAATACTGTTTATGTTATATGGCACAAGAGTGACAATCTTGCAGACAAATTATGTGCTATTATATTTCTTTTCCCCTTACCTATTAATTCCAAATATATAGCATGGATTAAATAACATACTTGATAAGCAGCAAACGTATTGGCATGGTGTAGCTCACTCAATTTCTTTTCATATAAAAATGTCTTTTTATATGTATTCTGTAAATTAACAATGTTGGTATTAGTTAAAACTTTTGTGAAAGCTTAGGACAAAGTAGATTCTGAATAGTAAAAACAAATATAGAAACGAAAATACAGTTATTAATATGAAGTACTTCTTATGCAATGTAGGAAATAGGAAATGAATACAATATAAAATGTGTGCATTTGATATAGAGTATTGGGCTCTCTGTAATAGAATGACAGCACAGTTTATGAAACACTTGAATGCTTTTGGAACAATTTGGCATGCCTCCAAGCCATGGAAGTAGGAAGGAAAATAGTTTAATTAGGACAAGCTAAGAGAACTGTTTGACTGTGTAATCGGAAAGCACTGTACCAAAACTGAAATTGTAGTTTACAAGTTGCATTTGCCTTCTGTTTTCAGCAAATGGCAGTGAGGTTCATATAAGCAATGTGCGCTATGAAGATACAGGAGCATACACTTGTATCGCAAAGAATGAAGCAGGGGTGGATGAAGACATCTCTTCTCTTTTTGTGGAAGACTCTGCTAGAAAGACCCGTATGTATTGAACACAAACACACACAAAGACGCACGTGCACGCATGTATACACACAAACAACGTCGTACTCAACTCCACAATTAAGCCTTTTTCAAAAACCAAATGCACCAGAAAAGTCTCAGATGAAAAATACATTAAGTAAAGTTTCATACATAAGAAAGATAGGAATCTTGAACTATCAAAAGTAAATTTAAGGATTAAAAAGTAAACTTGTGAAATTTTTAATAACAACGCTATAATGATTTTGTTTCTTTGGCAAGTGTACATAAAGTGTTTTGGGTCCCGTCTTCCTGTTTGCTCATACAAGAATTTAAATCCCTTACAAAACCTCACTCCCAAATGATTTGGAGAATTTAAAGTCTCAAAGTGTAACCAAGGTTTATGCTATAGGTTTAATGATTTAACATCTTCCTTTTTTTGTTAGTTGATATTGCAGTTGGTGGCACAATAGCTACAGAGCACCATATCTCTGCAGCAGGAACTGTGGTTACTGCTGCCATGAGATACTCACTACCCTGCCACCAAAACCACATGGGCAGTTCTTTGTTTAGTGCTAGAAATCCTTTGTCATCGCTGTACATGTCTCCTGGTTGGGTCATGAAGTAATAAGAAAAATATACTGTCCTTTGTTTAAAATTATTACTTGGTGAAAGGAATGTGGATGGGGTGGGGATACTAAAGATGGATTTTTGGTTATAGTTGAATTGTTTGTTTTGGAATTGGATTTAGATGTACAGTTGACCCTTGAACAACATAGGGGTTAGGGGTGCTACCCCCGCCATTTGAAAATCCACATATAACTTTTGACTCCCTCAAAAGTTAACTATTAATAGCATACTGTTGACCAGAAGCCTTACTGATAACAGTCAATTGACACATATTTTGTATGTGATATGTATTATAACTGCAGGTTTTTCAATAAAGTAAGCTAGAAGAACTAAAATGCTACTAATACAATAAAAAAGAAGAGACAATACATTTATAATATTTATTGAAAAAAATTCATGTATAAATAGACCTGTTACAGTTCAAGCTTCTCAGTCTAATTTGTAACAGCTGTTTACACCTTCTGTTAATCTAAGTTTTTGCAGGGCCCTGAAATTTTGAAAGTCCTCTAATTTGGCATGCTCATTTTTCTGAACCCAGGTTTTGTTTTTGTTTTTGTTTTTTCATGAAAAAAAATAAATCTCAGATATACACAGCAACATACTAGACTTTTACACCCCTCACAAAGTGATAACCACCTCCCAATCTACTACCCCTCTGACATCGTATATAACTGTTACAAAAGCATTGACTATATTTCCTATGTTGTACTTTACGTCGTGTGTGTGTGTGTGTGTGTGTGTGTAAATTGTAATTGACATTCAATATTATTCTACTTAAGCTTCAGATGTATAGCATAGTAGTCACACATCTACACCGTCTAAGAAGTGATCCCCCCGGTTAGTTCAGTGCCCCTCTGGCACCCTACATAATCTTTACAACATTATTGATTATATTTCCCATACTGTATTTCATATCCCTGTGACTATATTGTGACTACTAATTTGTACTTCTAATCTCTTCATCTTTTCCCCCTTCCCATATAATAACCATTCATTTTTCCCCCTATATCTCTGAGTCCATTTCTGTTTTGTTTACTCATTTATTCTGTTCTTTTTTTTAAAGTAGGGTAAAATATTGTCCCAGGAATCTTCTTATTCTTCTTTAAATCTATGCGTGCATGTGGATATGAGTGGATCCAATGAAGAAAGAGAATTCTACCCCAGTCCTGACTATCAATTTATCTTTTTCTATATTTGGTCTGGCTAGGAAAACCATCATTACAAGCAAATATTTAAAAAAGAAAATTCTTAAGGTGAGAAAAGAGAAAAGATAGCTGGATTTAATGACTTGGATAAGTTGCAAAATAATTTCTTTACTCTGTATTTCTTCTAAATACCAATTTGCAATTCACTTCGTGTTAAAAATTAATTTTAGGTGACCAGTAATGGAATACTTTAGTTTTCTTTCTCTTTTATTATGATGTTTGTGAGTCGGATTTTAATTACAACTCTATTCTGATTTTCTGTTAATGTCAGTCATTTTTTTCAATATATTTTCAATATATTTACAAAATTAAAACACCTGGCCATATTTCCATTAATCAGTAAGTCACTATCTACTAGTATGTGTATTTGCATACAATTTTAAAGGAACATTTAATATAATTTTATTCATAAATTTAGTCATATGAACGCTGAATTATAAACAGTTTCTGAAATCATGTTTTCACTTTATTTTGCTTTTCACTTTAAACTCTTAGAGGTAAAATAATACATTTTAAATAAATTTTTGAGATTATATGTTATCAGCATGCTGTGAAAATCAGAAGTAAAATTTTTATAAGATGTAACACTGCAGGCCTTACTACATCTATACAGAACTTTTAAAGTCATCTTATAAGAAACAATACAAGTGAAAGATTTAGAGAGTTTTTTTCCTTAGTCTGAGCATACAATATTTATAGGTGCTACTTATATTTTTAAGTTACATAATGTTTTTAAGAATAAAGAGTGAAAACTAATGGATTTGATGTAATTTATTAATTACTTGATTTTGGTAAGTATACACTGTAAGTTCTACCCTCTTAATAAATTTTAAGTCCACAAAACCATATTGTTAACTATAGGCACTAAGTTACACAGATCGCCACAATTTATTCATCTTGTATAACTAACTTTATGCTCATTGAACTATTTCTCCCTCCTCCCATCCCTGACAACCACAATTCTATTTTCTGCTTCCATGAGTTTGACTCTTTAGATACCTTATATAAATGCAGTTATACAGTATTTTTCCTTCTGTGACTGGCTTGCTTCAATTAGCATGCAATTTGCCAGGTCCATTTATGTTGTCACAAGTGATAGGAGTTCCTTCTTTTTAAGGCTGAATAATATTCCATTATATGCATACATGGTATTTTCTTTATCCATTCATTTATCAATAGATAATTGGGTTTATTTTCATATCTTGACTATTATGATTGATACTGCAATGAATGCGTGAGTGCAGGTATCTCTTTGATCCTAATTTCATTTTTTTTAATAAATACCCAGAAGTGGGTTGCTGGAATATATGCTAGTTCTATTTTAAAAATTTTTGAGGAACTTCCATAATGTTTTACATAGTGCTGCACCATTTTACATTCCTACCAATAGGGTACAAAGTGTCCAGCATCTCTACAAACTCATCAAAGATTTTATCTTTTGTTATTTTAATAATACCATCCTAACAGATATGATATGGTATCTCACTGTGGTTTTGATTTGCATCACTGATGATTAGTGATGCAGAACACATTTTTACATATCTATTGGCCATTTGTATGTCTTCTTTGGAGACACATCTGTTCACATTTTGCCCATTTTTTAAATTGGGTTATTTCATTTATTTTCTAATGAGTTATAGGAGTTCCTTGTATGTTTTGGAAATTTAGTGCTTAATAGATATATGGATTTAAAAATGTTTTATGCCATTCTGTAGATTGCTATTTCACTTGGTTTATTGTTTCTTTTGTATGGGAGCTTTTTAGTTTGATATAGTCCAACTTGTCTTTTTTGTTTTTGTTGCCTGTACTTTTGAGAAAATTATAGGCTAATATCCCTGTTGAATAGAGATGCAAAAATCCCTCAACAAAATATTAGCAAACTGCGTGCAACAGCAGTATGATTAAAAGTATCGTACACCATAATTATGTGAAATTTATCCAACAGATGCAAGGATGGTTCAACATATGCAGATCAATAAATGTGATTTGCACTTCAGTAGACTGAAGGATAAAAATCAGTTGATCATCCCATAGATGCAGATCAAGCATTTGACACACCCTTTCAGGTGCTTATGATGACACTCTTTTATGATAAAGACACTCAACAAATTTGGCATGGAGGAAATGTACCTCAATATAATAAAGGCCATACATGACAAGCCCACAGTTAACATTATACTCAGTGGTAAAGAAACTGAAATATTTTCCTCTTAAATCATGAATAGGACAAGGATGGCCACTCTAACCATTTATATTTAACTAGTACTGGATGTCCTAGTCACAGCAATTAGGCAAGATATAGAAATAAAAGGCATCAAATCAGAAAAGAAGTAAAATTTTCTGTTTGCAGATGACATGATCTTTATATAGAATACCCTAAAGCAGCGGTTCTCAACCTGTGGGTCACGACCCCTTTGGGGGTCAAACGACCCTTTCACAGGAGTTGCTGGGTACTCGTATGTGGACGTATCTGCATGTGGGCCTGGAGACGGATAGAGGAGTGGTGTCTCAGTTCCTAAGACCATCGAAAATATGTGTTTTCCGATAGTCTGTGAAAGGTTGAGGACTGCTGCCCTAAAGGCTACACAAATACACACACACAAAAAAAAAAACATTTAGAATTAATAAGCATTCAGTAAATTTGTAGTATGAAAAATCAACATATAAAAATCAGTTTTGTTTCTATACATTAATAATTAAATATCTGAGAATAAATTAAGAAGGCAATCCCACTTACAGTAGCACCAGAGATAATAAAATATTTGGCAATAAGCTTAACCAAGTGGTTGAAAGACTTGTACACTGAAAACTGTAATACATTGGTGAAAGAAATTGAAGACATAAATAAATGGAAAGATTTTCTGTGCTCATGGATTAGAAGACTTGATATTGTTAAGACCCCATACCACCCAAGATGATTTATGGGTCAATGTTATACCCAACAAAATCCCAAAGGCTATTTTCTATGTAAATAGAAAAATAGTCCTAAACTTCATGCAATAATAAAAGACCCAAAGTTATCTTGAGAAAAAAGAACAAACTTCTTGATTTCAAAATATATTGCAAAGCTATAGCAATTAAAACAGCATGGTACTGTCACAAAGGCCTATATATGGACCAATGAAACAGAATAAAAACCCAGAAATAAATCCACAAATATACAGGCAACTGGTTTTTGACAAGGGTGACAGAATATATGTTGGAAAAAATAAAACCTTTTTAAAGAAATGATGCTGGGAAACTGAATTTCCACACGTTAAAACATGAAATTGGATCACTATCTTACATCATACACAAAAATCAACTCAAAATGGATGAAAGCCTTAAACATAAGACCCAGAACTATAAAACTCCTATAAGAAAACATAAGTTAAAAGCTTCATGACTTTGGTCTTGACAGTGAAACTAAGATTTTAATTGTAACCCAGAAATCTCAAGCATTATGGGTTTATGATTATAGTCTACCCTTTTATAGGCAGCAAATACAGTGTCTTTCAAGTAGCAAGTTTATCTCTCATTTAAATAAATGCCTTCAATTTTCAAATTTTTTCCCACAGATTTGCTATAATGGTTATTAAGAAAATAGTGTATATATAGAGGTTGATGTTAAAGTGCTCATTTTTAGAAATTTATGCACATAATTAAAATCAGCATAATGCTAAATAAGTAAACCAACAGTAGAATATTAATAGCTACAGAAGAAAATAAACTAAAAATGTAAGGTGTCTATATGGTAGAAGACAGTTTCCCTTGGGATGTTTCCTAGTATTCAATAAACTGTCAGAGTTCCATATAACAAAAACAAAACCAAAATCAGGTGGTTACATTAGGGAAAACTACAGCCTTTTATAATCCACATCTTAAGGGCTGCTCTGGAGTTTCTTCTAGTAACTCCATGGACAAAGACCAATATTAGTTATACAAGGCACAATTATATTTGAACAGATATTTTCAGAAAAACCAAAGAAGACAGTCAGAGACCCATCAATAATGACTTATAGATGAATGGATAAAGAAGATGTGGTACACTCGTATACAATGGAATATTACTCAGCCATAAGAAAAGATGAAATACTGCCATTTGCAACAGACAACATGGATGGATCTTGAGATTATTATGCTAAGTGAAATAAGTCAGACAGAAAAAGGCGAGAACCATATGCTTTCACTCATATATGGAACAGAAAACAACAAATGAATAAGACAAACAAACAAACAAACAAAAACTGATAGACACAGAAAACAGTTTAGTGGTTGCCAGAGGGTAAGGGTGGAGGGGCTTTAAAGAGGGTAAAGGGGATCAAATATATGGTGACAGAAGGAGATCTGACTGGGTGGTGAACACACAATGCAATATATAGATGATGTATTATAGAATTATACATTTGAAACCTATATAATTTTATTAACAAATGTCACCCTAATAAATTTAATTAAAAAAGGAAAATAGAATTATTCTACTACATAACAGTCTATTACATAACTTCTCTGAGCTATCACATAACCTCTTGAGCTTTAATTTACTTATCTGTATTATGAAACAAACCTTAATTCACTAAGGTATTTCTGTTCATATATTACAAAGCACTCACCATATTGCTAGACATAAAGTAGCTCTTCCTCTGCTGTGCATATTTGCTGAAAATAATTATGTATCCCTTGCTAGAAACATTGACAAAAATAATTTTAAAAAGGCTGGATGATAAATTATTAAAAATCAGTTTCTAAAATTAATGCTATGTATAGATTGATATAGAGATTGATATAGATTCAGAGACAGATAGATGATAGATGGATATAGAGAGGTATGAGTGTATATGGGCACCCGTGTTACATATTCAAATATGAAATATTTTTAACAGAGTCCACTTTTGTCACAAAGTCAAGGCAAAAGCTATACTGTATTTTTCCTTCACATTGCAAAATTTACATTCCTATTATATTTTTTAATATGATTGCATACTGTGCTTTTCTTTTGTTTTCTTTTTGAAAGATGCAGAGAAGAGAGGTATTGGATTCCAGCTAGATAGCAATAAAAATGTGGAAAGATTTACAGCTTTTGGGCTAACTGACACAACACAGACTTACTTTGTTTAGCTACAGCTTCACAGTAATCATCCAGCAATTTTCTACATAATAGAGCAGTCATGGTAGTATCAATCACATTTTTTTCTTACACGACATTTCCCAGTAAATTGATACTGTTGAGTGACAGTTCATGTAAAGCATCATATGGCTAAGGAGCTTATGTTTTGCTTGTATCCTAACCTTTGAATTGGGAAACCTTGAGTTACAGTGCCCAACTTTGTCAACAAACCTCGCTGGAAGTTTTCTCATGTGATAAATTGAACTACAAAAAAGTACTTCAAAATAATATACTCCCACAGTTACATTAGAGATAGGGTTTGATAACTGAGATTTAACGGAGTGCTACACAGGGAGGATTTAAATGTAAAGAAGAGTAGAAATGGGCCATAAGGGATTGCGTGGTGCTTATAACAGGGAGTAGGAGAAGATGATGTAAATTATGTGAGGGGTTTTGGGTGGAAGTAAATGGTATTTATTTGAAAATGTCCTGCACATAACATAAGCACTTGATACATTTCCATTTCCAAGGGTGAGGGTCAATTCCCAGATGGTAATTCATCTTCAGGATTAAGGTAAATAAAAAGTGGTGTGCATATAGGCTGCTGTTGGAAGCTTTTAAGTTACTGGCTGCATTAAGCACTGAGCACAGATTATATCACACCTTGCTAGGATTTTAGTAAAGAATATGATTAATCGAGCTTTTTGCAAATATTGGAATATGATGTCTGAATATATTATAGTAGTATACGCAACTTTTCTTTTTATCATTTTCTCAGGCAGCATTACATCTGGAAATATTGGGCTATGGCAGCAATCCTTAGGTTAGGATTAACTTCAATAAATTAATATTGTTTGACTATTAGGAATTACAGTTAATTCTAAGTCTTTAAAAGAATAATTTAAATGTGTTAAACACTATAAGATTGCTTGAATAAAATTATGTAATGCTCATACAAATTAATAATTATAAAAATGCAATGAGTATAATTCACAATACATAGTCAAATTAATTAATATAGAAAAATTAATTAACCTCTCTAGGCTCTATTCACTTCCTATTTTTTAAAAATGGAGAAAATACCTACTTCAAAAGAGTAGTTATATAGGTTTAATGATATCATCTATATAGGGTCTTATTAATATTTAAGAGGCTAGGAAGATAATATAAATAGATAAATAGCATAGTCTATAAACAGGTATAGATGAAGCCAAATGCAGCAGTTATTAGTTAATAATAATTTTTATATTCAGCCAATGTGAGATAGGTAGAATATTTAGGAATAAGGAAAATATCTAATTAAAGATAAGATGCAGACATCATAGTCAGGGTGAGATTTTAATTCTGATAATTATGCATTAAGTACTAAAATAAAAAAGAACCAAATAACAACGGATATTTGAGGAAAAATGAAATGAATCAATCAATAAATAATACGGTTAATTTTTATTTAGCTTTCACTGAATAATATTCAATAGAGGAGCATACTAAAAACATATTAAATCAGAGTCAACAAGTCATGTTTCTTTTGAAAAGCCAAAAAAACCTATTTATTTAATACTTGTCATAGACATTTACATGTTAGTAAGCTTATTTTGAAATAAAATGCACTTAGGATAATTAGACTCATGTCAAGGTTAACCATGCTTGATAAGCATTTATTATTTTATGAGCTTTCATTATTTATCAAAATTGTAATATTCATGTTCTCAGTTTGGCCAATGGCATTGTCACATCCTGTGAAGTAATTTGTTCCATAAATCTTCTCATCTCTTGACCCAGAACAGTCTGAAATTATCTGCCTCTTGATTTCCTCATCCAAAAACTACATTTTAAAATATTTTTATATCACCTTTTTAGTGTCATTACATAGATCTGTTTCTAACAGGTTGCCATTTTTGCACAATAGTAGAGACTTGTCATCTAACAAGATCCTATGTGATCTGACTTCATCAAATTTACCAGTTTATGACAATCATCAGCAATTAGGCATTGCTATTGCCTACAAAACAAAAATAAGACTCAAAGTTTTCTTATTTTGATTCGTTGCCTACATTTTGTCTCCAAGGCATTATTCACCTTCAAGGGCATATTAATATCTCATCTCATATTGCACAAGGACAATTTGCCTAATTTATTTTATGATAAAATTAGACAAGTGATGATGACAGTTTATTTATATTACTTCAGGCATGCAGACTCAGTAAGTTTATAGACAATGACAATGTTGAGTATAAAATCTCTGTGAAGCTTTTAGGTAATCTACATACAAATATTTCAGAAGAAAATGTGAGAATTCACCTCAAGATTCCATGATTCTAGAGGCCTTGGTGAATTCTTTTCAAAATAACTGTGCACTTAGATTAAAAAAGAAGCTAGAACTGTCATCACTCCATGATTTTCTTAGAGTCCTCTGCTATAAAAATTCAGTCAGAAGAATAGTTGAAATGTGTGAAGAGTTAATAAAACAAACGTGTCCTTCAAATGCTCAGGCTCTGGGGTGAAGGGCTGAAGTGAGGTGCCTTCTTAAAGTCTTGTGAAGTCTAATTTATGTCACACATTTTTATCAACTGTGTGCAAAGAACCCAGATTATATATCTGTGTGTCATATTGTCCTCTGTTGCCCAGAAATCTGAATATTGATAGAGCTGATTATGAGATGAACATGCCAGAAAAAGTAAGTCAGACAGATTGATTATTGTTCTGCTTCCTTGTTTGCTTTATCTTCCAACTTTGTGCACATTTCCATATTTGTGTTTTATGTGAAATGTAACATTACATATGAAATGTTATTAAATATGGAATTTCTTAAAAGGCACATTTTTCTATTTTATTCAGTAAAATTGTATGCCAATTTAAAAATCTTTCCCTTAAATTTAGCTACTATTTTTCTAATATATATCTTTATACTAAACTCTGGTATAAAACTTTTGGAGACATACTGGCAATAATGAAATCTTAATAGTTAGTAAATTATTAGTGAATAAAATACATCTGTTTTTAATTATTAGTAAAATATTTCTCAAACACGTGCTAATAGAAAGTCAAAATGTGTTTTCTAGATACAGCTGGGATTCAAAAAACAGATAGTAAAAAGTGTTTTCTAATTTAATCATGATAATATTCAAGACATACATATGTATATGTTTGTATATTACAACTAATATTGCACTATTAATGATTATTCTAAGGTAAATATTGCAATGCAATTTTAGGGTTATGTCTGAAAGGCAAAGTAAACATCAGAGAAAACAGTATGATTACATTAAAATTAAGAAGTTCTAATTGTAAATATTTGCCCTCAAGATATTGCCAATACAAAAAACTGACAAAACTTAGCATCATAGATGATAGATGATAGATAATAGATATATGATAGACAGATAGATGTAAGTGAAACTATTCAAAAGAAAACTAGCCCATAGTTTTAAAGAGATCTTTCAGAGACAAGGGGAAATGAAGTGCCAATATATAGTATGAAAAGATGTTAATCCCTAATGACATTCAATGTGAGGTTGACTTATCATTAGTTTTCAAGGAAAAACACACCTTATAAGCACATAGAAATACCATTTCACATCCACTAGAATACCCAAATTTAAAAAGCTGTGTAATACCAAGACTTGATAAAATTTAGAAAAATAGGAATCATTACACATTACTAGTAGAAGTGTGAGTTTCCCACCTTTGTAAAGCCCTTTGGCATTAGTGACTGGAGTTGATTTTGCATGTGCCCTGGAAGCCAGCAATCGCATCTAGCAGAGCCACACTGACCTGCCATACATTCAGAAATTATTTTGGAAGAACCATCCGTGTACTTAATATTCCACTATACTTTATAATTACTTTTTAATTTGCCTTTTAATTACTTCCATATTTCTATTGCATCCAAGCTAACTTAATTTAAATACTTTTTACAATGACTGTAATTGGATTTATGTAATTTAAATGTGTGTGAAGCTAGTTACCTTCCCAAGTGCCTGAACACCGTTTCAGTGTTCCTCCAAACTTATCTATTTGTTTCTTAATTGTCTATTAGAAAAAGGACTTCACAACATTTATAAAGTGAATGAGTGTTTTCACTGCAAGGAGAACAAAAAAATCTACTGGGAACAATAGGCTTGTTCATTTGTGGTTTTACCTATTAAATATTTATTGAGGAAAGAACAAACACAAACCATGTTGCTGGCATATGGCTGGCACTGAATAAGACAACTCTGTCCTTTCAGAAAGCCTATAGTTCAGTTTAGTTCTGAAAGGACAACCATAATATATGGTAGAATAAAACAATTGCTGTAATAGACATACACAATAGCCAAGTGCGATAACATTGCAGACACAAAAACATCAAATTCCAACCAGGCTGCATAGTCTTTATTCAGGTGATGACATTTGAGATTATATTTGGGAGATGTAGTGATACTTCCATAGCTAGAGACTTAAAGGGAAGACTTATGAAGTCCTTGGTGGTGGGTTTCATTAACTTTGTGTAATATATGATCATAGAAATATTTGCTGGGCATTTGCAATACACAGTGAGAATGACTTGTTGAGTAGAACCAGATTAAGGGAGGCTTTGAACTGTGTAAATACAAAAAGTCAAATTAGGAGCGATTTACATGCTATATTTCTGCAAAGGTAAAATGTCTACATATTTATTTTTTAGCGTTTATTCTAGAGATATCACGAAAAGCGTTTTTTGACTGGATTTTATTGTAAGCATCTAGTAGATATTTGAGGGGTTTTTAAAATTTTTTTATTCTTACCTGGGTAGCATTAACCAAATTCAAATACCCCACACAGTCTTGTATGTTTACCATTTAATCTTAAAATGGAATGTGTATTGTGGAAAGTCATTACAGCATGCTGCTGGAAAACAATTAGGTGAGCACTCAGTATGAGGTTTGATTATCTTCCTTTATCCAGCTCTGAATACTTATTTGACATAATGGCATTTCCCGAAAGATTGTATTATTTGGTTCATCAGCCTATTTAAACTTGCATGAAGAAAACCATATCTTCTATTTATAATAATAAATATAGTAGCAGATAGAAGATAACCTACTGTCAGTGTCATGCTTTTGTGGCCCCCTCAGCAGCCTTTTTGTTGATGCAGGTACACATACAATTGGTACAGTGCTGGCCAGATCCACAATCCTGGCTACAGAGCCCAATCTGCAAACATTCTGTGTGATCCTTAAACAAGTGAATGTTCTGCTCAACAATTTGTTTTTAGAACACTATCCTTTTACTCCAGAGTATTTTATAAGCTGCTGATATTTTCAACACATGCTTGCTTTATTTTGCTTTTTTTTAGATTTAAGCTATTATAAAAATTAATTCAATTAGAGACATCTGTAGAAATGAAATTTTAATGGATCTAATGCGCTGAAATACTTGGCACAGTATCTAGCACATAATGAGAGCTCAATAAGTGTTTGCCTGGTTACCATTATTATTATTCTAGGTCAGTGATTATTAGCTTTAGGATTCAAAAAAATGAACAGCGGAGAACATGATGCCAATGGTTAAAAATGGGCAAAAGTGATAGAAATATCATATGCTAGATATGGGACTCATCAAGAAAGAGTCAGCACAGTAGATAGTTTACATTTATATTTAGCAGCCAAACAGTTTGAGGTTCAGATGTTTCATTTTCAAGAGTGAGCGATAATTAAAGGTTCCGTGTGTGTGGAGTCACTGTGATAGCAGAAGGCTTCCGCTGAAGTGCGCTCGCATTGGCCTTCATCCCTCCCATAGCCACGGCTGGATACACCGCTGCTACTTGGCCTAGTTTCTGTGCTCTCCCTGTCATTCCTCTGCTGAGCATCTTTGACCTCATTCACTTTTTCTCTGTGCCCTTAACTGCAGCTGCTCGAGGATCACGGCTGCCTGATATTTGTTCTGCCCTTTTGTTCAGTGTTGACAATGGAGGGAAGAGCCGCTGGCATTGTTCTCTCTTGTTAATACAGAATCGCTGTCGCATCCGGGTGGGAACGGGAAAGTGGTGGAGAGAAGGGGCCTAGAGGAGACCAAAGCAGTTTATTCCTCTTGTGATGCCCCAGCGTTTGTTTCTCCACTGTAATAATCTGAAGTACTGATTCAGCTCCTAGCCGTAGCAATAACGTTTCAAATAAAGAAGACAATGTGTGTTCAAATGATATGGGAAGTAACTCCAAATTCCTAACCTTAATTTGTAGTGGTGGGGCACCTTTTTGCTTTCTTCACCCAGTCTTAAAAGTCGATGTCACTTTTCCCTGCTTTAATGGTCCTTTCTAACATGATGAGGAAGAATTGTGGGTCCCCAAATTCATTTGCAGACATTTAAAAGCGGCAATGACAATGTCTCAACAGAGAAGAGTTTAGGCTCCTTGAAAGATTAGAGGTTTAAAAGCAGGTAGTATTATGACCAGGGATTTTTTAAATGGAGCAATGTAAGAAGCATGTTAGCTATTGGAGAAAAGTAGGAAAAAAAAATTGTGGATGACCTGAGACATTTTTTCTGGTTTCATTATATTTTTCTTTCTCTGTAGATATACTCTTGATCTGATTCTTAATGCATGATATTGAAAACATCATGACTTATTTATATAAATGACATTTTAAAAACAGGTAGGTAAAGTCTAATAGCTAGAAGCATATCAACCAGTAATTGTAGGGAATGGCCTAGCAATAGACAAGAATATCATGTAGAGTTGAGAACGAAACATCTAGAGTTTACGGCATCATTTTAGACAGAATCTGCCATCCCCTCTCTACGAAGACAAGGAAAACAACTAACTTTTTAATTTTTTTTTAAATTTTTTGAGTAAGTAGTACTTTCAGAATTAAGTCAAGGAGAAGGAAAAGTAACCTAGGAAAAAACAGTAAGAGAGACCTCATGCAAAATTTGAATTGGCCAGTGCAAAATAGTCCTATTGAACATGATGACTCTGAACAAATTGGACATGCAGTGTACAGGTAACTCATCTTCTTGGGAACATCAAGGTACTTTCTAACTTAAGATCACACATTCTTTTGTGATTAAGCCAAAATTCTTTTATGAAAGTTATTAGTTTGATATCAAAATTCTTACTGTGTAACATAGATAGCTGGGTTGTTTATCGTCAAACTGTACAAGAGCTAAGATATATTTAAAGTACTTTGGGGAAGAAAATTTTGGTTCTAATTCCAGTCACCTCTTTAACCCAACTACATGTGACATTATTGTTATAGGATAGGGGTTTTGCAGACTGAGAATGTCGGGTTTTATATTTTTGTAACAGAGTGCCATATATGGTGCTTATTTGTGTCTAAAAACAATCAAAAGCAATATGGAATTCACTTTAATCAACACATTGTAAATGCTTGAAGCATTATAAGAGACAAATTTGAATGTACTGAAGAACTTGTCATTGACCTGCTGATATTTTTAATATTTGACAAAAAATGCCTGAAGGGACATATTAAGTATGTGTTCCTCAACACTGTGTACACACAAGCATTATGCTCTTCCTCTTCATTAAAAAACAAGGTATGTAGACCATATTATTGCTGCAAGTTGCTTGATATTTGAGTCATGATATAAAGTTCTTATTTCTGAAGATATATGTCTCTGTATGTTTAGCAAAAATGATTTTGTTTTCAAAACTATTTGTGTACATATGTATATAAACATGTGTATATAAATTGTGTGTGTGTGTGTGTGTGTGTGTGTGTGCTCATTGAATGCTCATAAAATCCTCATACTATCTAATTTGTCTGTTATAGTTCATGCAATTTTTTTTAGGAATATGTTCTAAGGAGTTAACCTCTGTTAACTTATAATCAGAGTGTTTTATGAGACATTGTGTCATTTTCTACATGACCATTTCCTCAGACACATTAAAAAGTCCACTATTTTGGTTCTTGTCGCTACTAGAAATTTCAGATGCTAAGTTTATGGCCCCTTGTTTAGTTGTTTGATGTCTTTTATCACCCTGCTATTGGTCTGTTTGTAATACCTTTAAAGATAAGCATTTCACTGAATTATAAACTGTTTACTCAGAATGCCTTAAATATTAAGATATTTAATGCATTTAAAGTTTGTAATTATAATTTGTAATTTACCTCACAAAATATTTCTCTAACAATTTTTGTTCATCTTAATGATAAGTAACATTTGAAAGTAGTCAATTTCCTTCAAAGATCAGATATCTTTTATTTTATACTATATTTAAATATAATTATATTTATGTTAACATTTGATGAAATGTAAATATATACATATATGTTTAAACATATATTAAATAGTGAAGAATTCAGAATATGAGACAAATAAGCAGGAATTGTTAATGATAATAGCCTTTTAAAAATTATGGTGGGTAGCAAAAGATCTAAAATTTTCATCTGTATATTTCACTTGCACATATGCTAATTAATACCCAAGTAGTCTTCTGTTTCTCTAATTATTTTGTTCTCTCAAATGTTAAGGAGAAACCTCTGTTAACCCTAAAGATGGGTTGGGATATACTTTTATACAATGTTTATTTTTGGCAACATTTCTATTAATTTAATTTCTTTAGGTATGATTATCTTGAGTTCCAACTAGGAAATATATATATATATATATATATATATATATATATATCTTTATCTTTATCTTTATCTTTCGCTCTCTCTAA
>NW_017732266.1:414886-420440 GCF_001890085.2 Hipposideros armiger
GCCTCATTCTCAGTTCCATCTATGACATTTGAAATGCCACACTTCTTAAATGACTTGACAATGATCTACAACCACTGTAAAAGATGCACCCAGTTTTTAGACACCAAATTTTTTGAAAAAGGGTGAGTCTTATACATGGGGAAATACGGTAACACAGTGCTTCATTTAGGATATTTTTAATTAATGTTACACTTGATTTGCTATGTTTTAATATGTTGTATTTTAGTAAATCATCGATATATTATGCTTTGGGCTGTTGTAAATAAAACCTATTCTTTTTTTTTTTTTTTCTTAACTGAGCCATTCTGCCACCTTTTGGCAACTCAGCTCAGGCGGGACTCAAACCGCTGTTGCTCAGAGCTCACACTCTTGAACGAGCTCTTAACCAAATGAGCCACTCGGTCTGCCCTCATTCTACTCTCCAATTCTTACATAAGAATATCGATTTGGGAGTATTTATCTTTGTCCTGTTTTCTAAGTGAACTATCCTACTAATTTTATGTGTACTTTTATTAAATCTTTTGTTACTCATTATTGTCTTCAAATTTTGATTACTTAATCTTTGGTTTACACTACTTATACAATTTTTATTTGCTTCTGTGCTTAGTGAGTTGTCTAGTTATAAAAAGTAATTTCTGATGACAATCACAATCCACTATTTTGACTCTCAATATATTATTCTGTTTGTTAATTTTTTATTAATATGAAATATGCAACCACTTTTTGCTTGTTTTTTTCACTAATGACATTTATATTACACATAATGATATGTGATACACTTTATCAAATTAAATTTGTTTATTTAAATTATGTTAATTATTCTCACTTGGTATACTAATATATTAAATTTATTGATTTCTTAACTAAATTCTTACCAAATCATTCTTTTGTTGCAAGATAATTCTTGTCTATGATCAAACTTTTAATATCCTACTGAATTTTGCTTTCATTCTTTTTACAAGTTTTGTCTTTAGTGAAGTTGTACTATAATTCTCTTTGCTCTGCTACTATCATGTTATTGACATCGCTTTTGCTGAATTTATAAAACGAAGGGGAATTTTTTCCACTTTAGTCAATATTCTAACAATACTCAATACAACTAAATTACATGAACCTTGAATGTTAGTAAATAGTCATCATAAACAGCTCAGACCCTAAGAGTATTTGGGAAGAAAACTATTTTTAAAAATGTTTCAGTCAGTGCCATGATTATTTTTATTCAATTTCCGTCATGTTCGGTTTGGATATTTATATTTCCTTGGATTTTTTAAATGAAATCCAGATTATCAAATTTATTAGCAAAATGTTATACTCATGTATTTATTTAAAATCATCATAGCTACAGTCATTCCTTCTTTCTTCCGCTCCCTCCTTCTTCTTATCTATCTGTCTATCTAGCTAGCTAGCTAGGTAGCTTGCTCAGTAATGCCTCAATTAAGTCTATGCATTATATTTTGGCCAAAACTCTGGTTCCATATGTTTGTTGTTTTATATGAATTGTGATTTTATTTTGTTTTTTAGTATTTAATTTATTGAAGATATTTTTGGATTTAAATGCTTACACATTTTCATATTTGCTCTGTTGTCTGGATATGCCTCAGCTATTTAAAGACTATGAGAATAAACATACAGAATAGAGACTTTGTTTCCTAATCTGTGACTATTCTTGAAAATTTTTCAAGAAAGCATAAAAAGGAAACACTTTGTTTGTATAGTATAATACTCATTATAAAAATACTAATTCAGTCTTTTAATTATATTACTGAAACTTTGTCTGTTGTCCCTTCATTTTTCAAATATTGGGAGTGATGAGCTAAAGAAGCAGTCTGTGGTTGAGGATTTATCAATTTTGTATCCAGTCCTAATAGTTTCTGTCTCATATTTTATTGCTATTTGGTTTATGTAATTTTAAGTTCAATATGTGTAGGGCCATGAAATTTACCTTATCTAGTGTTAATATCACAAATCGTGTATTTTTTGGTATTTTCTCATAAATGATTGCCTATCTTAATGATTGTTCTTAGTCCTTTAAATTAGGAGTGCTTTAATATACCACTAGTGTCTGTTCATGCGTTGTCCTATATCTAGAAATGGTATCCCTAAAATTCTCACTCAGTACACACTTATTCATCTTTTAGATTTCACCTTCAATATTATCATTAGGGAAGTTTCCTCCCATTTCACTGACTATGTCTAATCCACCTGTTTCTCTCTTTCGTAACACATTAAATTTCTAATTTTGAAATTATTCTCAAAAATGTCATAATTTGAATGCCTTTTTTCCCCCTTAACTAGAGCATAAGCTCTCTTAGCACAGAGCTGGGTCTGCTCTAATCTGTGTATTGTAGCACTGAATACAATGCCTGGCACATACCGGGCTCTCAGTTAATACTAAGTGAATGGATGAAGATATGAGAAAACATATGTCTAGTTACCTTTTTTTTATAAGCCAGAAAAATAATAAGATTAATCATGGCTTTCAATCTTTTGTGAGCCTACTGAAGAAAATTGTAATCTCCTTTGCATTGTGTACAGAATACTTAGATTGTATCATGAAAAAAATCTCTGGCCTCATCTTCTATCAGTTTTGCCCTCCATCTATACCCAATTATTTAAATTTCTCTGAATGTGTTATGATGGGTTCTGTTGGTACATCTTGAATGTCTCTACCGTCACTCACCCACTGCCCCCACACCCCACACCCCTCTTTCCTTCTTAGGGGTATGGATGGCATTACCTTTCTGGAACCTCACCAACCCGATGAACCAGTCTCTATTCTGCTCAATTTCTGTCCCTCAGAGTTGGTTGTTCTGCCCTTCCCTATCCGCTGAGCCTGTAATTTGTTTCTTTGATTGGACTAATCCCATGGTTGTAATCATTTGTTAGCATGGCTCTATCCTTCTTAGGTCTATGTCCTCTCCTTGAGAATAGGATGTGTCCTTTTCATATATTCTCCAAGCCCGATGTAATCAATGAGAACAGCACCACTAAATGCCCTGAAGGGATATCCTTATCATACATTCATATATGAATAAATATTCTTAAAGAATTAAAAACACCAAGAATCACACACAAAAAAATACTTAGATTTCAAAAATTTACTTAAAAGAAATATCGCATGTGCCGAAAACTGCATAACTTGGGCCTTTAGCTTCCAAGGAGTGCTGGACTCCAAACTTGGCTCTGCTACATTCACTGTGGGTATTCAGTTGAAAAAATGGTTATGCTTTAATATGGTTAAAGTATTCAGGGAGTAATTTGATATATATGGGATTTTCTATTAGTTACACTTTCTTTTCACTTAATTTTGCTTTGAAAACAGAAATCGGGCAACTTTTTTTTAAGATTTTTATTGGGGAATTGGGGGATGGGAACAGCACTGGGGAATTGGGGAAAGGGGAACAGACAAGTTGCTGTCNTATCTATCTATCTATCTATCTATCTATCTATATGATGACTGGAACCCCAAATCAGAACCTTCCCAGGCAAGCCACCCCACAAAGACCATTAATGTTTTTTTGTTGTTTTAAGCCACTAAGTTTGAGATGATTTGTTGCATATCATGTGATAACCGCTGCGGAGAGTATGCATACTTGCTTTAGCATTGGAGCCAAAGATGACTATAGCTTTTATCTGTTTTGCATGGTGGCTTTCATCTTTTGACATGGCAACAGTTCTTACATTGTCTTAATATAGGTTACTTTAAAATTGTTGTGAGCCTTAAACTGGTAATAGGATGCAGTCAGGGATATATCCACATTTAGAATCCAGAGCCTGACATTACACAGTCAGACAACTGCTGACTCTCTTGCTTCTCTTGTGGGTTGCATAGTCCTGCCTTTCCCCTCTTCTTGAGCCCCTCTGTGCATTATCACAAATGGTCATAGCCCTGACTGTATATCAGGGTGCCTTTAGCTATGCATTCTTAGACTTCCAGTTCTCTGTGCTCTTTGTTTTCTAACATGATTTCTTGATTCAAATCACTCCCCCAAAAAACCTGATTACCCTATGACAGGGCCTGGGCTAGTTCAGGCCTGCACAAGTGGCAACCCCGGGCACAGGGCCCGGGCTGTCCAGATGGGTGCAGGCTGACATACGGACCCTGACCCTGGACATACAAACCTTGACTCCGGAGCCTGTGGTGACATAAGCCCTTTACATAAGCATGAGTCAAAGCCGCCGGAGGGAGCATGGGCACTTCTGTGTGCTCTCCTCCCCCAAAACCTCTATATAATTGTTGCTTTTGCTGATTAAAGACACTGGTTCCTCCTCATGTCGTCTCTGCTTGCTTTCTTTACCCTGGGCATCTCACCGCCAAAAGTTACCCCACAGCCCGCGCCCCCCAGTGGACGACACCCCATCTCGTCACTTTATGGAAATTAAACCAAAGATTCCTGGCCAGCATCTGGGTTGTATGCCCTAATACAAGCTGGGCACTGTAGCCTCCAGCTAACGGCATACACTCGGTTGGGATGTGTGTGGTCACAGGGGAGAATTGTCTTCCATCAGAGCCAAAGGAGTGACAGTTTCACTTAAAAGCGGTTTTGAATTTGGCATGTGGCAGGCAATACACTTGACATGTATTATATATGATTTTCCATCCTAAAAATAGTATGTTTTCAATGTCTCATTTCATTCTCCACATGTACATTCAAAGATATTTCAACTATCACAACACTAATCATAATTGTTTTAGATACATTAAATTTCACCTACAATTTTAAAATGTTGCCCTTTTTCATTGGCCTTCTAAAGTTGTCAATTTTTTAAATCCAAAGGAGAAGCAGTTAATAAGACAAAATGTTATCCTTGCATAAATGTAGCTTTAAAAAGTGTTTTGCACTACTGAAAACCTTACACGTCCAGGCAAAGACAAGGACAAGCAAAAAACTCATTTATTTGAAAAGCCAAGCAGTTTACACATGAATAGCCAAGGAAAATAGCTGGTCAGTAATATAGCATTCTGCTGTGTAGTTCACTGTCTTACTGCTGTTGCTTATATAATACTTATCTCTCCGCATGTATTTCCACATAGAGATAGCATATTTAATGTGAGATACATCACTTGGATTATAACTGCAAGTCTATAACATATAAAATAAGGCAATTTATTTAAAAAAATACATTAATAAAATATTCTGTTACTGGTGTCCCGGCATCTGTTTCATTGAACCGCATTTTCATTATAATGCATATGTTATCAGTAGAAAGAATTTTACATTTCATTTCTCATGAATAAGTATCAAATTACTGGGGGTCAGTAACTTTGAGGCTTACTGTCTAATTATAAATAAAAGATTTCAGTACAGAAAATTCATTTATAGTATATTAAAGAATGCAATACGTGTTTCATAGGATTCCATATGTAAAGGAAAAAAGTCATTTAGCCCAAACTCTTAGTTCTACACAAGTTAACTATAGATAAAAAACTAAGCAAGTTTGCAGGAAAACTAGGGGTGAATTAGGTAAAGAATCTTGGTAAGAATATTACTATCAGATTAAATATAAGTAAAGAGATTCAAAATCACTTGATGTTTGGAATGTGGACTTCATG
>NW_017732266.1:425185-433271 GCF_001890085.2 Hipposideros armiger
CAACAGCGGTTTGATGCCCAGCCGAGCTGAGCTGCTGCTAAGCTGCCAATAGGTAGCAGGATGGCTCAGCTAAAAAAAAAAAAAAAAAGGATATTTTTGTGTTCCAAATCTGTATTTGCAAGAATTCTCCTTGCTCAGGAATATTAAATATTATGTAGGAATATTACATATTGTGATTAAGAATTTTAAAAATATAACTTTGTTCAATTAGTGACATTTAATTATAATGTCAAATAAATAAATAGTTTAACTACCAATCTTTGTTCTAAAGATGCATTTAATACAATTAATTGAAATACCCCATTCTTTTCAGTGATGCATAAAATGTTCTTTGTTTACTAATAAAATCTATATTCCAAAGAAGAATAAGCTATTTCAAGAAATGAACAGAACATTATTAACTAGCCCCAGTATTTTGCTGTTTTGTTAATTTAAAATAGTGTGTTGAATTTACTACTTTTACATGCATACTCTATCTCAAAAATCATGACCTCTTTAATAGTTTTTTAAGTTACTATGCAACTGAAGCTCTCTTTACTCATTTTTCCTTCTCTTTTTCTTTTTAACATGCTGCAGTAGCTAACATATTATGGAGAGAAGAAGGTACTGAATTATGTTATTTCTTATATTGTGATTACTTTGCTTAATTTTTAGTAGATTTGTTAACTGTCAGAATTAATAACTACCTTATTTGTTTTTATTTTTGATTCAATATTTTATTTGATTATATTTCAACATTTTTGTGTAAACGTCTACCATTAAAAATATTAATACTTCCCTCAACTTGAATCATAATTGACATGTGGTCAGGAAATTAAATTACAATATATTGAAATGCTTTTAAGAATATAAAATTAAGTAAAAAAAAATAAAAGAAACCCTGTAACACATAATTTACATAATGAACCCTCATTAGATTAGGAAAAGAAAAATTATAAAAGCCATTATCTTATCCAGGAAATATAATAAATGATTTAAGAAAATGGATTATAAGCTTGAAGGACCTGGATTCAAATCCACTTTCCACCACTGTATCACCTAAGGCCTTTTTGTGTCATAATTTTCTTATCTCAAAAATAAGGATATTTAAAAACAAATAGAATAAGGCTATTTGTTAATATTCATAGGGTTGTTGTCAAGTCCTTAAATATAGCCCACATTCTATAAACAGCATCTACTGGTATCTACTGTCATTTATTTCTACTGTTGTTATTATTACTTTTTTTACACTTAGTCACAAAGGCTGGGGAAAAGGTGTTTGACCAGGTACTCAAACAGCCCCCCAATTGTGCTTTAATTGAATTCTTAAGAGAAAAAAATGAGCATGTCATAATTATACCCCAGTAAACAATGGTCCAAATTATTGTCTTCACAAGCCACCTTAGACAAACTTCTTCCCCTGTTACACCTTCATAATATGAGATGGAGCCACTGCTACCTGTGAGGGCCATGTCTCATAAGCTTCAAGTAAATTGGGAATTTAGCTATTTCAATTTTGATCTCAATGATCAAGCATACCCCCCTCCACCACACCCATTTTTACTTGGTATTTGTTGATCCTTAAATCTTCTGTATAAGCTCCTTTAAAGGCTGGCTTATTAAAGAAGATCTGGTATAACTATACACTTTCAATGCATTCCACTTAGATACTTCATATCTAAATATACAAATTCAGTCATTATTGAAACTAGCACTGACATATCTGTCAGACAGCATTTCTTTATACTATCTTCCCTCTTGGGAGCAAACAAATATTTCTCTGAGCATTTTAAAAATTGACTTTATTTTATCATTATAATGGAAGGAATATTACTTTAGGAGTCAGTTATCAGTTACTATAGTTCTGGCCGTTCTGGTTAATTGCTGAGAAAATTTAGATGAGTTATTTTACCTTACTGAAACAGATTTCTTAACACAATGCTTAAAATGCAGTTAGAACTCTCCTTGTGAATCTGTGATATGTGAATCTTAAAGTATGTGAAACAACTCTTCCTTATAGTTTGACTATTTTAATAACCACTATGAACATAATTTGTTTATAATAATCATTAATGTGTAATAATAACAATAATAATAATAATATAATATTCTTCAGGCTACTCTCAAAAATATCACAGACCTCTATATAAATTAAGATCCCATTAACATTTATTATTTGAGACCACTTTTATCTATTAAAAATTTATTCTGATAGCTTTGGGAAATGTATACTCATAATAATTATTCTCCATCAATCAATGAGGTTCTTACTCTTCATCACTTTGACAGAGAATATGTCCTTGAGAAATGACAGCTATTTAGTATATTTTGCAGGTAATTTTAAGATATATACAAGAAATATCTTTGGGTAAAATTTTAGAACATTTTTTTCATGTTCAATTTTCAGAGTCCCTTGTTTCTTAGAATAAACAAGATTAAAAATAATATATTTGAGAAAATAATATATGTACTTGATTTAGATTAATATGTCTCTGTAAATTATTTTTATAATGCCACAGTCATTGGCAAGGCATTGCAATAAAAAATGATTGCATGTAATAATGGTAATGGTGGCCAGAGATAATTGACTAGTCTGAGGAATCACTGAATCCCAACTATATACGATTATTTCATAAAAATTAATTAAAATATTAGCTAATGAAAACTTCCTAAACCAATTTGTACATTTTAAATAGGTATAATAACAACTTTGAAATATGCATTTCTCAGATCCATTTTTATTTCCACTCTAGAAGTGTTTTCTGTTTGTATTCTTGCCTCTTTACAATGGCCAAGAAAAATTTATTCCAGAGAGAACCAAGTATAGAATTTAAGGTTAATAATGGAAAGAGTTGAAAATAATTATACCTCTCATTAGTCATTTTACTTATTAGCAAGTGTTAAAATGATAAAATTTTGTTTAACTGAAATTATTTTTTTAAATATGAACATCTGAATCTAGCTTAGTCAAGAGTTTCTAATATATATCAATTTTACTTAATTTAACATGTATGTGTTATTTTATGAATCACACAGATATTCAAGCTTGAGACACAGTGTCCTCTACTTCTCTGGGATCTCTTTTCAATTCTTTTCTAAGTCATCATTATAGTTTACAGGAAGGTAGAAAAACAGTATTAAGAGAGGAAACATCTCCCTCATTTATTAACAAAAAAATTAAACAACCTATTACATGTAAGTCACGTTGAAATCACTAGAAATACAAAGATAAATAAGATCTAAGCTGTGAGACCCCCTCACAGCTTTCAATCTAGTAGGTTAAAGGCTAAATTGTTCTCACTGACAAATATTTCTACTATGTGATTTTAAAATGTTCAGTGATTTTTTTCTTCTACCATCTTTGTATGATCTTGTAATCAAATACAATTTAATAAAGTATTTCCTAATATTTATTTAGCAGACAACTGTTTGGGCTATATATTCCAATTTAATAAGTGTTTTGGGTCACATGAGCACTGAATTAAAGGAATTTAAATTATTTACTCAAGGATTAACCTGAATTTTAAGTATGCAATTTCCAATCTCCAAGAAGAGATATAGGGTGGCTCATTATATAACATGGCATTTTCTAAATTTATTAGAACATGAAATTATTGTAATGAATGTCTATAGGCTCAATATTGAATATGAGCTACTTTGATATGACATCTAATGATTTGAAAGCAAAACATTTTTCTGTATTTATGAAAATTGATTGTCTCTTCTAATTTCTGTATGTATTTATGAATCTATTCACACAAAAATATGTTATAAAAACAGTTAAAGTAAATCACTATATAAGTCAGGCTAATGAACAGCACCCAACACTAGATACAAAGAGAAATTGCAGTGAAATCTTACAACAAAGTTTATATGTTCTATCATAATCTGGTTAGCGTTGTGATCCATAATGTCACCAAAATATGTGGGGGAAAAAGGGATCTGGGAAGCAGGTCAGCTCTTAACTACCTTAGCCTGGCATTATTCACATTTCATTGGCCAGGCTTTTATACACTGTAAGAGAGGTCAGGACATATAGAAGAATCCATGCATACTTAATGAGCTCCATAAACCTGTGGTATAATTATTGTAAGAGAAAGATAATGCTAAGGTCCTTGGGACCAGATTAACACCTCACAATAGTATTGAAATAATGTTTAAAATGAAAAAGGAGAGTTTTCAGAGAAAGACTTCTAAATGCTTGAGACTTAGAAAGTTATAGCATTGGGGGGAGGTGGAGACCCTACCTTCTGTTGGCTACTACGTGATGCCAATGACACTGTGATTAAGCTCTTAATATTTTCACTGGTGGTCACTACCTTCTCTGTTAGAAACTAATGTCAACCTAAGCTTTTAGTGTTATAAATTACCTCGTAAAAAGTTTTTCAAATAATAAAAATGATCTAGCAAGAGATGTCCATTTGCATATGCAGGTATTTGTATATGCATATACACATGTTGTACACATACATACATAAGTGTGTGTGCATATACGGAGAGTGCCAAAAAAATGTATACACATTTTAAGAGATGGTCAACGTTGCTCAAGCAGTAGTTCGCCATAATCAGAAGTGTCTGGACGCTGATGGTAACCATGTTGAGCACCTCTTGTAATTGCAGAAGTCAAATGTGGCTTGTAGTCATCTTTTGTTATCAGTATATATTGAGTATTACAATTTTAATACAGTTTTTCTTTCTTAAAATGTGTATACATTTTTGGGCACCCTCTATATATAAATTATATATATGATACCAACTGATAGCAATTATATAGTACACAGATACTATATTATTTATGACCTTTGTTATAGTAATTGTAAATGTGAACTTAATCATGCAGATTTGCATTCAGTTTTTCCAGCATATCTTTGGAAGTTCAGGGAATTGAATACTGACTTAAAAAGACTGGTTGAGATAATATCACTTTCATATATATATATCAGATAGAACTCACTTCCGGGATTAATAGTGCCTAATGACGAGCATGACAGAATCACTCCCAAAAATTTTTCTAGCAACAATGAATTTGTAAGTCTTATTTTAGTTGAACATAATATAAAGACCTTATTGAGGTGCAATTGTATGATGTTGCTTTGTGTGTGAAAAGGTTGTTAGCTCCAGAGTCAAAGATATAAAAAATAGGAACATTCATGAACCAAAAATTTATCCCTGCTGTACTACCTTTTGTTGCCTAAATCTTTCTTTAGCTAAACAAAAAAGAAAAAAAGAAGAAAGTTTTCTTCTATCAAAAAGAGATAAGTTTACGATCATTAGAAAGTGAAAAGAATAATATCAACCAATGAAGGACTTTATTTAACACCAAAATGTATTGATTCAACTGTGATTGGTTAGAAAATCACTGCATTGTAGGATTATAATTTGATATTGATTATAATATAAATGCTAAAGTAATGGCAACTTAAGTCAGAGAAAGCCAAATATCACTATAAGGTCTCTCTTGTTATTGACTTGAATTTTCATCCACTAATCAGAAATTAACCAAATTTTATGGTTGATATAAACTACCTAAAATATTTGCTATATATAATAAATACTATAATGGTATTATTATAATACACAATTATTCTTGAGCAGCTATCCTCCAAGGATTGAGACAGGAATGTGCATTACATCCATTTTTTTTCTCAGTCTATTTCGTATATTTAAAGGTACATTATTGATTCAAAAATCCTCTGGGAAATACTTCTTTCTTATGAGACTGCAAGTAATTCTTGCTTGTGTCCTCACTCTGTACAGAAAAAAAAAAAAAGCAAAAAGAAAGCTCGCAAAGAACAAACAAATTATGGATCACATTCTAGAGCCACTATACGCTATTAGATTAACAATCGACCTGGAAAAGACAAAGTACATGTATCTGACTTCACCAAGGGATGAGGGAAATATAAAAATAAAACCAACAGCCTGCACACTTCCTAATCTTTAGTATGACTAGAGCGGTGAAGCTTTACTGAAGTTAAGGACTTCTGTAATATACTACAAACAAAGCACTAATGAGGAAAGAGTTATAATTGAAACCTACATGGTTATCAAACTTTTGGGGACTCAAAAGACCCTGTTACACTCTTCAATATTATTGAAAACTCAAAAGCTTTTGTTTATGTGGGCTATCTACATCCACTTATTTTTACCATATTAGAAATTAAAATTGAAAGCTTTAAATGTGTATTTATTATTTTTTGAAAGTAACCACAATAATCCCTTTATATGTAGCCATAAATAACATATTTTTAAAGCTGTATTTTCAAAAAACAATGAGAATACTCACGTCATTTTACATGTTGCAAATCTTTTTAATGCCTGACTGAATAGAAAATGCTGGAGTTCTATCTCTGCTTCTGCATCGAGTTGTTGTGACATAACTCGTGACATCGTATGTCATGTAGCTTGTCGAAAATTGCAGTCCACTTTTGTGAGAATCCAATCTGTGAGTCTGAGAGCAAAGAAACACAAATGGCATCTTAGTATTATTATGAAATAGATTTGACTTTGCAGATCTGGGAAAGGATCAACTTTGAGAACTGCTCTATTAGAAAATCAAATTGATCTCTTAGCAGGCTCATGGAATCATAGAATATGATTTCACAGAAAACTGAAATTTAGCAATATTTCTTACAATATAGATTTCAGAAAACATGAGGACAGTAATAAAATTCTGGTTATTTACCTTTCACCAATTGTTTTTTGGTCCCACCAATGTTTCAAGGAAGAAATAATGATAGTTATAAAAATAGTAACAGTTATTGTTTCTTGAAATCTTACTATGGGTCAGTCCCTGTGCTAAATGTTTTACTTTTTCCATCCCATTCCATTCTTAGAATAGCTATGTAATATAAGTATAATTATTATCTCTGAACTTCAGATGGGGAGATTATGACACAGACCGAATAACTTTACCCTGGTACATCAGTAAGCTCTTTAATCACGATTTGCCTCAGAGCTGTCTGAATCCAGAGAATGGAGTTGATGTCTCTTTGTTGCATTTCCACATTCAAAAAGAAAACATAACAAAATGCATTAGGGTGTAGAAACTTAATAGTTATAACAAATATACAAAATACATTATTGCTTCAGTATGAATAAAGCTAAGGAAGGTTCCCAGTGAAAATCTGCTTTTGTCTTTAAATTACCAATATTTCCACCATCACGTAATTTATAATGTTCTCTGCCCAGTATATTTAAATAAATGTAAACATGTACAATATTATAGCAGCAAATTTAAAAAAATAAATTTGCATCGTATGTTCAGATCATAAATTCTTTTGCTGAAACCCAAACATAACTTTTGATGAACAAAATATGTCTAGCAAAAATAGTAAGTGGCAAAATACACCTCTTGGAGTTGGGAAGGGAAGAACTCATAGATGACTCCAAAGGTGTAGGTCAAGTTTTATTTTATAGGAGAGTGATTGATACATAGTTGTTCACTTTATAATAATTATTATTAAGTAATATATTTGTGTATGGTATTTTGTAGGCATGACTATTTCATAAACCCATAGGTGTTATTTTCCCACTGAAAACAATAAAATGCAAAAAACAAACTATACCTTGCTTCATGATATCTGTATTTCTTTGATAACTTGTAACCTGGAAAGTAGTTTATGCTTTCTAAAAATGCTGATGTATGATTCATATGTTAAAAAGCAAGAAAACGCTCTCTCAGACTTGAAAGAGTGATTTGGATGGATTAAGTGGGCTTTAGAAGAAAATATAGCACAGACATTTCATCACTGCCATAATGCAGTGAGATCCCACAAACTGGATTGTGTACAGGATATGGTAACTTAACAAATAAGTAGGGCAGAACGTTTTTCAAGACACTTTGCAAACAGTCTGGATGTAGAGTAGTGTTGGGTTCAAACATAACTCAGAGTCCTGATTGCGGAGTACAATTTTGCAGCAGCTGAAGGAGAGGAGCGTCAAAGGCATTCAAAAATGTTATGGGCATATTAGTCCGAGGAATACAATCAATAACGTTGTAAGCATTTCTTAGGGGGCCAGATGGACCAATGCCCTTTTGGGGAGTCCACTTCATAGTTGATGTAGAGGCCTGACCACCGCATTGTATTTCTGAAACTGATGTTGA
>NW_017732266.1:433431-445352 GCF_001890085.2 Hipposideros armiger
AATAAATATATATATATATATATATATATATATATATATATATATATATATATAAAATGTTATGGGCTTTGTAATAATTACCAAACATAGTATGTAACTGCCAACTGAAAATCAGACATCACATTACTACTTGGTTATGTTCATAAGTTTCAACAGCAATTAATGTTAAATTGATAGTCACTGATAATATAGCACTATTGACGTTATGTTAATGTTTATGGACACTTACTGATACAAATCAGTTATTTGCATAAAAATTGTTTTTTTAAAGTTTTATTTAGATATGGGATTTATAGTCCTCCATGCACAGCTATAATTATAAAGAATAGCTAACTATTACTAGATTTTAGTCTATGAAAAATATGACTGAAATTTAGTTCTTGCCACTTCTGCTGATATTTACAAACATCCCACTGTAATGTAGTACTCTCTGAACTTAAAATGTTCAATTAACTGATAAAGATTGCATGTATTAAAATATGAGCACTGTAAAATATTTATGAAACAAGATGTGTCAAAACAATCTGGAGTCGCTTAAAGGTATATGTATGATTAGATAGAAATGACATGTGCTATAAGAAAATTATAAACACTGTATAAACACAAATAAAGTCATACTATACTTCAATACATTTTTCTCTAAATCATAAGACTAGTCGGACACGTGGATAAATGGGTGAAATTGGTGACTTATTTTTATTCATTAAGAACATATGTAATAAGAATAAATACATCTTAAATCGAACAAATATTTTTTACAAATCAATTCACTTTTATTGTGATCTCCAGGCTTGACTTAATAGACCTTACAGGTTTTCTCAATTGAAATAAAAATAATGCTTGGGGAATTTTTTGTATTTAAAAATATTATCTAGGGGCCAGCCGAGTGGCTCAGTTGGTTAAGAGCTCGCTCAAGATTTTGAGCTCTGAGCAACAGCGGTTCAATACCCAGCCTGAGTTGAGCTGCCACTGAGCTGCCAACAGGTGGCAGGATGGCTCAGCTAAAAAAAAAAAAATAATAATAATAAAATTACCTTCCTCCTTATAGATGTTTTTTTTTCAGAATGTAAACATTTTAAGCAGCAATGGTTTGCTTTCCAAACTATCAAGAGTTCAATATCATTACTTATCTTTTAAAGAACATGTGATATCACTAACTCATATAAGGTATAATTAGACTGAACAAAGATGATTGAGGAAACCAATACAACTGGGCAAGGGGGCTAATTAGGTGAGACTCAGAAAAGGAAGGCCTGTATACTATTAGGTCTGGACATGCTGGAACAAGGCAAGCAGAGGAAACAGAACAGGTGAGCAACAACTTGCAGAAGCTCCCCAGGTGCAGGCCTCAGTTAACCCGAACTGCGTTCCAGGTATTGCATTTATAGCATAATGAACCCATTAGGTGTGCATTTATAAAGCGATAGCAATTTCTGAGATGCCACACACTTATCTCTAGTGTGAAAAAAAATTAAAAGTATCTTTTTAGTTACCTACACTGAACTTTTTCTAAGACATTAAATTAATTCAAGTTTTAAAGTATAGAAATAAACCGAAAATACTACCAGTGTAAATAATGACATATAAGACCTCTGTAGGATTATATTTACAAAAATTAGTTTACGAAAATATACATCCTCCAAAATCTGAGGAATTTGGTCTTTTTGTTTCTAAAAGTCTTCATATAAACTAAATTTCTAAAACAAATGACATTTCATTTTCTCCAGGAAGCTCTAATAAAAATACTAGAATAAATATGGTTCTTCAAAAAGTACTTTTATTCCTTAATACCTAAATTAAGTGGAGAAGGTATCAGACATAATTTATGTATCAAAGAGCTTATAATTTCCATTTGTAATTATTCTAAAATATATGATTAATATATATATATAATTATTATAAAAATTATTCTAAAATATATTAAACATTTATTAAATTATATTAAAGTGATCACTGAATTTAGATAAGGGAAATAAAGTAGAATGTCTGCATAATGTCACCAAATTGCCTGGACATACAACAAATGTCACATGTGGTTTGCTTTATTAACATTACACGGCTTCACAAATTGATATCCTGTCAGCAATATGAGGGGCGCTGAATTTTGGTTGTCAAATTTTCTCATAATTTTATTTTAAACTTTTTAATGTGTTTTTACTTCCAAGGCCTAGGAATTGGAAACATGTTCTATGTTTTCTATGAAGATGGAATCAAAGTGATACAACCCATAGAATGCGAATTTCAGAGGCACATCAAACCTAGTGAAAAGCTCCTTGGATTTCAGGCAAGTATTTGAATTATTCCTTTGCATTTTTATGCAGCAACTTTGTTAAGTACAATTATATATTGGGAATACAATGAAAAAATATATAAGACTTTTGGGAAGAAAAATTTAAAACTATGATATTGGCTGTTATGCTATGTAGGTTTTATATTTGAAGTTGGTAAATAATATATTGTGCATTCCTAAATACTTGTTTGCAATTAAAATAAAGGCAATAGACGTGAAATACCAAAAATAAACACAATTTCACCTCTCCTTAATTTAGAACGTCT
Organism: Hipposideros armiger; assembly: GCF_001890085.2. Classification (NCBI taxonomy): domain Eukaryota; kingdom Metazoa; phylum Chordata; class Mammalia; order Chiroptera; family Hipposideridae; genus Hipposideros; species Hipposideros armiger. The sequence continues at coordinate 435,988 of NW_017732266.1, forward strand.
CCCATTAAGGCAATGTTTACTTTAACAACATGAAAGAAAATACCATGTAAATAACCTGATGGGAAATTGGGGTATATTCAGTGCTTTATAAATGTTGGCTCCCTTTTACTTTTCATCTCATTTTTCATGAGGTCTCAATGGAATGAACAATTTAGATTTATATGGAAAAATATAAATTCCTTTATTTATTTACATGTACCTTACCTTTCTCAGAAGGGGTTTTATTCTGTAAAACTTTGATATAACATTCAGAAAATAAAAGAATATCTGACAAAATGGGTACTGATTATACATATTTGAAATGTTTTTAGCATGATGATAAGAAAATGTAATTATTTTATACTACCATGGATATATACCGAGGATGCCAAAAAAATGTATACAAGTGGACACTTTGGTCAGCGTTGCTCAAGCAGTAGTTCGCCATAATCAAAAGTGTCTGGGTGCTGATGGTGACCACTTTGAGCACCTCTTGTGATTGCAGAAGTCAAACGTGACTTGTATTCATCTTTTGTTAACGGTATATATATTATTACAATTTTAATAGTTTTTTTCCTTTCTTAAAATGTGTATACAATTTTTTGTGTATACATTTTTATATATATATGTATATAGAAAAGTGTATACATTTCTATATACATATATATCTCCACATAAATATGTGTAAACTAAATTATGTAATACTAAAGGTATCTATGCTACTTATTTGTTCCCACACAAGTTCATACATACACCAAACATCCAAAATAAGGTAAGTTATTGGCAGACTTCATCATGTAACCCTCTCTGAATACTCATTTTTAAGGTATCATGGCCATGAGATTTGAGTAAAATAGGTATTAATGCCATGGTTTAGATCTTGTGTGTTCCACTCTTGTTTCCAGCTTGCTAGTAGTCAGTGTTGTTATCATATATCAATATACTCATATAGAGATAACATTTTATACCTTAAAGTCATGCCCTTGAACAGGAAAATGAAAATAACTATGAGCATGAGATAAGATAGTTCAGTTTTCTTCCAGATAGCCTTAGGATAAAGTAATCTAATGAACTTTTTTTTTTTTTTAAAGATTTTTATTGGGGAATTGCAGGGATGGGAAAAGTGCTGGGGAATTGGGGGAAGGGGAACAGACAAGTTTCTGTCCTTTTGTTCTTCAGTCTAGTTGTGGAGGACATTGCTCCACTGGCCCAAGTTGGCACCATCATTGCACTCCTCCCCGGGTAGGCAGATCAGTCGCCGGCTTCTGGACGGCCACTCACTGCGGCTGCTGGCCACTCACGCTGGCTGCTGGCTACATACAGTAGCCCATGACAACCCACTGCCACAGGGGCTGCAGCCTACGCCATCGCCAGTGACTCACAGCAGCCCAGCTCCAGGTTGAGCTGTTGTACATTATCTTAGCTGTGGAGGGCAGTGTTACTGGTCCTCATATGTGGGATCCGAACCGGGGACCTCTGGCATCCCAAGCCAGTACTTAACCATCATGCCACTCGGCCGGCCCTAATGACCTTTTATTTCAAATAAAGGGAAGAATTTAACTCAATGTTGAGATTGTTTAAAACAATGAGGTTATGAAGAAATGCATATTGAGAAGTGCAAAGAAATATAAGGATAGAAAGAATTCCTATATTTAAAAAAGTACTATACTCTTATGGAAGAGTTAATAAATGAGTGAAAAATATCAGATTTGTATTTTTAAGAAGAAAGCAACTATTAAATAGTGTGTGTGTGTGTGTGTGTGTGTGTGTGTATGTGTGTGTGTGTGTTTGAATTTAGGACACTTCTATTGCTTTGGATGTTGAAATTAATATAAAAACATATTTCATTTGACCAATATATTTTTAAAAACTAAGAATAATATAGAGAATGATAAATAACCTTAAACTATGTTGCAATTATAATTGTTAAATGTAGAAAATATAGGCATTCATTTATACCAAGAAAAATACATATTTATTATGTAATTATTATAGCCCATACATATGATATATAGGCTAGGGTAAATTAATTTTTATTTAACATTGCTCTATTTTTTATTCCTTAATGTGAGATAAGCTTAAATTATTAGAATATGTGTAAACAGCCATTTATGATACACAAATATACAGGAGTAGAAATAAGGAGAAATTGATCATGTTATGCTTTGAGAATTATGTAGAACAAAATACTTATTTTTTATATGAAAGTATTTTGTTTTCTATGTTTAAACAAGAGAGGTGTCTATTTTAGAGTGTGTAAACTATTGGGTGCTACACACATTCCACAAGATTTAGTATCTAATTATAAAATTCACAAGAAATTGTGGAGTACTATGTGAGGAGAAACTTTTTCTCCAGAAAAATAGAACTGATAGGGTTATCTATATCTATAGGTGTATCTGTATCTCTGTCTCTCTATCTCTATGTCTTTATTTTAAGTTCTTGGCTTAGGTGATAGTGGGTGTGTTGGTAAGTCTAAAATCTGTTCAACAGGCCATCTACTCAGATAAAAGTTCATAGTGTAGTCTTGAGTCCCAAATCCACAGCTTAGGTCAGTCAACTGGAAACTCAGAAACAGATTGCTATCATAGTCTTGAGTCTGAAACCTGTAGGCAGACTAGAAATGCAAGCAGGATTTTTATGTTGAAGTTAGAGGCAGAATTCCTTCTTTTTTGGGAAACCTCATTCTTAAATTCTAAGGCCTTCAACTGATTGGATCAGGCACACTCACATTACAGAGGGTGATCTGTTTTATTTAAGTGACAAGATACAATCTCCATTTATGACTAAAACACTTTAATAAAATGGGTATAGAAGCAAAGTACCTTAACATAATAAAGGCCATATACAACAAACCCTCGGCTAATATACTCAATGGTGAAAAACTGAAAGCTTTCCCTCTATGATCAGGAAGAAGACAGAGATGACCCCTCTCACCATTGTTATTCAACATAGTATCGGAAGTCCTTGCCAGAGCAATCAGGCAAGAGAAAAAATTAAAGGCACCCAATTGGGAATGAAGTCAAATTGTCACTTTTTGCAGATGACATGATTCTTTATATAAAAACCCCTAAAGACACCACCAAAAAACTATTAGAAACAATAAATAAATACAGTAAAGTTGCTGGCTACAAAATCAATATACAAAAATCCACTTTGTTCCTATATACTAACAATGAAATTTCAGAAAAAGAAATGAAAAAAAATCCTTTTGCAATTGCAACAAAAGGAATAAAATACTTAGGAATAAACTTAACAAAGGATGTGAAGGACCTATACACTGAAAACTGAAAGACATTTTTTAAAGAAATTGAAGAAGACATAAAGAAATGGAAAGATATTCCATATTAATGGATTGGAAGCATCAGCATAGTTAAAATGGCCATATTACCCAAAGCAATGTACAGGTTTAATGCAATCCCTATCAAAATCCAAATGGCATGTTTTTAAAGAAATACAACAACAAAACTCATCAGATTTGTATGGAGTCACAAAAGACCACAAATAGCCAAAGCAATCCTGAGAAAAAGATCAAGGACAAAGGCATCATACTCTCTGACTTCAATTTATACTTAAAAACAACAATAGTCAAAAGAGCATGGTATTGGCTGGAAACAGACACACAGACCAATGGAATAGAAATGAGAACCTAGAAATGAACTCACATATACATGGGCAGATGATTTTCAACAACGGAGCCAAAAACATACAATAGAGAAAAGAAAGCCTCTTTAAAGAATGGAACTGAAAAAATGGGAAAGCCACATGCAAAAGAATGAAGCTAGATTGCTATCTGTCACCATACACCAAAATTAACTCAAAATGTATCAAAGACCTAAACATAACATCTGAAACAATAAAATGCATAGATGAAAGCATAGATACTAAACTTAGGGACCTTAGGATCAGAGAGAATTTTATGAATTTGACCTCAAAGGCAAGGGAAGTAAAAGCAAAAATAAATGAATGGCACTGTATCAAACTAAAAATCTTCCACACAGCTAAAGAAACCATCAACAAAACAAAGAAACAACCAACTGAATGGAAGAAGATATTTGAAAATAACACTTTCAATAAGGAGCCAATATTCAAAATATATAAAGAACTCATTCAATTCAATACCAAAAATATAAAGAATCCAATTAAAAAATGGATAGAGGACCTGAACAGACACGTCTTCCACAAAGACATACAAAAGGTCAACAGATATATGAAAAATTGTCAACTTCACTGGCTATTAGGGAAATGCAAATCAAAACCACAATGAGATATCACCTCACAACTGCTAGAATGGCTATCATCAACAAGAGAAATAATAACAAGTGTTGGAGAGGCTGTGGAGAAAAAGGAACCCTCATACAAGTACACTGCTGATGGGAATGCAAATTGGTATAGTCCCTATGGAAAACCCTATGGAGATTTCTCAAAAAATTAGGAATAGAATTACCATATGAGTCAGAAATCCCTCTCCTGTGTATCTGCCAAAAAAATCTGAAAACATTTATCCATAAAGATATATCTACCCCCATGTTCATTGCAGTACTATTCGTGGTAGCCAAGTCATGGAAACAGCCAAAGTGTCCTTAGACAGATGATTGCATAAAGAAGATATGGTACATATATACAGTGGAATATTACTTGGCCATAAGAAAAGACAAAATAGTGCCATTTGTGACACCATGGATGGATCTTGAGATTATCATGCTAAGCGAAATAAGTCAGACAGCAAAATGTGAGAACCATATGACTTCACTCATATATGGGATATAAAACAGAAAGCAACAAAAAAATGACAAACAAACAAACAAACAAAAACTCATAAACACAGACAACAGTTTAGTGGTTACCAGAGGGTAATGAGAGAGGGGGGTGGTAGATGACGGTAAAAGGGATCAAATACATGGTGATGGAAGGAGAACTGACTCTGGGTATTGAACACCCAGTGCAATATATAGATTATGTATTATAGAATTTTATACTTGAAACCTATATAATTTACTAACTAATGTCACCCCAATAAAATTAATAATAATTTTAAAAAGTAAAGCCAACTAATTGTAAATGTTAATCACCTCCACAAGCACCTTCACAATATCTAGACTAGTGTTTGACCAAAAAACTGGGTACCATCCCATAGTTGATATATTAAATTAACCATAATATCTTCCTCTCTCTTTTAGTCAAGGACCTTATTTAATTAGCATTTGTATTCTCAACATGTTTAGTACAATTCCTTATACATGGCAGGTAGTCAACTAACATTTGTTAAATGAATTTGGTGACAATTCCATTGTGTAGGGCCTGGGGCGCTTCATTCTTTTATGCATTCTCTAAGTTTAAATATGTACACATCTAATTTCCTCCTCACTGTAATATGTCTCTTGATTTTACAATTTCCACAAAATACTGTTCTTTTAATTTGTTTGCAAAAAAATGTTTCATAGAATAATTTATCATTGAATTGTTTCAGGGTAAATATAACCATAGGTCTATTAATTCAGGATCACATAGTTGAAATGTACTGCGCAAAGCTCTATTTAAGATAGTTTGGAGTTCCATTATAGAAAACATGGCTAGTTCATCTTGATTTCAGAAGATAAATCACATGAATGTGAGTAATGGAAATGAGCCTTTAGCAATCTCTCTCTCTCTCTCTCTCTTTTTTATTTTTTATTTTTTTTTTAGCTGAGCCATTGCACTCTTGAGCGACCTCTTAACCAACTGAACCACTCGGCCGGCCCAATACTTCTTTTTATTCTTCGCCACAAAAAAAGGGGATTAAACATGAATGTAATCTCTTTGAAAGCACTGCTGATATTAAGAAATTAATAGTGTAATTCCTAGTATAGCTCATTGGCCAGTAAAGTTTAGAGAAAAACTGAAATATTTACAATATAGAACATTCCATCAAACCTCTCAGAAGATGCCGTTTGCTTGCTCTAAATAAAAATTCAATTTTGGTGCAATGTCAGATTACATCAGCATTCAGCTTCTGATAGTGAGTTAGTAAGAACTCATATAACATGCTTTCAGTTATACTTTCATCTTTTTTTTTCTTTTTTGTTATGTAGCCTTACTAGATGGGATTCTTGCTATATTTATCCTAGTTGTACACATGATTTTATCTTGTCACCTACAGTATGAACTTAAAGCAAATCGAATTCTATTCCAGACTTATAAATTTAGAACTAAAACTGAAATAGGTTTGGCAAAACGTTTAATTTAGAGGCTCGGGTATTGACAGACTTTTCCAAAATTACCAACTTTTCACCCTTCTGGTTTTCAACAATTGTGTCATACTTTTCTACCACTCTTAGTCTTTAATACTTTTACTTCTATGTTTGCTTATTATAGATCTAGCTGTTGTTCTTCACACATGCCATGGTGTTAAATATTTTCTCACGGGTACTAGGAGAGCTTAGAGGAAATCACGTACATCTTATCATGCCCGGGTCTTAATGTTTTGGGACACAGAGGCTCTATTCCTGGTATTAATGCTAAATAATGCAGAACTGTGGAGAAACATACTTTCTACAGGAAGTCTATATCAATCACCTGTAAAATGTCTGTTTTCTAGGTTTGGAATTTTCTCATATGAAAATGACTTTACCTTCATAAATACATGTTATGAGTATTCTATTATGATGAAAATTGTACATAGCCACAGATTGTCCATAGTTTCCAGAATTCTTAGATATCAACAAATTAAACCAGTTTAGAAATGGGAAACGCAGCAGTCCACGCTTCTTTCTCCTCTGGTGTTCCCCTCACCTTCGGCAGTGCATCCTTCAGGGTGTTCATCAATCCCTCTAGTAATACTTGCAAATTTCCCTTTTCAGCACTTCATTCTGTTTCTAATCTAATCTAATTACCACTTCTCCAAACTCTGTCTACAAAAATACTTGTTAAAACGTCAGCCCCTTTTCATGATGCAGACAATTCATTTCCCCATGAAGCCATTGAGCAAGCTTTTGAATTCAATACCACTGTATATTTAGAAAGGTAATCGAAATGTTTCCCCACTTATTCTTTTCTCAGTGGGTCTCTATTCAAATATGGCTTAACTTACAAAGAGTTATAGAATGATAAAAATTTAAGCTTTCGTCTCTTTGTGGTTACAAGGATATCCTGCAAAGAGCTTCCTAAAGAGAGTAATGTAAACTACCTCTAACTATTCCTTAGAAGATTACTCTGTAGATTTTGAAAGAAATATATTTATGAAATTGGTCTTTGAAGCCCTAGACTTAAAGAGAGCTTCTAATCTTTTATGAAATATCACACTGTTTTAAAATTCTTATATTGTGCTTCTATGAGACTTTAAGTATGTAAGCCTAACCTTGGGAGAGGCAATAGTGGGAAGACGTAAATTGTGCAGCAGCATTTTAATGGAGTTGTATAGTATATTAATTGGGTTAACTATTTTTTCTAAGATAGCATATTAAGTCTTTAAGAGATTATTATTGAGAACCAGCCTAGTTATTTGAATAAATATGACCACAATGTTGTATGTGTCAGACGATATATTGCCATCATTTTAAAACATTTTTATATGAGTAGTAAGAGTACATTCTGTGCACTTTAGGAAGAAGTGTGTTTACATTAATTTAATGTAATTTGGATTTTTTAAAAGAAACTTCTTAAGGGTAAAACTGAAGAGTTTAACTTATTAAAAAATTATTCCTACAATTGTCTTTAAACATGCAACTTTTTAGTTGAGATTTACAGAATCATGTAACTATTTTATATGGATATTAAACTGCACTTTCTGTTCTAAGATTTAGTTTTAGTCACACACACACAAAAATTACCTATTTCTTTGTTCAAAGTAATAGATTTGCATTATAAGAATAATACAAAAAGGTTAAGATCAAAAGTAGTAGTTTACTTCATGCCAAACTCTATTTCCAGTCCCACTTCATACAATCGATTACATTTAATCGCTTTAAATAATGTGCTCAGGAATGCTATTTCCTGAATGATCAATATTAGATATTTTCTATTGGGGTTCCTCTATGGAAAATGACAATTTTGCTTACACAATTGCTAACTTTTCTTCTTTCTAAATATGTTGAAAATCATTATGTAATTTTCAAATGTTTTTATGGATTTGATTTATAATTTTAATGATTTATTGGAGTCTTAGTCCTTTTTCTTGAAATTTCTTAAAATTTCTATTTGACTAATTTTCTGAGCTCTTGATTGAATTCTCATTGTTTACAGTTTACATTTCAAAAAAACAGTTGTAAAAATTGCAATTTAAGACTGAAGACTTGTCATCTCTTTCATATTATTTCAAACAGGTCATAAACTCAGTTTGCTTAATTTGAGATGTGGTTCAGGAAGGAAAAAAATGCACCAAATTATTGTCTTTAATTTTATTGCATTACATGTTTTAATTGCTAAAAATGTTTAAATATATAGCTGAAAGTTTAAAACTATGTTTGTATTTTTCCATATCTTTTACCATGTAATGATTTTATGTTCTGTATATTGAAATTTAAGATATGAACAACTATATAATGAGAATTACAAGAAAAACAAAACTAAACCACAAAACTACTATTCATCTCTTAACCTCTGAAGCTGCGAATTTATTGCCCATTAAATCTTTTTTTTCTATTTTAGTAATTTATTTTGAAAATTTTATTAAAGCATTTTTAGGGGACATAGTATGAATTATTTAGCAAATTAATGGCAAAACCTGAAGTTCATTTAGGTTTTGCAAGCAAGACAATTATTCCATCCCGTTTTAAATCTCATCTGTCGAGCTTTGAAGACAATGTAAAATGAAACACTGTGCAATGATGCCACTATGGCAGTACAACTTGATTGCCCGAAATCACCACTGAAGTATTTCCTGTCTCAGGAACTAGACTCATTTACTGACTCTCTTTTCAGTGTTCTTCCTTCCATCCTGAAAAAAAAAGAGGGCAATGATCAACCCTATCTCACTTCAATTTTAAGAAAAAAAAAATGGATTCCCTATGATAAGAGCAGAAGAAAATGAGTTGAGCATATTTAGAAATCTATTTACTAATATAAATTTCATCAGAGTACAATAACTTTAATATGTAACTTTTGACATACAGTTATTCACATCTATGGTTTCACAAAATTTTAACCTGAGAGCTCATTTTTGAAATTATTTGCAAAACTTATCGTTGGAATAAAGTAATAGCATATTTACATTATATAACTTGTATGCATTTTTTTAAAGATTTTTATTGGGGAATTGGTGGATGGGAACAGCGCTGGGGAATTGGGGTAAGGGGAACAGACAAGTTGCTCTCCTTTTGTTCTTCAGTCTAGTTGTGGAGGACATTGCTTCACTGGCCCAAGTTGGCACCATCATTGCGCTCTTCCCAGGTGAGGCAGATCAGTCGCCA